>NC_044989.1:81662146-81971020 GCF_008728515.1 Papio anubis
TGAGGCTAGATTATAAATATGTCATACACATTTGCCTTTTGCTTTGGGGATCCTTGCTCTTAAAAACCTGTCACTATACTATAAAAAACCCTAAACTAGTCCATGGGGATAAACCACATGGAGGGGTCACATGCAATTGTTCTTGCTAACAACTCAGCTGATCTCCCGCATCAACTGCCAGCCAAGTGAATGAAGACATCTCCAGATGGTTCCAATGAAGGCTGAGTCACCACCAGCCTTTGAGTTTTCCAGGATGAAGTTCCAAACAATGTAAGACAGAACCAAGTCATCTACACTGCTTGCTCACTGAATGCCTCACCCACAGACTTTTGTGAGCATAATAAATAATTATTTTATACTTCTGAATTTAATGTTATTTGTTATACAACAGTAGTATCTGGAGCACCTTAAACCTTATTTGTTTCATTGCAATGAGTATCAGTGCATGTCCTCTCAAATAAAAAGATGTTTTATGTTAACAACAGATATACTCTGTTTATAGCCAGTAATTTAAGAGTGAAAACTCAATGGTAGCAATTTTAAAAGAGGAGAGATGGTTACGAGAAGAAATAACAGAGTAAGAAGAAACCAGCTGGTAATAGAGAAGAAACTAGGGATTTAACTCCTGGGGGGTTTTAGCTTCCTCAATAATCTTTAAGACATTTTTGAACTCTTTATAATTTTATAGCATAAATAGCAATCTATAATTTAACTTTATTTAGTAACAGTACAATTCCTGTCTAGCTGAACTTTTTTGCTTCACATACACATCTAAATAAATTTTCTGGTGTTTTACTCCATCAATTTGATGCCAACCTCTACTACATTCACTATATTCCTTTCAAAAAATGCAAAAATAAGCAAAGAACTTTAGGTAGTGTCAAGCACTCCCCCGAAATGCTAGCAACCTGGGTAAGAAATAAGTATAGTGACAACCATGGGTGGAAAAATAACTTCATATTAAAATGATTTGAGGAAAAAAAGGTTAGGAAGAAAAGAGTAGGAGACTTATTGGTGCATTTTAGAAATATTTTTTTGTAGCAAAGTCTTAAATTGAATCACAATAGAAATCCAGACTCTCAAAGTCTCAGATATTTTGATCCAAGTGTAGACAGGTGTGTTTGAAATTCTGTGAGTCAGCTCCCATGACACATCCTAGTGGTTCCAGAGACTTAGATACATGAGAAAATGGTTAGAAAACTGCTGAATTATATAATTTATATATCCCTATGCCACTTCAATCCTCACTTTATGAATAATGGGCAATTATTAAAACATGGGGGAATAGACTGAAGCTCATGTGAGGTTGGAGAAGACTTCTGAGTTTCCATGTAAGTGCCCATCTGCCCCGTGTCATCTGTAAGTGGTGAATACTGTACATTGGAAATAACATAATGGACATTAAATCTAGTAGGGTTCACACAGAACAAGTCATTTTTAACCAATCTCAATTACTTCTCTGACAGACTTACAGACTGTTTATGACAGAATTCAATAAACAGAGCTGCATTCCAGTGAGGCAGTTGTCATTGTCTCTTGCCATAGCCTAGCTTATGACAAGAACTGGATAGAAGAGTGGTTAGATAGAATATAATATAGTCCAATAACTTCTCCAATGATACTGGTTAATAGAGCACTGTCAATATGCACAAGGTTTCTAGCATTTGTCTTAGGACTGACACCTCTACATTTTCTGACCCCATCAATAATTTACATGGGCAAATATGAAATGTACTAACCAAAAGTACAGAAAAATATAATAGATAACAGAATAAGAATCTCAAAAATACCTGATAAGCTGAGACAAAAAGTAATCCTGAAAACATATAACTTAACAAAAATAAGTACATTTGATCTATTGAAGCCAATTACTTTAAAGACTGGAACAGAACTATCTCAAGGATACTAATGCCCCCTTTAGGGACAGTAAATGCAATGTGAATTAGCACAGTGACATGGCAACCTCCAAATCATTTTTCTGGTTAATTTCCAATTTAGAACAATTATTAAGAAAGCAGCAAAGGATAAATCATTTTGTAATAAAAGTTGTATAATATAGCTTACACAGTAGATACATACTATTTATGAAATGGAAAACCATGCAGCAATAATATTTTAAATAAAGCTACATGCAATTGTATTAATGAGTCTCAGGAATATAATATTTCATAAGAAAACACAAATCATAGAAAAATAGAATATGATCATATTTACACAATTTCTCAAAACTGTTGAAACTATAATACATCATTTAGGGATAAAAATACAGGTATTTATATTTAAACCAATACAAAAGAATATTCACCACATGTTTAAGAGTTATGGATGATTCTGAAACAGGATATAATTACTAAATGTAAAAGTGGATTTTTAAAAACTGTGTTTCATAAATATGTTTCATTGAAATATTACCTTTAATTTCTTACATATATTTAATAAATATAATTTTTTACTTATGATATTTAATAAAGGCAATTATTTAAAATAACTAAAATTTTAGGACATCTAGACACCTTATTACATGAACCATGGTTAAACTTTTTTTTAGGGGGAAACTTTTTTGGTAGGATTAGTTCACAGCTCAGATAATCAGAATTCATTTTAAGAATATGTGTGTTACTAAAAAGTGTCTTAATACTTTCCAAAACATTGAAGAAATGAAATATGTCTCAGGAGGTTGTGCGGGCCTTGGGAACCAGGGCACTTGATATCATTGCTACACTCAGGACTTATTGTTTCTACTCTAGATTCCATCTACAACAGACCCCAGCTGATCTTTGTGTCTGCTTCTGCTGACAAAACTACTAAATTACAGGTTCTTATCCTTTGCCCACTTTTTGATGGGGTTTTTGTTTTTTTCTTGTAAGCATGTTTACTTTCCTTTTAGATTCTGGATGTTAGACCTTTGTCCGATAGGTAGATTGCAAAAATTTTCTGCCTTTCTCATGGTTGCCTGTTGACTCTGATGATAGTTTCTTTAGCTGTGCAGAAGATTTTTAGTTTAATTAGTTCCCATTTGTCAAGTTTGGCTTTTGTTGAAATTGCTTTTGGTGTTTTAGTCATGAAGTCTTTGCCCATGCCTATATCCTGAATGTTATTGCCTAGGTTTTCTTCTAGGGTTATTATGATTTGGGGTTTTACATGTAAGTCTTTAATCCATCTTGAGTTAATTTTTGTGTAAAGTGTAAGGAAAGGGTCCAGTTTCTGTTTTCTGCATATGGCTAGCCAGTTTTCCCAGTACCATTTATTAAACAGGGAATCCTTTCCCCATTGCTTGTTTTTGTCAGGTTTGTTCAAGATCAGATGGTTGTAGATGTGTGGTGTTGTTTCTGAGGTCTCTGTTCTGTTCCATTGGTCTATATATATATATCTGTTTTGGTACCAGACCCCTCTCAAAAGAAGACATTTATGTGGGCAAGAAACATATGAAAAAAAGCACATCATCACTGATCTAGAGAAACACAAATCAAAACCACAATGAGATACGATCTCATGCCAGTCAGAATGGCAATTGTTAAAAAGTCAGGAAACAATAGATGCTGCCAAGGCTGTGGAGAAATAGGAACATTTTAAAACTGTTTGTGGGAGTGTAGATTAGTTCAACCATTGTGGAAGACAATGTGGCAATTCCTCAAGAATCTAGAACCAGAAATACCATTTGACCCATCAGTCCCATTACTGGGTATATACCTAAATGATTATAAATCATTCTACTATAAAGACACATGCACACGTATGTTTCTTGCAGCGCTATTTACAATAGCAAAGACTTGGAACCAACCCAAATATCCATCAACAATAGTCTGGGTAAAGAAAATGTGACACATATACACCATGGAATACCATGCAGCCATAAAAGAAGAATGAGTTCATATCCTTTGCAAGGACATAGATGAAGCTGGAAGCCATCATTCTCAGCAAACTAACACAGGAACAGACAACCAAACACTGCATGTTCTCACTCATAAGTGGGAGTTGAACAGTGAGAACACATAGACACAGAAAGAAGAACAGCACATACTGTGGCCTGTTGCTGGGTAGGGGGCAAGGGGAGGGAGAGCCTTATGGCAAATACCTAAGGCATATGGGGCTTAAAAACCTAGATGAAGTGTTGATAGGTGCAGCAAACCACCATGGCACATGTATACCTATGTAACAAACTTGCACATTCTGCACATGTATCCTGGAACTTAAAGTAAAATTTAAAAAATAATAATAAAATAAAAAGAAATTCCAGGTTCTGTATGCTCCTCATCTATACACTTTCAGAGAGAGAGATTCTGATGGTTTGGACAGGTAGTATTCAATATGGACTTCCCTTGGAAAATGGCCACATTAGAGGCTTCTGGGAATCAAAAGAGCATCTTTTAAGTCAAGCCATGTTGTTAGTCTAACTAGGAAAACAGTCGTCTTTTGTTTCCTACAAAGGGGGAAACAAAAATATGGCATTTACTCAAAGAATCATGTTATGGCCATTGGAACACATATATAGGATATAAAAAAATGGTCTATAAGGTTTTTAAAAAAAATATTAATATTTAAAAATTTTGCTATTCAAAGGCTAGTGCTATACATTATCTGTCAATGCGTTATGGCTCCTATGATTGCAGATAATGTTTTGTGAATATATGAATTTAATGCTTGGTGAATGCAAAAATTACTAAATGAACGCTCAGTCCAGTGAATAATTTAACCCTGTCTTGTACTTGTATTTAATGAATATTATTATGTCAGGCAGATAATGGGAATTAACAAATCAGTTCCATCTATGATTTTGAAGAATAGTTCTCGTATGGCTGCAAAGAACATTTATGCATACAACTGTCTTTGCCAAACTCAGCTTTATTTCAATTGTATAGTCATATAATGTTCGACAGAGTTCACTTTTTTTTTCTAGAAATCAAAGAAGAAAAAGAACAAATTCCGCAGGACAACCAGAAACAATCACTGATTCTGTTTTCCCATAACCCTCTTTTTATCCTGAACTAAGAAATTGTATTAAGAGGAAAATTCATCACGTACTCAGGCTTACCATATATTGCAGAGGGTGTAGGTGACAGTTTTGAAAATAGTATAGTTTGAACACAGCAATATATATGGATATAATAGCAACATATAAATCATGTTTATATTATAGTATGGTATCATAGAGAATCTTACCAAATCTCTCCCTCTTTATCTCTTTCTCCAGTTCATATTTGTTTAATGTTGGGGAGAATATTTTCCAGTGGACTCTAACAAATGTGCAGAACTCTACTCAGGCAGTTATTCTCTGAGCTTTAGGCTGTCAGAACAATACCCCAGATTTCAGGTATTCAAGTCTAACATTGTTTTGCCAATTACAGCCCTTCCCCACTGAAATCCCATTCAACTTAGTAACTCGAAGGTTCAGACATTACATTAGAGACATATGAATACCCGGCTGGGTGCTGTAGCTCACGCCTGTAATCCCAGCACTTTGGGAGGCAGAGGTGGGTGGATCATGAGGTCAGAAGATCAAGACTATCCTGGCTAACACGGTGAAACCCCATCTCTACTAAAAATACAAAAAATTAGCCAGGCGTGGTGGCGAGCGCCTGTAGTCCCAGCTACTTGGGAGGCTGAGGCAGGAGAATGGCGTGAATCCAGGAGGCAGAGGTTGCAGTGAGCTGAGATCGCGCACTGCACTCCAGCCTGGGCGACAGAGAAAGACTACGTCTCAAAAAAGAAGGGGGAGGGGGAAGAGAGAGATGAATACCCTAACATCCTGATTTCTCAGAACAAGATCAATCCTAAATGCTCTTACATTACGATTTCAATGCAGTGACACACAGCATCTAGTCCACACTAGCAGATTAAAATCATGAACACTACGCAGAGATACAGATCTAACATTTGGGGTATTAGTTAACATCCTGACATTGTGGTATTAATGAGACACTCGTTAAGTTTATGTAAATTAACACTTCATTTCTCTTGACTGTAGATGGATGATCATCCCTGGATTGGGACTGGGTCTACAGTTGGGAGTCATGCCATTTCTGCTCTGGTGAGCTGGTAGGAGTTGAGAAATAAACAGGGTCTTAGAAACTGTTTCTCAAAAATGTGAGTATTCATATGAAATTATCTAAAGGAAAAAATACTTTTATCTCATGAACTCAGTTTATATGCAATGATTTTAATAATTCATGTTTCATAGAGAAAGGGAGAGAGAAAGAAAGAGAAAGTTTTTTGTTCTTTTCTGGTCAAAAAAAGGCGGTAAGTTTGGAGGAGAAGTTGTTTTCATTTCAGTGGTTGTCTGTATTAAATAAAATGGTCAGAATCCCCTAGAAGCTCAAGAAGCATATTGGCAGGTGATCTACACTGCAGAAGAGGAGAGACACAATAATGGGAGATATGATGGTCAGTAATTAGTTGACATCATTTACATTTCCTTTCCTGTCTATTAATAAAATACACTCCAGTGTTCATAGCCTACACTATCTCACCTGTTTATTGAAGACATTTCAGGTATGTTAGATTCTACAAATTGTGGTACAGGATCACTTTAATACTGCTCTCACTAACACATTTATGACGTATTACTGCTCCTACTGTGAACCTGCTGTAAGAACATTATCAGGGGCCTCTACTGAGTTTGATCAGCATTCATGTTACATTTTTATTATATTTCTATGAGAAGTTTAACTGTTTACTGAAAAAAAGGATGAGGATATCTTTAGATCTAGAAAGGAAGAATAGTTACATATTCACTTAGATGTGTTCAGTGTATGCACTATTGAAGCTCCAACAACAAATGTATCATCGTCAGGACATATCAAGAAACCTGGAACTGGCTGCTTACTGATGGTAATAGTGCAAGTCTTTGATCTCCAGTTTAAATCTGAGGTTCATACTCTGGAAGACACTGATTGCCAGAACAAAAAGATTCCAGTCTTTTTATTTGAGGTATTCCTTCCTTCTAACCAAGGTCTGAGGACCAATTACACCCCCTGAGGGTACTGAAAACTTTGTTTAAAAAAAATTAGCTTTGTTAACTACAGAAATTGGCTTCATTAAACAAAGCAAACAACAACAAAAGTTCATTCAAATTTACCAACCAGAGATTAAAATGTTACATAAGAACAAAAATACAAACCTTCCTAATTATGAAAAGAAATTTTACAATATGAAAGAACAAATAAGCATATCATATAATATACATAATTCTAAAAGAGATTAGGCTGAATGGAAAGAAAAATATCAGCCTTATTAAATGTGAATGAGGTTAGCTCACTTGTTAAAAAGAAAAAAAAATTTCAATTGCAATTGCAAAAAAGACAACTACGTGTGATATATAGGAGATACTTTTATACCAAATTATTTTAAAGAGCTGAAAAGAAGGGATGAGCAAAGATATACCAAATTGAAATAAAAAGAAATCATGGGTAGTGATAGCAATATTTAAAAAAGTAGAGTTCAATCCACAAAGCATTAAATGTTAGAAAAATAAAACAATTTAATAATAAAACTTACATTTTAAATGGAGAAATAATGCATATGAATATGCATGCACAAAATAGTGTATCAAACACTTATATAAATCAAAACTTACCAGATATGCAAGAAGACATAGAAACACACAAATACTAGAAAATGTTAATACTTTGCTCTCAGTACAAGTCGGATCAAATAGGCTTATATAATTATATATTGAATTTATACACTGGTTATAGAATATACCTTCTTTTTAGTGTATATAAGACAGTTAAAAAAATTATCATAATTTGTCACAAATAACAGAAAAATTTATAAAGTGAAAGTACTGCTATCAGTACTTTTCAATTACAATGTAATAACATGAGACATTATTAATACAATTTAAAAAGCCATTCAAGCTAAACGTTTTATAACTTTCTATTTTAAATAATTCTTATTTGAAAGAGAACATTGAGAGTCAAAAGATAGGTTTAAAGTTTTCTTCATGTAGGCTATGAACATTTCTTGTCAAATTTAATTCTAGGTTTTTTTTAAAAAATTGTTTCTATTTTAAATGGAGTTTTACTATCACTATCTTCTTTATACAATTTCTCTTTTATTATATCCTCAGTAAAAGGTTATTGTTTGTATATATGAATGTTCTTGATTTATGTATGTTAACTTTATAATTTGCTATTTTGTTTAATTCTTGTATGATTTGAATTAGGTTTATCATTGACTGTCTACTATTTTTCAAGCAAATAATCATATAACCTGGGAATATAAATATTTTAAAGTAATTTACTGCTATTTACATACCTTTGATTTCTAGCTCTTTTCTAACTGCCTTGACTAATACAATGTTGAATAGTAGTAGAAATATGGATGATCTTGTCCTATTCCTAAGCTTAGCAGTGTTAGAATGGAATTAAAATATAAATATGAACTCATAAACTTTAATACATAAAAAGAGCTAGGTATAAAAATGGATGACAATGTCTGTGGGTGTGTATACATGTGTATGCACATGCACACATGTATGTATGTATAAATATACATACATTTATTTCCAAGCTCTCTATACTGAGAGTACCTAGAAAAAATAAAATACAGTAGCAACGAGCATATCTAGTACTCTAATCTTGGTTTTCCATTATAAGAAACCAGGTCTCCTCAAATAAATGGCTGATTTCAAGGCTGAGGCATATACCAAGAATATTTTTTTTGTACCTCAAGTAAAATGGTGTTCAAAAAATTATAGGAACATACCTAAGTGATATAAGGAGACAAATTGAAGAGGCTGCCACTGGTCAAATATAACACAATTATGAACACATGCACTTCTCTTTACCATAGTATCAAGACAAAAACGTAGAAGTGATAAAGTTAGTGACATAATTTGACTCTGTGTCCACACCCAAATCTCATCTCCAATTGTCCCCAGGGAAACAAAATAGCTATGCCATTTTACATTTCCCCCAGCAGTATCCTGAGAATTCTGCATCATCTCCATCACTTGGTATAGTGTCTTGTAATTTTAGTCATGCTAATAGCTATGTAATGGTGCCTCACTGTGGTGTTAATTTCATTTCCCTAGTAACTAATGATGTTGAACACCTTTTCATACGCTTCCTTGCTATCCAAATATCTTATTTGGTAACATGTCTGTTCAAACATTTTTTTTTTCATTTTTTGTTGGGTTGTTTATTTACTTATTATTTACTTTTGATAGTTCTTTATGTATTTTGAATATGAGATACTTATCATAGAAGTGATATTCAAATATTTTTCCCAAGTCTGTTGCTTGAATTTTCATTACCTTAGCAGTGTCTTTTAAGAGCAAATTTTTGGCCCCGTGCAGTGGCTCACACCTGTAATCCCCAGTAGTTTGGGAGACCAAAGTGGAAAGAGCCTTTGAGGCCAAGAGTTTGAGACCAGCCTGGGAAATATAAGGAGATTCCATCTCTACCAAAAGTTTTTAAAAATTAGCTGGCATGGTGGTAAATACCTATAGTCCTAGCTACCTCAGAGTCTGAGACTGGAGGGTTGCTTGAGCGGAAAGTTCTTTAATATACTAAAATTACTAGCTCTAATGTACTATTAATTGTATAAATCTTACATCTATTTTGGTTTAGTAACCTTTATGGTAAAGTGCAATTATTTCATTTGATTTTTAGTTCATTTTATTAATTCATTTATTCAACGGATAATGTTCAACAAAACATCATTATGTGCTCAGCAGACACTGTATTAGAGAAGTGACTCCAAAAGCACAAGTGCTAAAAGTACTTGCATTGGAGTAGAGAGGTGTTTTCTAAACCATTCCAGCTCTCTAGAAAATGGAGATGATAATCTCACAGAGTAGATATGAGGATGAAACAAGATATTATAAACAGGGTTTAGTATAGTACCTGACAGTCAGGACTCAATGGGGGTTTGGGGAAGTTATATTTATTTCAATTAATGGTATTAGCAAAGTTTTCTATGATTTTTAATGGATTTCAAATATATTGAGTAATTTAGCAGTAATTCATTGTAAGATAATTAAATTCTCTGAGCTTTGGCTTTATAACATAAAAACTGTATCACTGGAAGAAACATGGTACAAGGAAAAAAGTGATTGCAATATCATAATAAACAAAATATTTAAAGTGAGTATAATTTTCCTGCCTATAAACAATATCCTTAACTATGAGGACCTCAATTTACTCAAGTGCCCAGCAGGTGCACAGGCATATTTTGTTGATGTTCTGGGCCAGGCCATTCGATGCATCATGTATTGATATTTTACATAGACAAACTGAAGACTAGAGGAGCCTCAATATCACAAGGTGAAAGGGACTACCTCTTTATTTTAATAATTTCATCCTGAAAATAGCATTGAGGAAATGGGGGTGGAAGATTTCCTCAGTCCCCTTCAACTCTAAGACACTTGGGAAAAATACAAAACTGAGCAATGTGTTCAATTGCATTCAAAGAATTTTCACATTTTATTGCTTGATTCGAATTATATTGCATATGGCTAACAATAATATCTCTTTTGTTACTAGTATATATAATAGACGTGTCATTGTAAAGAACACCAGAAATGTCCACCATTTGTGACCTTCAGTCTATTCTTTAATTTTCTGGTGTCACAGGCATAATTCGTGGCCAAGCTTTATTATTGATACTAGAATTTCCCTTTCTAGATAATGTACACCTGGGCTCATCCTGTTAAATAGTAAAATAATGATGATAATAATAATAATGGAGAGCTCTCAGTGTATTTGTATTTTAACCCCATAAGAACTCTATTACATAGGTATCATTTTAATAATTTTTTTATGTTATAAAGCCAAAGCTTAGAGAATTTAATTAACTTACACAAGATTGCAAAGTAACAGAACCAGTAATCAGGCTTAGAAAGTGTGATAACAGAGAAAGTGTTCAACCATCCTTCTAGTTGATAGATATCAGTTAAAGACCCTATTAAATTTTGGAACAATTTAAATAGAGAAAACTAAAAGCAGAACTGGGGAGACGAGTTTATATTAAACATGTTATTTTATGACTACTGTTTGAAAAATCCCTAGTTTTCTTATCTTTATTTTCCTCTTCTTTTTCTTCTTCCTTTTTTTTTTTAGACAGAGTTTCGCTCTTGTCACCCAGGCTGGAGTGCAGTGGCGCAATCTCGGCTCACTGCGACCTCTGCCTTCGGGGTTCAAGCAATTCTCCTGCCTCAGCCTCCCAAGTAGCTGGGATTACAGGTGCCTGCCACCACTCCTGGGTAATTTTTTGTATTTTTAGTAGAGACAGGATTTCACCATGTTGGCCAGGCTGGTCTCGAACTCCCCACCTTAAGCAATCTGCCCTTCTCAACTTCCCAAAATGCTAGGATTTACAGGCATGAGCCACTGCACCCGGCATAAAATCCCTAATTTTCAATGCTTCCACAATTGGCATGGTTGATCTTCATGATATAAACCTAATACTATTTTACATTATTATCATTCCGAGGTCTTACATTTAGAGAGTTACTAAGAGACACAATAGTACCATGCCACTATTGCCTTTTTCTCCCTACTGTCATTATAAAACATTGGTAGAGAGAAATGGGTGGTTCTTATCCCAATAATCCCAGAAGTATTTGTCTCTTCCTCTGTGCTTTGTTTTTTCAAAACACACAGTCTGATGCTGGGGAAGCATTTGCTAGAACATTCATGGGCAAGCCAGAACCACACCTTTCCATTAAGAGGCAGCCTGATTATTCTGTAGATTTTAGAAGCAAAGGCAAGTTTGTTCCATCTTAACAGTCACTAAAGGCTCTTAGACACCTTTCAGATAAATTATTCACATGCTCTTCTTTGGGCTGCTGTTAGATCAGACTCTAAACAGTTCTGAAGCATTTACACTTCAAGTTTGGCAATTTCTCTGACCATCTTCCAAACTGTAGATCCTTTACAACTTACATGATTCCTTGGACACTAGCATCTTGTGACTGACATATCAGTGGATTCTGTAACTTTGATCCCTTTTGATATATAGAAAGAAGGCTCACTTCCAAGCTTTTTGGGTCCCATTATTTATGATCCTAATGCTGCCAACATTAATACACATACCTCAGTTTGATGGTGCAGTAAAGGATTACTTCTTCCAAAAGCTAGATAATAAATGAAAATTCAGCCTTAGTGTTTGCAATTCAAATAGCTCATTCACCACCATCTGGACAACACTTTCTATAATGCTCTCTGGAACAGAGACTCTTACAAAAAATATCACAACCCAGTTTTCTATTATAACATGCCTGTACTAGTGGTAGTATGCTTCTCATAAATAAATAAATATGACTGCATAAAAACATTTGTAATCTCTTTCCCTTTCTCTCTCTCTCTCTTTCTTTCTTTCTCTCTCTCTCCCTCTGCCTAAAAGTACAGCTGTCATTTTGTAACCATAACCTGGTAAGGTATATATTACCATCACCCCCAATATTCAATATCCTTGCATCATTAGTACTTGTAAAACTATACTCTTTGGTCTAGTGTTGATTTTGGTCAATGAAGTGTGGGTGAAAATGACATGTATCTCTTCCAGGATGAAGCAGTCATTGCATGGTGAAGAGTTGCCAAGGAGATTCGCTTAGATGCACAGTGGACTTGGCATTAACAAAATAAACTTTGGTTATGTTGAGCCCCTGAGGTATAGGGGTTCTAAAATATCATAGCATGTACTAGGCCATTTTAACTAATAAAGATTGTAAGCGTAGGATGAAAACTGATGCATTAAAGACACTATAGTGGAAAGGTTGAAATAGCCTTGTTTCCAAAGGCAGTATTGAACATCAGGACCAGCCCTGGACTGCTGGCTTCCAGATTTCTTATTGAGTGAAGGTACAAAGAAAAACTGTTAGTTAAATTATTTAGTTGTATTTGTTTCCATTTGCTTTGTTTCGTATTTTGCAACTGGAAACGTGCGCTCTCTCTCTCTCTCTCTCTCTCTCTATATATATATATATATATATATAAAATAGAACACAGATATATAGACGAGAGAGTGATAGATACAGATACAGATATAGATGTAGACAGATATGGAGATATCAATATAGATAGAGATACACATAGATATAGATGCTTCTCAATTTATGGAATTATGTACTAGTAAACCCATCATAAACTGAAAATATTCATTTAATATTCCTAATCTACGGAACATTATAGTTTAGCCTAGCTTACCTTAGCCATGTTCAGAACATTTACATTAACCTACAGTTGGGTAAAATCATCTGGAAACACAATACTCTATAGAGTATCAGTTGTTTACTTTCTTGATGATGTGGGTGACTGGGAGCTGTGCTTGCTGCCAATGCTGGGGAATTGTGAGAGTGCCGTATTGCATATCAATAGCTTGAGAAAATATCAATATTAAAAATTTGAAGCCAGGCACAGTGGCTCACACCTGTAATCTCAGCACTTTGGGAGGCTGTGGTGGGCAGGTAGCCTGAGCTCAGGAGTTCGAGACCAGCCTGGGCAACATGGCGAAAATCCATCTCTACCAAAAATAGAAAAATTAACTCGGTATGTTGTCCTGTGGCTGTAGTCCCAGCTACTCGGGAAGCTGTGGTGGGAGGATTGCTTGAGCCTGGGAAGTAGAGGCTGCAGTGGGCCAAGTTTGCACCACTGCACTCCTACCTGGTTGACACCCTGTCCCCCAACCAAAAAATTTAAAGTATGGTTTCTACTGAATGAGTATTACTTTAGCACCATCTGTAAAATTTAAAAATTGTAAGTTGAACAATAGTAAGTCAGGTACCATGTGTATATATTCTATATTCTCATACATGAGATAGAATATATAATATATACTATCTCATGTGTGTATATATATATATTTCTCATATATATATATATTCTCTAGCTCTTCATGCTACTGCATAGCACAGTACAACACATAAATGTTTATCTCATTATCTGTCTTGTTCTTGGACACTTAACAGTTATTTTTATCTCAATGATAACTCAGACAAATAACCTGCACCTCTATTACCACTAGAGGAAATATTGGGCTGGATGATGCTGACCACATCATTGAAATTCAGGAAATCTATCCTTACTTCATAGTGTAATATTTGCTGCTTTATAGTAGTCTCACTCTATTTTTTTCACTCTGCTGAGAGCATGAAGAGCAACAATTGCTCAACATGTGAAAACTGTGTTCCTCTTTGAACAATACTGTTCTGCAATATGAAAAAATTCAATTCTACTCATTTATGCCAGACTGATGTATGCATTGTTAATTTCACTGGATGAATTTAAGAACTAACAAAAGACAAACTTGCAAAACAAAATAAACTGTTTCTCTTTTTTCTTGTCTCAAATCCAACAGCTTTTCAGATTTACTTTCCATTTATTAGAACGGATTGAAATTACTTATTGAAATTTCTTAGCACTCTTTTATAAGCCCAATGAACAGATGTAATTGTGCTTGGTAGATCAATTCATCCATTGCTCCATGCCCTGAAAATATGCTAGGGTTACCAAATAACAGCAAATAGCCTGGTTGCTTAATTATTTCAAGTAGCTTGATGTCTTTTGAGAGAAGTAATCAATTTAAAATAAAATAAATCTTCAAGTTGGACAATCTATCCAATTAGTTAGATTTTCTTTGCCTAAACTCACATTTCAAATTGATGGGCATAAATTTATTATCTATACAATCTACTGATAGAATCTTATCAGCATAATGCATGTTAACATCTCCATTAATAAAATTCTACCAAAGCCTGAAATACTAGAGAGGGCAGGCATGAATAATCATTTAACATTAATTCTAATAACAACTTTTTCTATCAGAAGAGGAAAATTCTATTACTTTATCTTCTACAAATAAGAAGTACCTTGAACTATGTCAATGAATCATGTGTACATCAGTGTAATATCTTAATATGTCTTCATTCTTGAGATATAAGAGCATATATTTATGTTTCTCTTGGCTCTATTATCTTTTGCAGTAAAATGTCAGTGCACAAAATGTAAAACATGCCATTCAATTCAACCAATATCTATGAGATCTAATTCAGTGATCAGTACAGGATTTTTAATGTTCCCCGGGTAATCTTATTGTTGTCACTTCATATCTAAGTCCAGTGAAATTTTTATTTAATTAAATCAATCAAATTACATTTGTGACAATATGTTCTTCTTCTTTCTATACTAATAGTACATGTTATTTCCAGGAACAGTAATGTTTGTTTTACGACTTATCCAGTTCCCTTTATGTAGCAGGGGATCTCAAAAGTATTTTTTTATGGAAGTAATAATAAATTGATGCTTTTTAACATGAATATGTAAATGAAGAGATGGAATATTTAAAAGAGGAACTTGAGGGGTGGTTAATGATCCCAATTTCTTTGGATATATCTCTAGATTCAGAGGCTAAATATGAAGAGACAATAAGAAAGTATATTTTGTATGATTCTTCAAGAATGCTATGGGTGAGCATCCACATGCATGAGCCTCCACATTCCTTATTTGTTGAGAAAACTCTCTGGCCGGGAACTGGTTAATATACTCAACTCAACAAACTCTAAACATGAGTCAGTGTTGATTCATTGGCACTATATAGAGGTGAAAGAATCATTATACATAAGGGGATTGCATAAGTTTATTTTGCTAATAAGAGTTAACTTTTGTGGCATGAATAAAATTAAATAAAAACTTGAAATCATGATCATAATTAACCTTTGGAGAGAAAGAAAGGGGCCTGAGAAAGGTTTCTGTTGTTCTGACAATATTTTATTTCTTGACACAGATGGCATTTAGTGGGTGTATCTACTTTACATAATATTTCTGTACGGTCATTATTTGTCAACTTTTCTTTATGAATGAACTATTTTAATATCTAAATTGTATTTCAAAAAAGGATATAGATAAATAAGGATTTCTAAGTTCAGTTTTAGATGACTGAAGTTGTAAAGACAATCACGAAGGTACACAATAAAAAATTAGGTATGTATCCTTTGATTTCAGGGAAATATGCTAGGTTTGATATTAAGGCTTTTAGAGTTTTCATGATATAGCTCCATTAGAGTTAACAAAATAGTTAAGAATTTATGATAAGGAAGCATGACTAGAACAAAGTGTTGGAATGCAGTCAGATATGCAATTAGTGTAAGGTGCCTTTTGGTTAGCATTATCTTCTATACATCTCACAAAGAAAGTTGAGTAGCCAAGAAGAAAATTCCGTCAGTTGACAGAAAAAACAAAACATCAATTTTTAATACTTAAGTTTCGTTGATGAGGCTTGTAAATGTAGTTGTAGAATACATGAAAAGAGAAACTTTTTAAGAAATTGGGATTGGTAAACATTGCTGTAGTGAATGCTATAATGCACTATCTAGATTCCCTTCAGAAGTGAAGTACTTAATTGTACAGCAGGTGGAAGTGTGGTAGGCAGACAGCCTTGAGCGCTTAAACCTCAACTAGGATTGCGGTGGTTGAAGAGAACTGTGCACTCAAGTTCACCCTCCTTTCCCAAGGTCTGTACACAATAACTGATGTGTACTGGGGTTAAAGATCCCGACTTCTTGTCCTAATTCAAGATAACTCTGAAGAGTTATCTTAGCTTTAGAATTATCCATAGGATTCGCTGAGCCTTCAGTGTGACTGTATCAAAACTCAACTTCTTCCTCTGCCCAATCCTGCTTTGTAAACTCCACAGGTGTTGATCACAAGGAAACCTTGTCATGTTAATTTACATCTGCTTTTCAAGGAGCCTCAATTACAATAATTGCCCAATACTGCAGAAACATGGAATAAAAATATTTTTTAAAAAATTTGCTGCAAAGGCCGGGCGCGGTGGCTCAAGCCTGTAATCCCAGCACTTTGGGAGGCCGAGACAGGTGGATCACGAGGTCAGGAGATCGAGACCTGGCTAACATGGTGAAACCCCGTCTCTACTAAAAAAAAAAATACAAAAAACTAGCCGGGCGAGGTGGCGGGTGCCTGTAGTCCCACCTACTCGGGAGGCTGAGGCAGGAGAATGGCGTAAACCTGGGAAGCGGAGCTTGCAGTGAGCTGAGATCCCGCCACTGCACTCCAGCCTGGGCCACAGAGCGAGACTCTGTCTCAAAAAAAAAAAAAAAAATTTGCAGCAAAATCATCTTGTATGATATTTTTGAGCACAGCTTCAGTGCTGGTACATATAATAGTCGGCAAAAAAAAAAAAATGTCTTATCCTACTGTACAAAAAATGAACAATATTTGAAAAAAACTCATTCTTCAAGTATAGATGGTATTTAAAAGAATATTTTTCTATAAAGACAATGTGAGAATAACAACATTGCTTAGCTAGATGTAAGGTTAATATGTATTTTTTTAGTTGAGGGTAATTTTAACAAATGTATGTCCTTGGTGGAGGAAGGCAGAGAAAGCTTGTGTGGAAAAGGTTGAATATCAAGAGAGACAAAAGAATAATAGTGGAATTTTTTCCCTAAAGAGGCACAATGCTATGAAAACAAGAAGATAATATAGGAGTATAAATTAAGATAGATTGAAGAAACTGTCATACTAGAGAAATAAGAAATGGAGATAAAGATACACCCAACTGCAGTGAGGTTTATATCGAGGTAAATCATTGAGAACATTTTTATCTAATTGTTTTATATTCTTTGTGGTTAAAAAAGAGAAGCAAAAACTTTTTTTTGTTGGTGAAGTTGGTGAAGAGGTTATGTTCCGGTTGTTTTTATTGCTTTTTCTACAGATAACCAAGTAAATGTTGGAATAAAGCAATTTTTTAATATTGGTCTAAGTATGTGATTTAGTGTAGGGAGATCCATGAAATTGTAAATGGGTAAGGGTGTTTAAGTTGCTTGTAAGTAACGAATTTAAAATAATATACTAAAAATTATATGCTTATTAAACAAGGATATTAAGTAAGGAGGGTCACTAGGCTGAAAGCAAAGGAAGGGAAGGAGTTAAGAACTATAAAAAAGCAATAAATGGTTGGGGGTAAAGTAAAGGGAGTACGAATGCTATAGTGGGGAGTAGAAGGGTATAGTCAGAAATGGGATTTTGTGGGAAGCAAGAAATAAGAGCACTTTCATTTAAAAAATGTGATATGGAAATTACCTATTATAAAAGCACAATGATTCCATATGATAACAAGATTTAGGGTATTTTATGTTCATAGAATGAACATCACAAAAGTTGAGCATGTTAAAGAACTGAGAGAGTAGAATCTTGAATGGGTCAACTCTACAAGTATTGAAACAATTGCAGGATTAGAGTGGGACTAGGTGTTGAAAAAACTGAGTTTATTGTCAACATGTTTGATAAATACATGAAAATGACCACATAGGTTGATAGGTGTTAATGATGAGTAGTCACAGGCATGAATATTGTTGGATGGAAACATTAGCTTTCAGGATACACTACACACACATACATACACATTTCTAGCATTTTGGAGCTAGAAAAGCTGCTAACTCATGTTATCATGTAATTATCTATTGGTACTGGGGAATGGGCAGTGTTCTGTTAAAATGACTGCATGAGAAGTTAATTTCCAGTTAAAGCAAAATGGTAAAGAGATAATTTATAACACAGTTTAAAGTTATACAGAAATTTGTGCTGTGGAATAGAGATCTAGAGAGGAAAGGTAGCAGCAGACAGTTGGGACATGGGGCAAGAAAGGTCGGTCTGAAGAGTCTGGAGAGGAGTGTATGGTAGAAGACATAATGACAATATCTTGAATTTGACTGATAACAAAAGTGGCATATCTGTGATGTGCAGTTTGGTTAATTCTTCCAAACTCTGAATAAAAACCTGGTATGACATTTATTCAGTGTTGTCATAAGTTTCTTATAGTATCAGGATTATGGTGACACTAACAGCCACAAAATATCTATGTATTGGTTGAATTAAATTTGTTCTTCTTGTAAAACAGTAACAATCTAATCATCAAACAACTTTACATTAAGATAAAAAGGGGTAAGATGTTAATCACTTTAACTGTTTTGATACATTTCTCTATCATCATCTTTATCTATCTAAGTGATTCTCTTTTAATAAGACCGTCTTTATCATTTAAATCAGTTCCATCACCTTTAATATAATCAGTAATATATGCAAGTTTAAATGTACTCTCTTACTACTTTTTTGTTTTGTATTTATCCTTAATGTTCTCTGTTCACAATCCTCTTTTTTCTTGACTTGTCTTAGGTAAATTAATTATTCATTCATGTTCCATTTTATTTATCAATTAATTATTTATACATTCTCTTTTTTAGTGTTTATCCTAGATGTTAAAAATGCATACTTTACTCAAGTTTAATATAAATTGGTCATTTAATCATTTTTCAAAAATAAAAGTTCAGAGATAATTTTAAGTTGTTTATTCCTCTCCTGCTCTATTTTTCATTATTGGCATGTATTTTAATTCTTTATATGTTTAGGACCCCATGATATTAATTTTTATGGTTTAATACTGTCTATCAACATGCCTACCTTTTCTCCACTCATTTCTACCCTGCATTTCTTAGTTTGTTATCTGAATTCATCTTCCTTCCTCTTAAAGTACATTTTAGGTTTGTGGGGTTTATGCGTATGCGTGACTCATTACTCAAATTTCATAGTTATTGCTCAACTGAAAATATTTTCTGTTTAACCTTCATTTTGAAATGTTGTGTTGCCTTTTTTACTTCAGAATAAAGATTTCTTTTAGTTTCTATAATTGTGTTGAAAATTCAGTAACAAAGTTTTTTCTTGTTTTTTGAGAGATTATACTTTTCCTTCCTTTGGTTGCTTTAATATTTCATGATGTTATTTATATTTATCTTTTGTATAGATAATGAATATATGTGCATACTATCTTTTAGTATGTGGCTTACTCTTAAATCTGTAGCTTTATGTATTTCCTTGGTTTTGGAAAACTCTCACTTTTTGTTCTTTTTTTAATCTCATTTTTTCTATCATATTTTTCTAGGGTTCCAATTATATGTATGTTAAAATTTTCACTTTCCTCCTGACTATCTAAAGTATTTCTTAAATTGGCAATAATGAATCAGCATATGTTCTTCTATGTCATTCAATCCACTAATTTTTTTTGCATTGTTTTTAATTTGCTGTAAAACCCATGTATTGAGTTAATTACAGTCATTCTTTAGTTTTAGAACTGATCTTCCTTCTACCTGAATTCACCATGGATCTTCTTTCTTGGAAGATCCTGAAACCCTATTTTGTTCTCCAAGTTCCCTTAGAATACTGAGAGTTCAACTTCATTTCTGTCATTATCAGCCCGAGCTATTCTCCTCTCAGCTTCTTTATATTTCAACTACTGCTTTCTAATGAGTCAGAGGAAAATCAGCAACAATTAGTCTCACTCCTCAGAATTCTCTACTTTTTCATGTCTTGACACTGAAAATCTTAGCTTCTTAGATGACTTTGTAATGCCTTCAAATACTAGATCTTCTAGTTGTTCTCAGCACGAAGGTTAGTTCATTATAAGTGACTTATTACTGGCAGAATCAGAATTTCTTTCCTCTGCATTGTTCTTCTTAATCACTGATACTTCACTAAAGTATTTTCCTAAACCAGAAAAAAATTAGGAATCATGTTTTGGTTTATTTTGCCTTCCTCTTTATTCCTCAAATAAATCAATAAACTCTATATGTTTATTTCCTTGATATTCTTTAATTCCATCCTCCACTCCCTCAACATCCCCATGGCGACTGGCTAACTAACACTCTTAATTTCTCTGTTGGATTAAGGAAACAACCTTCTAAATGTGTTGCTGCTGTGATTTTTGTTGCTCCTTTTATTTTATTTCCACCCTGCCATTCTAAATGTTTGTCTTTTAATTCATTTCTTATAGTATGAATTATCTGCTTATTTTTTAAAAACTGTCATACAATTCAAAACAAGTCTTTTAGCATTTCATATAATATTATTCGTGAACAGATATGTGTTTCATTCAGTTATGTTAGTTAGCTTCTGTGCCCTTTTCCTTACTTTGTATGTTTCTGCCACACTCAACTATTCTAATTTTTTGAAAATACCATACCTTTGTCTTTGTGTATACCCTCTTCCACTGTTGTTGAAGAAGAAATTCTGTGCTTCTCAAAAATAATTTTTTCTGCCATATCACCACTTTCATTGTGCCTCCCAAATATGTTTGGGTGTCCTATCCTGACTCTTTCTTGGACTATTTTAAAATATGGAAGAATAGAATGTATAAGAATATATTTATGCAAAGTTTAAAGTGTCATGTGAATTCTTTGGAAGGCTTTATGCAACACATTAATGTAATCTCCAAAACTAGGCTTGTTTTTAGCACATAGTACATATCAGTAGATTTGGACTGAATTAATTATTTGACCAATTTATTATTGAGTTGAATACATGTTATATACAAATATTTTATTGGACACTGACAAGTATAAAAATGAATAAAGTAGTGATTTTATCCTTAAGGTATTCACAGTCTATTAATGAATATATAATTTAAACAGAAATATATTTCACATAAGCTTAAGTGTGAAATTAAATATATTTAAAATGTCATAGTTTTCAAAGAAGGAGAGGAATTTTTATGTTATTTATTAATTTTTAAATATTTTTTATTACACTTTAAGTTGTAGGGTACATCTGCACAACATTCAGGTTTCTTACATATTTATACATGTGCCATGTTGGTTTGCTGCACCCATTAATTTGTCATTTACATTAGGTATTTCTCCTAACGCTATCCCTCCCCCATCCTCCCACCCCATGACAGGCCCCAGTATGTGCTGTTCCCTGCCCTGTATCCAAGTGTTCTCGTTGTTCAATTCCCACCTATAAGTGAGAACATGTGGTATTTGCTTTTTCTGTCCTTGCGATAATTTGCTGAGAATGATGGTTTCTAGCTTCATCCATGTCCCTACAAAGGACCTGAACTCATCCTCTTTTATAGCTGCATAGTATTCCATGGTGTATATGTGCCACATTTTCTTAATCCAGTGTATCATTGATGGACATTTGGGTTAGTTCCAAGTCTTTGCTATTGTGAATAGTGCCACAATAAACATACGTGTGCATGTGTCTATATAGTAGCATAATTTATAATCCTTTGGGTATATACCCAGTAATGGGATGGCTGGGTCAAATGGTATTTCTAGTTCTAGATCCTTCAGGAATTGCCATACTGTCTTCCATAATGGTTGAACTAGTTTACCCTCCCACCTACAGTGTAAAAGTGTTCCTATTTGAAGGAGAGGAATTTTTAAAAACTTTAAAACAAATGACTCTTTAAACCCTTTTATTAAAAAAAAATTAAATCTACAAATATTTTTTAAAATCAGTCTAATGATTTCCTGTTCACCTAGGTTCTCCAATTGTTAACATTGGCCATATTCTTCTTTTTCTTAATTTTGTTCTTATGATTTTGCTAAACCCTTCAGAGGTTACAGACATCATTACCTGTACATCATAAGTACTTGAGCATAAATCTATTAAGAACAAGGTTTCCTCACATGAACACAGCAGAGCTATTAGATTCAGAAAAGTTACCACCAATATACTACCATAACCTAATATTTAGTTTGTTTTCAACCTTCAGAAGTAATTCCAGTTCCATCCTTAATAAGATCTTTCTTTTTCTGTTCAGGATTTAATCCAAAACTATATAGTTTTCATGACTTTATAGTCTTATTTAATTTAGAACATTTTTCAGTCTTTTTGTTGTCTTTAATAACATCACTTTTTAAAAATATAGGCTTTGTGTGTGTATGTGTGTGAGTGTACATGTGTGTATTTGTCTATGATTGTTTTATCATGCTTGTATACAAGTTATACATTTTTAGCAGAGGTGTTTTAAAATCACATTCTGGCAGATGAAATTTTATATAAGTTTTGGAAGATGGAAAATACTTACGTTGAGAAATGAAGTGTGGCACAGAAGATAACTAGAAGGTTTACCTATTATATGGCTAGAATTGGTACTCCAAAGGAAACTTTCAGCACTAGTTATTGGTTAATTATGGATATAAGGAACATCTGCTTTTCCAAAACTTCAGTTTTAATTTTAAGGTACTTTGCTCTTTTATTGAAAAAAAAAATTGAGAACATTTTCTTTGGGATAAGGCTACATCCAGTATTACAGCAAGCTCCCAAAAGCTAATCATCACCTGCGAATGTAGAGCATTTTAAATGTGGTAGTTATGATACCTTTCTTTACTGGATTTTGTAGAATCACAGAAGTATCAAATAGTCAGATTCTTGTAGACCATCTCTTTATTGGTAGATACGATGAACCCAGCTAAAGGATGATTTGCCCAAATTTATAGAGCTAAAAAGTAGTAGAGTTTAATTTCTCACCAAGGATTCCCAGCGTCTTGTCCAGCTGACAGATTCCTAAAGGACTCTGAGAATATGCTTGAGGAAACCACAACATTTTTATTTCATGGGTACCCTTTGACATGACTTTCACCTTGGTAGAGTAGGCCTTTCACAGTTAGGCTCCATCGTTTCATTGGTAACTTGGCAGTGAAATGGGACATGTCAGGAGAGGTTTGCAACTGCTTTATCAGACACATTTTAGCCTCATTTATCTTGACTTCCAAGCATTTACTTACTAAACTGGTCCGTACCATGAAGTTTCTTTTCAGATCAGTGCCAAGTTTCAAATGGCAGAGACCACAGAGAAATCATTTTTCATGAGATTCTTCATATATATACTCAACAATACTTTTATCAGCTATGTTTCTAATCCATTAGCAATATTGACTTTGCCATGAAATGAGAGTAATTCAATTTCAGATTATACTATAAAGCTGAAATTATTATAGCTTTGCCTTCTGGTTTTACAGTAGTTAAGGCTATGTCAGGGATTTCATGCTGAAGCTTTATATTTCAAAGTTTTATAATCAGACATAAAAAGAAAAAAAATAAAATGGGTTTGAGGCTACATTGACACCAGTGAGAAATCCATGTTAGGCTTTTTATTCAAAGAGATCCACATCAATAGGCAAGTCCCTCTACTTAATAACTTTCATATTATATTGGCTTTGGGTATGCTTGATACATTTTTCTGATGCCAGAGGGGTTTGTTTGGTCGTAGCATGAGGTGTAAAACACTGTGTGGTGCTGTAAGCAGAAGGCAGGAGAAAATACACGTCACCCACTCCCTTATTAGCTGTCTGTCTATGAACAAGGTACTTAATATCATTGGACATCACATTATATAAAATTTAAAAATGGGAGAAAATGTATCCTATCTGTCTGGAGGCATGGGACTGGACCTTTTGTAATCCTTTCCAAAACCCATATCTGAGTTTAAATAAAATAAGCAGACAGCTAACATTTCATCTGAAATAGGAGAGGGATTGCTGTCTCCATGTTAGATCTGAGACAAATCAGAAAAAAGATTATTTTCCCAAATATCCAACATAAGGCAGGCACTTGGCTTAAAACATGTTTATTTAAATTATCTCTCCAATAAATTACAAATGAATTTGGTTAGCTGTTAATAAAATGGCGTGGACATTCAGAAGGCAGAGGTGTTTTAAAATATACTTGAGGGGCCATGTATAGGAAATTGCCATAAAGGAAATTACTTATTATTGATGAAAAGCTCCCTGAGGTCAGGGAAAATAGTAAACTGAGAATAGGGTGGAAGGCAGTACATTGAGTAAATTGGGACTTCCTGCATAATCCTGCCCAAGTTTACTAGTCTTTATTCATTTTTATTTAGTTCAACTTCACACAGAAGTAAGCCCCTTTATAGGGAAGGCAATGTTTTGACATCATGCTGGGTTTTAATAAATAAGACGTCTTCATGTGTTCTGGAAATTTACAACTGAATATGGAGAAATCTATGTAAATTCTTAATACGAGTAATAGTGTGCATGTCTTCTGTATTTACTGTATGACTGGCATGAATTTACATAACTCATATGTGTCATGTAAATAATCATGGCAATCCTATGAGAGAATTATCATTTTCACTTCACAGATAATGATGTGGAAGCTAATAGAGGAGAAATAACCTCACCAAGGTCATTTGTGAATGAAAAATTCAGTATTACGATCCAGTTTTAGCAAAGCCTGTACTCTTAAACTTGATTTTATATAATCTCTCATAATGAAAAGAAAACTGAAAATCATTTAAGCAACACCTTTCCTATGAGAACAGCATGAAAAATTAATCCATCAGTGGAGCTGGGGAAAGCATTACAGAAGAGGAACCTCTAACACAGCATTTCATAAGTGAGAACAATTGGTACAAATCAATCTAAGCCCTGAAGTAGCTATTTCCAAACTACTCCTATCAACTCCTGTCTCTCTATCTCCAGAAACCCTGCTTTGTCCTGGCAACTCTTATATTTCCAATGAATCACGGAGATAGACTCACAGAAGCCTTGTTCATGCTCCGATCCACCTGCAGGCAATCCAGATTTGGAGATTGATACACACACTGAGTTGTTCAGTAATAAAATCTGGTAGGAAGTCTCCACAACACCATGGTTGGCTGATTCCTAGACTCTATTAATTGTGAATGCTAGACAAAAGGTGCAAATGGCTCAGAAGAGGAGAACCTCAGGGAAGTTATCAGTTAAATTTTCAGTAACATCAGCAGCCACTCTCACTCTATCAGCATCAGCCAGTATGACTTTCCTTAAGTTCCTCAAACAGGTCACGCTTCTTCTCGTCTTAGTACTATAAAATAGGCTTTTCTATTTTCATCTTCCTTGCATATCTGGCTACCATGTACAGTTAGTTCCTCCTTTTCTTCAGATTTCTATTTAATTTCTCCTTTGGTAAGTCTTTCCTGACCTGACAGACTTAGCAAGGTTTCTCTATTAGATACTCCTAGAGCATTTTGTACTTCTACTTGGCAACAACCATCATATAATCATAATTATAATTTGTTCTTTTTTCATCACAAAGTATTTTTTATTGAGAGGAAAGGGGGACATTGGTGAAGTCTAAAAAGAGTTGCTGTGTAATATTACTTGTATTTAAATGAATCTCTTTTGCAACTATTAAGTAGACAGCAGGAAGTCAAGGAGGAGAGAGGTGTGTTATAAGGCTCTTGTAGCAATCCAGATGAGAGGAGGATGATGGCCACAGTGACTGCTTTGGAGATGGAAATCAATAGATTGTGTAGCTGTATTGAGGGCACAGAAAGCTAGATTTATTTTTGTCAGATCACATTTAGAATGTAAATAAGGGGAAATATTTAAGAACAACTCCAGATTTTATTAACTTGAGCAACTAGATGGAGATTTTACGAACAAAATTGGGAAAGATTATGGATGTAAGATACGAAGTTTCTAGCAAAGGATATTGTTAAGTAGCATCTACAGTGGGAAACAGCAATGTATCTTTTAAAAACATGCACATGTTGTGTATATGGCTAAAATGTAGATGCCATTATGCTTTTCAGGAAATGTCACTAAACCTATCTTCTAACAACAGCAGCACAGCTAGCTTGTGATTCAAACATTTGATACTCATTGATCATGTAAAAAGGTACCATAAATATGGCAGAAACTTAAAATATTTGATCAATAAGTAAAAAAAGCAGTTAAGGAAGGAGGTAGTATGTTCTATTATGTGTCTATGTCAAAAATATTGCAAAGAGTAATCCAGGCATAATCATGGGCATATATTTTTAATCACAGAATTTATGATATCAGAAAGAAACACTAAAGGTATACTCTTTCATCTATAATTATGATAATCAGGAAACCTCTGAAGTAAGAGTAGTGAAATAGCATCTTTATGACCTGCCAGGCACACTGCACATGGTTTTTTTTTGTTGTTACTTTGTTTTGGATTTGTTTTTAGATCATCTCTTTATCATTTCAGACTCCCATATAGCACATACTTTATTTTTTTTTTCAATTTCCTGATTGGGGAACTGTGAAACAGAGAAATTAAGTCAATATCCGTTTCACAATACTACAAAGTGATAAAGTTATAATTTATATATAAATTTGAATCTCAGATCTTGAACACAAGGAAACTTGCTTAGAGACTGCCAAAGCATAATGGAAACTTTGCAACTCCAGTTTTTGGTAAGTTGTTCAATTATAATCATAGCTCATTTACTTGTGTTTAGAAACAGCTCTCTTTACCTTAAATATCTCCAGTCTCTCTCAGAACACTTAAATTATGGTCAGTTACAATCCTGTTTTCTGAATAAAGCTTTCCTATTCTAACTTTCAGTATTTTTCCTCTCTGGCCCCCTATAACACTTACCTTGAAAAATAAACCATGTAGTTCTAAATTATTGGATGTTCTATAAGGCATATAGCTAGTTTTAGATGATTTATTTCACACACTGGCACTAACTTGGAGCTTAATTAAATGATTATTTTTGACTAATTCTAGAGTTAGCTAAAATTAAGGAAAATAATTATTTGAAATGTCAAATAACTACAGAATTTTCTCAATGCAAGGTTTACTTCTGCCTACCACTTAATCCAAATGTAAGTCATGGCATAATTTTAATTAAAAAGAATTATATAAGGGTGGAGGACCTGGGCTTCATATTCCATAATAGGAAGCAATCACATGCAACTTCTATGAGATTACTTTATGAATCTTTTTAAAATGCGAGTTTACAATTATCCCTAACCAAGAAAATTATAGGATACCAGAAATCTCAATATATTTTAATGTTCTATTGAATTTAGTTTTTCAGATGAAATTGCTCACTGCAATTTTAATCTTTCCAAATTAAGCAGCTAGAATGAGTAATCTTTGTCAGGAAGAAAATCTGGAATGATTATTTAGGAATGAAACTGAGTATTAAGACTAAATGTATGATTCTACTGCCAGATTCATGTGTGAGAACTTGGACCTAACTATAAAAATAGGAAAATAAAACTTAAAAAATACTCTAGGTTCTTAGTCATTATCTTCTACTTACATTGTTTCCTATGGATAAATGATGAGCTCTGTATATGGAGAAGGGCTGAATTTTCACACAAAAGTGAATTTTCTATTTCATCAAAGTATTTCTCAGGCATCAAAAAAAATCCCAACATTTTAATAATTGTTTTATGGAAGGCATCCTATATTTATCTGTGTATAAGATGAAATGAGCATAATTAAATATACCCTTTTAAGTTTCAGATCAAGGAAAATGATACAAGTTTATGTACAGATTGCGGTTGGTCAATGTGACTTGACTATTACTCAAACATAAAATTAATGGTGAATAATTCCCAGGAGCTTCTTTGAACAGGGCACTCTTTTCTTTGGTTTGATGTTCAAAATAGAAAAAAAAAATGCAACTATTAATAGGCAGGGGCTCATTATCTAAAAATCAACTTTGAAACTTTTCAGTTATCCAGTTTCCTAACTCACGGAGTGAAATTCTGAGATATGAACGTGGAAGAGAAATATTTGATGTTATGGTGAGAAAAGAAGTTGGAAAGAATTTGTCTGCCTGAGGTTGGATGTGCATGGATTGGGTTTGAAAGATGAGACTACAGAGCCAAAGGGCTTCTGGAGGTTGCTGTGAACATAAGGGGTTGGATTCTCGATAGAAGAGATGTAGAAAGGCAAGATATGCAACCTTTCTTTACAGTTACCCAGAGGGTTGGTCCTGTGCTT
This sequence comes from Papio anubis, assembly GCF_008728515.1. Lineage (NCBI taxonomy): Eukaryota > Metazoa > Chordata > Mammalia > Primates > Cercopithecidae > Papio > Papio anubis. The sequence continues at coordinate 81,690,667 of NC_044989.1, forward strand.
TGGCCCTTGCACCTTGGAGTTCAGCCTCTCACTTTGTTTACTATTATGTCAGAGCTCCAGAAATCAATATTTAAGCTGTGGTCTTGCCTAAGCCACAAAGCAGCAGCTCTGATTCACAGCTGCAACTTACAGATGCCTATACCATATGCTACCATTCAGAATATATTTCAGATGTAAGCAGGGATGTCATTTCTCAAGGAAGAGAGGGGCTAAATTATTAGATAAATTGATTGGAATTAATATTAGCCTGATTAAGTCAGAACTTAATCTACTTTTGACATTCTCATATTTGGTTCTTTTCAAAATCCAATTAACTTACACAGATGATTAGCATTTGCTAGTTTCTGATTTTAGAGCCTGCAAATTTCTCTCACCATTGCCTTCTCTTTCATTTTCATGACTATAATCTAAATATTACAAAGAGATTTGACAAAGCATTAGAACATTAACCAGTTTAGAGTCTAAAAGTTGCATGTGCAACTATCATTAATTATATTTTCAGAAGCTAAAACAGCCTCCTTAAAACAGGCGAACAGAATAAACCATACATGCAAAAGAAGGTGCCAAACCAGGCAACATAAGGTATGTAGAAACAGCATGTTTACTTCATCTGTATACTTCCTTCTTTATTGACTGATGATGTGCAAATAAACAACCAATACTGCAATAGAATTATGCTGCTTTCTGGAGAGAACTAAGAAAGTTGGCTTTTCTGTGTTTTAGGAAATAGATCTTATTTTTATAAAATTTTATAAAGCCTTGAAAAGACTTCATGATCTTTTTATCTCACACTTCCAAACCAGTGCCAGATCCATGGCACAATAATAAATGACAATGTTAGTTAGTTAGTTTCTATAAGGCTACTATGGGAACATGAGATTCTTAAAATCTCACAGAGAAGGGTTTGCTGTTCAGAGTTAAATCAAAAGCCTTAAATTTAATTTTCTACTAGGATGTCCTGTTGGAGACCCTGAACAAACCTCCAAGCAGAAACAACTAGACAAATGCGAAAGTCCAAAATTTAGTGAATTTAATAACTCTCAGAGGTAAGTAAAAGACAAAGTCAGCCCTCAGAATATGAGTTTCTTTAGAAAGGTTGAATTCGTGCTTTTTCAAATGGATGAGGCATGGAAACTGGGAGATAAATCCCCAAATTTGCTACGGTGAAAATGTTAAGGAACACTCCAGAAAACAGCAACAAAAACAACAACAAAAAACAAAAACCAATAACCAAGAAACTAAAGATTGCATCACTTTTCTAAGCAAGCATATTTCTTTTGACCCTTGCACTCAGCAGAAGGGGAAAATAATCTCTAGTGAGAATCCCTACACATAAGCCTATCTTGATGTGACTTCAAATCCAAATTCCTGCTACTTTGTTGCCTAAGAAACCTTGGTTATTTCAGGATTTTGCCCTGACACAAAGTACAATTCATGTAGAAAAATGGTATAAACTATACATGGTGTCACAGAGCTATAAGAGATGTCTTTACCCTGTTATGCAATTTGTCCATTCTATTCTTTATCAACTCACATGGCTCCTGAACATAGGATGACTGGCCATTTGGAGTGTCACAAAGGACTCCAGCTGAGTGAAAGGCATTGTCTCTTCTGGGCATTTGTATTTAGAATACAAACGTTCTATTTGGTCTCTATAGATGTTGAAACTGGAAGATCATACAAAACCAAAAACAAAGATATCTGATAGCAATTCAGTTGTAATGTACAGAAATGCATAAAGAAAAAAAAATGCATATGTAAGGAAAAATAAAGCCAAGAAAAATCAGAATTAAATTTTTACTTTTTATGCTTAGTACCTCTTGAGAACCCTATAATCTTCAAGCAAACTCCCTATTTACTAGTTAAAGTAGATTTCTAAACGTTGAAACTAAATTACCCCAACTGTAATGGGACCTTAATATTAATAAGGTCAGGTTTCTTACTTAACAAACAAATGGAGAAACTAACCCAAGCAAGGGCAAAGGAATCTTCTAGAGTAACAGAATGACTCAGCCATAACTGGGTTTCAGATCAGCAACTCCCAAAATATTCTATCTCCATTCTCTGATATTGTCTCTTCATTTTAATTATTTAAGAAATTGAGAAAAGGTTACAAATTTATTCTTATTCTACCATTGATGAAGGTATTGAGGCCGGGCGCGGTGGTTCATGCCTGTAATCCCAGCACTTTGAGGGCCGAGGCAGGCGGATCACGAGGTCAGGAGATCGAAACCATCCTGGCTAACACGGTGAAATCCCGTCTCTACTAAAAATACAGAAAAATTAGCCGGGTGTGGTGGTGGGCACCTGTAGTCCCAGCTTACTCGGGAGGGTAAGGCAGGTATTAACTGTGTATCTGGGTATCACAGTATTAACTGTGAACCCAGGAGGCGGAGCTTGCAGTGAGCTGAGATCGTGCCACTGCACTGTAGCCTGGGTGAGAGAGCGAGACTCTGTCTCAAAAAAAAAAAAAAGAAGATATTGAGAGTTCACTTTTTAGTGAGTATTAAATAAGTTAAACACTTGTTTGTATGATCAGTAAAGACTGCTTGAGGAATGCATTATTTCATAGCAGATATGTGAAGAAAGCAAGAGGCAGAATACTGAAAACTTAGATAGAATACAGGAACTAATAAAGAGTATGTTCCTAGTTCATGAATAACTCATTTGTGGTTATTTGGATGTACTTCACTGAACCTATACTCACTCATTTCACCCATCCTCACAGTAGATAATGTGAACAGAAGATTGCAACAGCAAGTGTGAAAATAGAGAATCAGCTGCAGTCCATTTGTTTTCCATGTCAGGAGGCAGACAAATCATTGTTGACCTGAGCAGACCCAGTGCCATAGAATGTAATGATCGGTCCTTCACACAAAGACGTACCTACTTCAGGCTACTCAACTGTATGCACTGATGTAGTTTATCCATGTAGTATCCTTAAATGAATTGATTATTACATAATATATTTCTGTTCTGAATTGACCAACTGTTTACTGCAGTAATCAAGTTAATTATTTTGATCTATACAAATGCAATCTAGTGAATTATACGCATGTTCCTGTCATGAGTTTGCTTTCTTTGGTATATGTTTCTGGAACTCAGATCTTACTGAGAGAACAAAGATAGCAAGGATCTGTAAGACTTCAATGACAAATGAAATTGAAAGATTCATATGATCATTAGAGCTACCATTAATAATACAAAGAAGTATTCTCAAGAAGACCCAGATGATGTATTTATTTAACCAATCGGCAAACATTAAGCCTTACTTTTGTGTATGTTTTGCTTTTGTCCCCTGTGCTTTTGAGGTCTGACTCAAAAAATATTTGGCAAAGTTCTGTAGATTTTTCCCCTGTATTTTCTTTTAGTAGTTTCATATTTTAAGTTCTTATGTTTAAGTATGTAACCAATTTTCATTTTCATATATAGTGAAAGATAGAAATCTAGTTTCATTCTTCTTCATATGGATATCCAGTTTTCCCAGCAACATTTATTAAAGAGAATATCTTTTCCCCAATATATATTCTTGGCACCTTTATCAAAAATAAGTTTGCTGTAAATGAATGGATTTATTTTTGGATTCTCCATTGTGTTCCACTGGTCTATGCATCTGTTCTAATGCCAGTATCATGGTTTTTGCAGCTTTGTAGTACAATGTGAAGCCAAGTAATGAGATACCTCCAGCTTTGTTCTTTCTACTCAGGATTGATTTCTATCTGTTCTTTTTTTTTTTTTAGTTAAATACAAATTTTAGAATTTTCTTCTATTTCTGTGCAGAATGTCATTGTTATTTTTATATAGAAATTGCAATGAATCTGTTGACTGCTTTGAGTAATATAGACATTTTAATAATATTAATTTTTCCAATCCATGAGCATGAGATATCATTCCATTTGTTTGTGTCCTCTTCAGTTTCTTTCATTGAGATTGTTTTATTATAGAGACCTTTCACTCCTTTGGTTGAAGCTATTACAGGTATTTTATTCTTATTTTTGTAGCTATTGTAAATGTAATTGATTTCTGAATTTCTTTTCCAAGCTGATCACTATTAGCATATTGGAAAAATTAATATTATTTTTGTAAAATATAAAACCAGAAAACTATGTTTTCTGCATGTTCTCACATATAATACTTAGAAAAATATGATTGATTTTTGTATGTTGATTTTTTATTCTTCAAATTTGCTATTTATTTTTTACCAGTAACAGGTTGACTTTACTTTTTGTGTGTGTGTGTTGATAGGTTTTTCTAAATATAAGATTATATCATGTGCCACGAAAGATGATTTGACACTTTTCTTTCTAATTTGGATGACTTTTATATCTTTCTTTTGCCTAAGTGCTCTGACTGGGACTTCCAGAACTACATTGAATAAAAGTGGTGAAAGTAGGCATCCTTGTCATGTTATTAATGAAAAAAAGACTTTCAATTTTTCCTCATTCAGTATGACATTGCCTGTGGTTTTGTCATATGTGGTTTTCATTATTTTTAGATATGATACTTTTTTTTTTTTTTTTTTTTTTTGACACAGAGTTTTCGCTGTTGTTGCCCAGTCTGGAGTGCAATGGTGTGATCTCGGCTCACTGCAACCTCCACCTCCCAGGTTCAAGCAATTCTCCTGCCTCAGCCTCCCAAGTAGCTGGGATTACAGGCATGCACCATCACGCCTGGCTAATTTTGTATTTTTAGTAGAGATGGGGTTTCTCCATTTGGTCAGGCTGGTCTCGAACTCCCAACCTCAGGTTATCTGCCTGCCTCAGCCTCTCAAAGTGTTGGGATTACAGGCATGAGTCACCACGACTGGCCTTGAGATATGATACTTCTACACTTACTTTATTAAGCATTGTTATCATGGTGGAATAGCGAATTTTATCAAATGTTTTTTCAGCATCTATTGAGATGATACATGGTATTTGTCTTTGATTCTGTTCATGTGATGTATCACGTTTATGGATTTCCATATGTTGAACCATCTTTACATCCCTCAAATGAATCCTAATTGGTAATGCTGAATGATCTTTTTTACTCCAACTTTTATTTTAGGTTCGGGGTGATACATGTGCAAGTTTGTTACCTAGATAAATTGCATGTTACTAGGGTTTGGTGTATGATTTATTTTGTCACCTAGATAGTGAGCATAGAACCTGTAAGGTAGTTTTTTTTTCTCACCCTCCTCTCAAACTCAAGTAAACTCTGGTGTCTGTTGTTCCCCTCTTTGTGTCCATGTGTACTCAAAGTTTAACTCCCACTTGTGTGTGAGAACATGCAGAAAACATAGTTTTCTGTTCTTGCATTAATTCATTTAGGACAATGGCCTCCAGCTGCGCCCATGCTGCTGCAAAGGACATAATTTCATTCTTTGTTATGGCTGCTTAGTATTCAGTGGTATATATGTATCAACATTTTCTTTATTCTGTCCACCACTTATGGACATCTAGGTTGATTCCATGTCTTTACTATTGTGAAAAGTGTTGCAATGAGCATATTCATGCATGTATGTTTATGATAGCACAATTTATATTCTTTTGGGTACATACCCAACAATGGGATTGCTAGGTGAAATGGGAGTTTTGTTTTAAGTTCTTTGAGAACTCTCTAAGTATCTTTTGCACAGCGGCTGAATTCATTTACATTGACACCAACAGTGTATGTGTGTTCCCCTTTCTCTACAACTTTGTCAACATGTTATTTTTTGAATTTTTAGTAGCAACCATTCTGACTAGTGTGAGATGGCATCTCATGATGGTTTTGATTTGGATTTCTCTAATGATTAGTGATGTCAAGCATTTTTTATATGCTTTTTAGCTGCATGTATGTCTTCTGTTGAGAAGTGACTGTTCATGTCCTTTGGCCATTTTTAAATCGGGTTGTTTGGTTTTTGGCCGTTGATATGTTTAAGTTTCTTGTAGATTCTGTATATTAGGCCTTTGTTGGATGCATTGCTTGTGAATGTTTTCTTCCATTCTGTTGGTTGTCTGTTTACTCCACTAATAGTTTCTCTTGTTATGCAAACTAAAGCTCTTTAGTTTAATTAGGTCCCACTTGACAATTTTCACGTTGCTCGCAATTGCTTTTGGAGTCTTTATCATGAACTATTTGCCAAGGCCTATGTCCAGAATGATATTTCCTAGGTTTTTTAAGGCTTTTTATAGTTTTAGGTTTTACATTTAGTTTTTTATCCATCTTGAGTTGAATTTTGTATATGGTGAAAGGAAGGGGTCCAGGTTCAATCTTCTGCATATGGCTAGCCAGTTATCCTAGCACCATTTATTGAATAGTTTCTTTTCCCCATTGCTTGCTATTGTCTACGTTGTCCATAATCAGATGGTGGTGGGTGTATGGCTTTATTTATGTGTTCTGTAACCTGCTGCATTGGTCTATTTGTCTGCTTTCGTACCAGTACTATGCTCTTTTTCGTTTCTGCATCCTTGTAGTATAATTTGAAGTCAGTGTGCTGTATCCAGCTTTTTTTTTTTTTTTTTTTTTTTTTGGTAGAATTTAGCAGTGAACCCATCAACCCATCAGGTCTTGGGCTTTTCTTCGATTGGGGGCCTTTTATTACTGCTTTGATCTTATTATTAATCGGTTTTGGTTTTCCATTTTTTCATGATCCAATCCTAATAGGTTGTGTGTCCAGGAATTTATCAATTTCTTCTAGGTTTTCCAGTTTGTTAGCATATAGTTGTTCATAATAGTCTCTAGTGATTCTTTGTATTTCTGTGTTATCAGTTGTAGTGTTTTTATACATATCTGAATTATTTACTCACATCTTTTTCTTCTTTTATTCTAGCTAAATGTGTGTTGGTTTTATCTTTTCAACAAACTTTTTGTTTTGTTGATTTTTTTTGTATTGTTCTTTAATCTTAATTTAGCTTATTTCTGTTCTGATCTTTAGACTTCTTTCCCTTCTATTAATTTTGGGTTTGGTTCATTGTTTTGCTTTTGTGTTTCCTCAATATATACTTCTAGATTGTTTGCCCAAAGTCTTTCTTTTTTTATTGATGTAAACATTTGTTACTATATAGTATTACTCCTTTTCTGTATCCCTTAGTGGTATATTATAATTCCATTTTTATTTCACAAATTTTTAAAATTATTTTCTTAAATTCTTCATTGATTCATTGGCCATTCTGATGCATGTTATTTAATTTATATGTATTTGTACAGTGTCCAAAGGTTCTCTTGTTATTAATTTCTAGTTTTATTCTACTGTGATCAGAAAAGATACTTGACATGTTATTGACTTTTTTAATTTGTTGAGACTAGTTTTTTGACTTAACATATTATCTATCCTGGATAATATTTTATGTGTTGATGAAAAGAATGTATATTCCACTGCAATAAGATGTAATGTTTTATAAATGTCTGTTAAGGTCCATTTGGTCAATAGTGTTATTTAATTAACTCTCATGTTTTATTGTTGATTTTCTGATTTTCTGCCTGCATGATCTTTCCATTGCTAAAAGTGGCATGTTGAAGTCCTCTGCTATTGTGTTGTAGTCTTTTTCTTCCTTTAGATCTACTGATACTGCTTTATATTTTTGGGTTATCAAGTGTTCGGTCAATATATATTGACTATTGTTATATCCTCTTGCTGAATTGCCACATTTATCATTACATAAAAACCTTCTTAATCTCTTTTTAGTTTTTTACTGAAAATCCTTTTTATCTGATATATCTACTTCTGAATTTTTTGATTCCATTTGCATAGAATATATTTTTCCATCCCTCACATTCAGTCTATATATTTCTTCATAGCGGAAGCAAATTTTTTGTAGACAGCATTACATTGGGTCTGATTTTTATCATGTCAACCATTCTATGTCTTTTAATTGGATAATCTAGTCAATTTACAGTTGATACTATTGATAGGTAAGGACTTACTACTGCTATTTTGTTTCTTGTTTTCTGGTTGTGTTGTAGCTCTTCTCTTAGTTTTTTCATTTCTTACTGTCTTCTTTTGTGATTAAGTTATTTCCTCTGCTACTGTGTTGCTATTTATTTTTAGTTTATCTATTATAGGTTTTTGCTTTGTGGTTTTCAGGAGGCTTACAAAAAATATTCTATTGTTATAACAATTTGTTTAAAACTGATACCAACTTAACTTCGATTACAAAAAAAGAAGAAAAGATCAGGTGCAGTGGCTCACACCTGTAATCCCAGCACTTTGAGAGGCCGAGGTAGGAGAATCACTTGAACTCGGGAGGCAGAGGTTGCAGTGAGCTGAGATTGCACCACTGCACTCTAGCCTGGTGGCAGAGCAAGATTTTGTCTCAAAAAATAAAATAAAATAAAAAGAAGAAAAAAAGGAAACAAAAAAGCCCTGTATATACTAACTTTATTCTCTACAAATATTTTGAATTTTTTTCACAATTTACATTTTATGTTGCCTATTTCATAACAAACTGTTGTAATAATTATTATTTTACTAGATTTTTATTTAAGTTTTCTTACTATATAAGTAGTTTACACACTATGATCACAATATTAGTATAGCCATCAAATTAGCATCTTTTTCTTTCAGTTTTCAGAACTCCCTTTAGAATTTCTTGTAGAACAGGGATAGTAGCAATAAATTTCCTCAGCATTTGCTTGTCTAGAAAATACTTTAGTTCTTCATTTCTGAGAGATAGCTGTGCTGGATATAGCATTCTTCATTGACAAGTTTTTCTTGCAAAATGAAGGTCTAGTTCTTCTTTTACAGATTTCAGTTTAAATGTCAAAGAAAACTATTATAATCACACCATTAGAAAGAAACAAACAATATAGTACCCACCTGTAATTTTTTCCACTATGATTTCTTTGCTTAATATAGCAAAAAATGTCAGTGAGATATTTCCTTATTTATCTGATCTCTTATGTTTGTTGAGTTATTTGCTTATTTATCTGATCTCTTCATAGGTTGCAAGTTCTTTGAGAGCATACATACACACACACACATATACTTTCTTATTAAGTGTTTTATTTTTAGATTTTAAAATAGTGCTTGGCATTTATTAAGCCATCATAAAAATATACTATTAACTGTATACATAAATAAATTAGTGAATTCCTATTGCTTATGTTTTTATTAGTGTAAATATTAAGTAAATTTTGTAAAGGAATCTGATTACTCAACCAACATTAATGTAATGCTAAAATAATACAAGATGGAAATATACTTCTCTAATTGGCAAACTGATAAAAGGTAAAAAGTGAATGAAGAGGCTCATTTCTGAGTGGTTTGAGGTAATCTAGTCTTCATTTTTTTAGCTTATAAATTGCATGATTATTAGAATTATTCCTATCCATATAATAGACTTTCTTTGCACATTGGTATTTTGAGATATACTTAATTCAAGATTATAAATCACATAGGGAGATGATTTATGCAAATTTAGAATTCATTAGCATTTACAAAATTATTTTTCCTACAATTCAAGCAAAGGGAACAAGTCAAATGGATCGAGTTGGAAAAGAAAAAGCAATTTGATGATAATTCCTTCACAATGTTTATAAATAACCAGAAATGGATGAGTTGCAGGCTGCAGAAATCTTGTTACCTTTATTGTAATTCAAATGAATAGAGGAGACCCTCATTTACAATGAATAGTTGACTTTATGGATCAACTCATAGGCATCTTACTGATGACACTGGGCAAAATACATTTTCTCAACATAAAAATAACGTCTGTTACCTAGCATATAAAAGTTATACTACTAGTTAATTATTCTTGTTATTGGAAAAGTCAAGTAATTTGTTGGTGGAAATGAGAAGCAAATAATATAGGAAAAAAGAAAACCAGCTTCAAATCCTGATTCTGCCACCTAGAAGCTTTACAAGCTTATCTAATTTATCTAGCCTCTTGGAAGCTTAGTTTTCTCTTATACAATATGTAATAAATACCTCTAGCAAAACCTATTGTAGTTAAATGCAAGATAATGCATGTAATAGCCTGATACATAATAGCTGTACATGTTTTTTTGAATCTGTCGGTTCTACATCTGTGGATTCAACCAACTGCAGATCAAAAAATATTCAGGAAAAAAATGGAGGGTTGTGTTTATACTGAACATATGCAGACTTTTTTTCTTGTAATTATCCCCCAAACAATACAGTATGACCAATATTTACATAATATTTACATTATGTTAAGCATTAAAAATAATCTAGAGATGATTTAAAGTATACACAATGATATGCATAAGTTATTTTTAAATGCGATTAATACACCATTTTATATAAGACACTTGAGCACCTATGGATTCCAGTATCCAGAAGGGATTCTGTAACCTATCACTTATGCATACTGAGGGACAACTGTACTGAATAAATATTATTTTCCTGCTATGTCCAAGTTCATCTACCTTTTGGCAGCAAACTAAGTCTTCAAATGTCCTCTTTGACATATATTTTACCTTCCTTACTAACACTGAAATGTTTGTTCTAAAATGCATTTTTAATCAATGAATTGTCTTGGCCAAATATTATCTATGTTCTTCCCAGTGCACATAGGATCAGCTGACAGTCTTTACTATAATATTTGAATATTTCGTGTAATAAACCTACCATTTATTTTTATCCACAGAAACCATTGTCAGGCTTAACGATTTCTGTTTTCCTTTTCCAAATCTGACTATCATTGGCACATCTCTTATTTTTATAGCCACCCATTAAATTTTTCATCTTTTCCCATCAATGTTTAATAATAAATCAGAAAACAAAATTCTAAAGTTGGGGCCGGGCACAGTGGCTCATACCTATAATCCCAGCACTCTGGGAAACCAAGGCAGGCAGATTGCTTGAGTCCAGGAGTTTGAGACCAGCCTGGGCAACATGCCGAAACCCCATCTCTAATAAAAATACAAAAAAAATTAGCTGGGCATAAGGGCATGAGGGCATGAGTCTGTTGTCCCAGATACTCAGAAGGCAGAGGTAGGAGAATCACCTGAGCATGGGAAGGTTGAGGCTTCACTGAGTCAAGATAACACCACTGCACTCCAGCCTGGGCAAGCAGAGTGGGACCCTGTCTCAAAAGAAAAACAAAAGTTCTAAATTTGGTTTTCACAATTTTTTGGCCTAGAGACCAGAGGCCATTCAAAGCCACTATTTAATGCTACATCCTTCTACTTGTAATACCTCTGTAGGATAAATGAGGTTTTTTTCTATTATTTTTATTTGCCTCTTTTACACATTTACAGATTCATTCTAAATGGTGGCTTTGTTTTCAATTTCTATTTCCTAGTCTATAACTTTTTTAAATTTTTTTTTCAATTGTGGAGTGGAAGAATGTAAAAAATGAAGTTGGAGTTGACAAATCTAAAATTGGGTATAACATCTGCAATTTGTAGTTTATTGAGACTTGGGTTTGTTAGCATTTTTATATCTGTTTTATAATTTCCAAGTAAAACTATTCTAACAAATCAGCTGCCATGCATAAGCACTTGGTATAGATCCTTCCTCTCCATTTACAAATTGAAGATTACATTTATTATAACTGTGTAGTGAGTCTTATATTTTTATGATATGCCTATATCAGATCATCAGATTCTTACATTTTCTGATATGCATACATCAGATCATCTCTTTTCTTCTTTTATGAACAGTAACTTGACATGATAATTTTCATCTTAAATTATCATCATGATAATTTTCATCTTAAATTACCATCATTACTTTTCATGGGACATTTTTTTTTCCATTTAATCAGCAGTTTTCAGGTGGGCTATGATTTGCTGGAAGTGTCCTCCTCTATCCACATATGTATTATATAATTGTATTAGATTTCCATGATATTTTGCCAAAATTAGTGTATGTTATACTAATATGTTAATATAAATAATATTACATTATACAGCAGTGGGATGCACAATTCATTGCAGTGTAGCTTCCTTAGCTCAAGATGTTTCGAACTGAAGGGTGGTATCAGGGGAGATTAGAGGATTTTGGTAGACTTGAAATACTAAATTGCTGCTATGCAACAAGTCTTGAGTATTGTCACTATTTATGAAGGGTTTATAAAATAGATGTTTTTAAATCTTCAATCTGAGGACATGTTTATAAGTGTAAAGATCCTCTGGTTCTTTGAGCAGTGTCACTGAAGTCTTAATCATGAATATCTTCTCTGCTTTTCACCTTTTAAGACACTGAAAAACAGTTTCCTTAAGGCCAGAATTAAGACTTAGGTAATTACTTTTTCTCATTTTTTTCTTTATTAATAGAAAACAAATTTATTATTTATTCCTTATGGCATGCTAGAAATAAAAGTAGTGCTTTTCAATTTCTTGATCATAAGCCGTAATAAGTTTTTTACTCTATAATGTAAAAAAAACTCCCCTCACACATATACAAATAAGAATGTAATAAAATTATATTTAATTTTATACTATGTCATCATCTGTATTTTATTAATTTATAAATTGATTTTATCATTTAAATGATAATTGTGATACACTAACTTGTTTTGTAACCTACTAATGGGTGGCAGCAAGTACTCTGAAAAATACTGAAGTTAAGCAGACTAAGATAAGAAGGGCCTGGTTTTGCTGATCAGTTACAATCTTCTAGTGTCATAAATTGACCATTTACTATTGATGTGACTCATGTTTGTTATGTCATGATGCCAAAGAGGTGGAAAAAAAAAAAAGGGACCAGATGGGGATAAGGAAGCTCACAGCTGAGATTTAGAAGAGACCACTTTTCTTTGGTCAAACAAGTACTTACCATTTTGCGGGGGATGGGTGAATTAGACGATATTGAAAAGATTTCTGGGCTTTCAAGTTCTAGGAACAGTTTTAGAATAGTAATGCTCTACTGTCCTGCAAAGAAATGGAATGAATCCTTGGAGAGCTATTTATTACCTAACTGCTGCTTTCAACACCTTGGAAACAGCAACTATTTATTGCCAGGTGCTTCTCTAACATTCATATCTACTAACTCATTTGATTCTCATATCATAAAATACATGAATAATTATTATCTCTAGTTTATAGATCAGGAAACTGAAGCACAAAATGGTTAAGTAGGTTGCCTAACTTGCAGAGTGTCAGGAATCTTTGTCACTAGGGAATACATCTCAATGTATCTGCTATGTAAAATTGCATTGATAATAATAATAATACATTGATTGTTCCCCATTAGTAAGCTATACCCTTCTAGGTTGCTACTTCCTGTGTGGAACTCAGTGTGTTCGTGAGTAAAAGTTGCATCCATTTCTTGTGGTAGTTAATTCTGCAAGCACTCTAGGGCAGGTCCTATGCACATATGTTTGGAATAGTAATGATTAATCAAAAGAAGTACTCAAGAAAATATTACTGAGAAAAAATATTCTGGCACTAGTGCTGGTGGGAAAGTGAGAAGCATATAAAACTTGTCTTCAAAAATGAAACATGATGCCCTGACATTATCAGTAAGAACAGCTATTCAATAACAAAGATAAAACTGAAAGAAAATTATGTCTCATATTGAAATCTTACAAATAGAAAAATTATATATGTACATAAAATATAAAATTATTTTAAAATTACTTTCTCCCTAGCTATTGATCAAAGTATTTTTTCAGGTTCTACAGTCATTCAAGAATATGTCAGTTTAGCTTTCAGGGTGATGGGTAAAATATCAAAACCGCTCATGTTCTTTGTGATTTAGTCTCTTGAGAGAGTTCTTTCTTCTGGTTTGACAATGCACTGATCACTTGCCACGTAATAATACAGCTGCTAACAGTAGCAGAGACCAAGACACTTATACCATTGTCAGTATTGCCTCTGGTACAGGAACTTCAGCCATTGGACCTGTGCCACCTATAAATGCACATAAGACAATAGCAATGTACCCACAGAGACTTAAAGCCAGCTATAAAGAAAAAAAATGTATATTCAGATTATATGGCTCCCAGAAAAGTAAAATTTCTGTAGGAGAGAGATAATAATCTGAATAAAATGATGATGATAATGGTAATGGTAGTGATGCTGTGATAATAATAATAATAAGATGCCATCTTTCCAGATGATAATTTTTTAAAAGCTCAATAAAATATTATTTATTTTTTTCTGATATATTTAACAGAATTGTGATGAATTACTGAGCCCATGTCCAGGAGAGACCCGGATCCCAGAAGTACATCAACATATGGGGCTACCTTTCCTTGAGGGTATTTGAGAATCTAGGAAATAAAACTGAGAATCTAGTTTGTGGTTTTGATAGCTGACTAGGACTTAAGGGACAAAAGTCAGAGCACATGTACTTACATGGGTATTTGTATACATCATCCTTTGGGTTCAGTCCCCAAAATGCTACTCTGAAATTTAAAGGAACTGGAAATAAATCAATCACAACATGGCTTTCTGACTAGTTTCGTGTAATCTGCATAGCAAAAACCTCACGTCCTGAAATGTAACTAAAATGGTTTTTCATTATGTATGTCCTCTGGCACATGGAAAAAGCAAGGGAAGGTAAAGTCATCTAAGACTCAATGTATTTGCCCAAATCATTTTTCATACCTCAAAGCTAACACAATAAATGATAATCAGACATTTGAAGATAGAAAGAAAACATGGGTGAGTACCAGCAGAAATAAGTAAGTAGGGACGGGCACCCAGATGCAAGAGATATGCATATTGTTAGTCATGTCTTTCAAAAACAAACTATATTTACTACAAATGTGCATGGAGATATAAGCTAAGCTTAAACTGTTAGCAGGTAACCAAATATCATTTTTGAAAATTCACTTAAATAATTTGAAAAAATACAAATATAAATAAAAGAATAAACTGTCCTGAATTATAAATTAAATGGAGTTGCTTACAGAGTAGGCACTGAGGGATGCTAACACAAAGCCTCAAGCAAACTCGCAAGTAATTTTTAAAAACCTGTTGATATATTCTTTTTAAGTAAGGGAAATAGGTAGTAATGAGAACATAGAGGGCATGTCAAATAAATTTAAAGAGGAAACATAACATTGGAGGGTTAAAAGAGCAAAAATGCTGTCATTACAGATGATATATTCAATCTTTTAAAAATTGAATTGAATCTACAGATAAATTATAAAATTTCAGTGGAGTTATGTGTACAAAATCAATTTTAAAAACTAAGGACTACTCTGTACTGGCTCTAAACAAAGAGAAAGAAAGACGGAAAAAGAAATTCACATATAAAGCAACAACCTTTAGAATATAGTATTGATGATTAAAAGAGGAATTTTGCCTTTAAAATCAGCTCCAGGAAAAAAAACATGTGCTTTCAGAATTTAAATAATATAATTAATTTTCAAAATCAAATCAATAGAAATATGTAGAAATTTTAATACTTGAAATAGAGAACAAGTATGTTTTTTATTTTTTAAATATGCCCATGGAACATCAATGAAAATCAATACAATTTTAAAAAGGAATATTGAGTTTACCTACTATAGTCTTTATATAATGCAAGAAAAGATACAGAAAATAGATTGAACAGTAAGAGTAGTTCTTAAGAAGCTAAAATAAGTCTTGACCCTCTGCTTGAGTATGTAATAGATACTCAAGAGAATGCATATAATGAATCTGTTAAAATGGTTCAAATCCTGGTACAAACCCACATACCCTCACAAACACACACACCCATACCCTCAAACACACATATCAGGAAAGTAAAGAGAGAGGTAGATAAAGGAAGATAGAAAGGGAAGGAAGGGAGGGAATCAAGGAAAAAGAGAGAGAAAGAGAGAGAGAGAGACTGGGTATAGAAAAAGAGACTGATTAATAAAAAGGATAATGTCCAAGAATTTTTAAGTTCTCCATCTGATTAAATCTGCTGATGTAAATCTTATTTTCCTAATTTTATATTTAAGAAAAATTAGACTGAAAAAATTACATGATTTGCGTAAGACTTCAAAATTAGAAAGTAATAGAAATGCAATGCAAATCTAAGTACCATTAAGGCTGAACTATTTTCTACATTCTGCTAGAGTGCGAATGATGGGTGGTTGATATATCTTTATTTTAATATGAAAAGTTACATGGCAATGCAAGCCTATCATGGCCTACAAAGTTTTGGATCAATAATACTGGTGAGCAAATCATATTTTTCTTAATTATCAAATATTTATTATAGAATGTACATTGCCATGATTACATAAAGGCATGAAATTGAGATATAAGAGAAGATACCTTAATATAGGGCAGGGATTAGTCTGTAAAAATTACTGTGAAGAGGAAGATTCTGGGAAGATGGTGGAGTAGGAAGCAGCAGGAATCTGTCTCCCCACCTAGATAAAAATTGCACTGGCAGAATCTGTCTGATTTAACTATTTTAGAATTACAGAGTCTATTGAAGGACTGTAACTTCCAGGGGAGGTTTAGAAGGGAAATTACAGATAATTTTGGTCAATTTCAGCTCTTAGCACAGCAGTAACTATCATCCCCTACTGCCGTGGTAAACAGCTATGCGAATGTATGTGGAGCAGCTTGCACTTAGCTAGCAGGAGCCAGAGCAGCAGAAAGGACCCTGTCCTCCAAATATTGAATATCTGTGCTGTAATCACTAATACTTCTAAACTCAGAGGTGAAAAGAGGCAATGATCATTGTTGCACCTCCTTTATTGCTGCAAGCCCTTCCCACTCCAGCTGAAATGACTTCCAATGGATTTAAAGAGCCACTGCCCTTTCCTTCATCCTCCTCAGTTTTTTCCACTTTCTTCATTTTTCTCTTTTTCTCCTTTTGGAACTCAAACCTTAAAGACTCAAAAAACACAGGATATGTGAGAAAAATTAAAGGTTAACCATCCATCCCAAAGGCAAGGTGTAGGATCAGAAAAGATCTGAAAACAATTTGACTTTACATCTTAGGATGATTCCTGATACTCACACAGTCTACATCAATAAAAATTTTTTAAAAAAATACAAAAGTAAAGAACAAAAAACTCCAGGAAAGGGTGGCAACTCTGATTTCCAGACTAATCACATTATTAAATTCAAATGTCCAGTTTAAAACAAACAACAATTTGACTTCCTCCCTTCCTATTTGAGTACCCATTATTTCTTTCTCTTGCCTGATTGTTCTGGCCAGAACTTCCAATACTATGTTGACTGGGAGTGGTGAGAGAGGGCATCCTTGTCTTGCACCAGTTTTCAAAGGGGATTTCTTAACATAGCCTTCAGTTACCATCTACTGTTCCTTCATTTCACCCTTCGGGACTTCCTTAAACATTTCTTACAGGGGTCTAGTAGGAAAGAAATTCCTTAGCCCCTGTTTATCTGGGAACATCTTAATTTCCCCTTCACGTTTGAAGGACAATTTTGTCAGATAGAGGATTCTTGGTTGACAGTTTTAAACTTCTGTTTTAGCCTTTTTTTGTCTCTGTAAATGACATGATTGTATATTTAGAAAACCCCATCATCTCAGCTCCCAATCTCCTAAATCTGATAAGCAACATCAGCAAAGTCTCAGATACAAAATCAATGTGCAAAAATCACAAGCATTCCTATACACCAGCAAGAGACAAGCAGAGAGCCAAATCATGAGTGAACTCCCATTTACAATTGCTACAAAGAGAATAAAATACCTAGGAATCCAACTTATAAGGGATCTGAAGGTCCTCTTCAATAAGACCTACAAATCAATGCTCAAGGAAATAAGAGAGGACACAAACAAATGGAAAAAAAAATTCCATGCTCATGGATAGGAAGAATCAACATTGTGAAAATGACCATACTGCCCAAAGTAATTTATAGATTCATGCTATTCCCATCAAGCTACCATTGACTTCCTTTGCAGAATTAGAAAAAAACTACATTTCATATGGAACTAAAAAAGAGCCCCTATAGCCAAGACAATCCTAAGCAAAAAGAACAAAGCTGGAGGCATCATCCTGCCTGACTTCAAACTATACTACAAGGCTACAATAACCAAAACAGCATAGTAATGATATCAAAACAAATATTTAGACCAATGGAACAGAATAGAGACCTCAGAAATAACACCACACATCTACAACCATCTGATCTTCAACAAACCTGACAAAAACAAGCAATGGGGAAAGGATTTCCTATTTAATAAGTGTAGGGAAACCTGACTAGCCATATGCAGAAAACAGAAACTGGGCCCCTTCCTTATATCTTAACAAGCATTAATTCAAGATCAATTAAAGACAAGTATAAAACTCAAAACCATAAAAACCCTAGAAGAACACCTAGGCAGTGCTATTCAGGAGATAGGCATGGACAAAGATTTCATGACTCAAACGCCAAAAGCAATTGCAACAAAAGCCAAAATTGACAAATGGATCTAATTAAACTAAAGAGCTTCAGTACAGCAAAAGAAACCATTATCAGAGTGAACAGGCAACCTACAAAATGGGAGAAAATTTTTGCAGTCTACTCATCTGACAGAGGACTAATATCCAGTATGTACAAGGAACTTAAACAAATTTACAAGGAAAAAAAAATAAAATCAAAAAGTGGGTGAAGGATATGAAGAGACACTTCTCAAAAGAAGACATTTATGTGGCCAATAAACATAAGAAAAAAAGTTCGTTATCACTGGTCATTAGACAAATGCAAATCAAAACCACAGTGAGCTACATCTCATGCCAGTTAGAATGACTGTTATTAAAAAGTCAGGAAACAACAGATGTTGGCGAGGCTGTGGAGAAATAGGAATGCTTTACACTGTTTAATGGGACTACAAATTAGTTCAACCATTGTGGGAGACAGTGTGGTGATTCCTGTAGGATTTAGAACCAGAAATACCATTTGACCCAGAAATCCCATTACTGGGTATATACCCAAAGGATTATAAATCATTCTATAAAGACACATGCACACATATGTTTATTGCAGCACTCTTTACAATAGCAAAGACTTGGAACCAACCCAGATGTCCATCAATGATAGACTGGATAAAGAAAATGTGGCACATATACACCGCAGAATACCATGCAGCCATCAAAAAGAATGAGATCATGTCCTTTGCAGGGACATGGATGAAGCTAGAAGCCATCATTCTCAGCACACTAACAGACGAACAGAAAACCAAACACCACATGTACTCACTCATAGGTAGGAATTGTCCCATTCACAGTTGCTCACTGAACAATGAGAACACATGGACACAGGGAGGGGAACATCACATACAGGGTCCTGTCGGGTGTGGGATCCAAGGGGAGGGAGAGCATTAGGACAAATACCTAATGCATGCAGGGCTTAAAACCTAGACGATGGATTGATAGGTGCAGCAAACCACCATGGCACATGTATACCTATATAACCTGCGCCCTCTGCACATGTATCCCAGAACTTAAAGTAAAATTAGAAAAAATAAAGAAACTAACATCTCAGTAAAGGTAAATAATACATGGGTAATTATGATAGCTAGTATTGTTGTAACAGTTCATAACTTTACAGTTTTTCTTCTACATGATTTAAGAGAATGATACATTCGGAAAACCAGTATTATTATAATTTGGATTTATAACTCTAAATTTTGTTTCCTATGAAATTTAAGAGACTAATGCAATTAAAAGAATGATTACTTTATGTTTGGGGACATAATCTATAAGGGCTATAATTTTGTGACACCAACTGAAATGGGTGGGATGGAGGTGTAAAGGAGCAGAATTTTTGAATGCTATTGAAGTTTAACTGGTATCAATTCCAATTAGATTATTATAAGTTTAGAATGTTAAATGTAATCCCCATGGTAACCACAAATCCATAAGAATGCATACAAAAAGGATAAGAAAGGAATTTAATCATTTCACTATAAACCATAATTAAATACAAAATGGTGACAGTAATACAGGAAATGAACAAAAACCAAAAACTGTAAGACATGTGAAAAACAAATATCAAAATGACAGAAGTCCCTCCTTATCAGCAATAACTTTAAATGTAATAGATTAAAATCTCCAAACAAAAGATGGAGATTGAGTCGATGGATAGGAACACATGATCCTCATATATGCTATTCAGAAAAACTTCACTTTAGGTCCAAGGACACAAAAACATGCTTTTATTTCAAGTTGCGAATGAAAAAGATATTTCATGCAAATAATTACCTAAAGAGAGCAGGGATGCTTATACTAATATCATAAAAAATAAAATCAAAATACAAAAGTTGATAAGGGACAAAGAAGAGCACTATATATTAAAAGTTTCAATAAAGCAAGGAGGTATAACAATCATAAACATTTACAAACTTAATGATAGACCACAAAAATATATGAGGCAAAAACTAATAGACTTAAAAGGAGAACTATATAGTACTACAAATATAAAGTACTATCAATATACAATAGTACAATAATCATTGAATGTTTCAATACTCTCAATAATGGATTAGAATAACCAAGACAGAAAATAGGTAAGAAAGTAAAGGATTTAAACAATGCAATAAACTAATTAGATCAAACAGACATTCTCAGACCAATCTACACAATAGCAACCATATACATATTCATTTCAAGTATACATGGAACATTTTCCAGGTAAACCATATGTTAGGCCATAAATTAAGTCTCAATATATTTTAAAAAGCACTTTGGGAGGCCGAGACGGGCGGATCACGAGGTCAGGAGATCGAGACCATCCTGGCTAACCCGGTGAAACCCCGTCTCTACTAAAAAATACAAAAAAAACTAGCCGGGCGAGGTGGCGGGTGCCTGTAGTCCCAGCTACTCGGGAGGCTGAGGCAGGAGAATGGCGTGGACCCGGGAGGCGGAGCTTGCAGTGAGCTGAGATCCGGCCACTGCACTCCAGCCTGGGCGACAGAACGAGACTCTGTCTCAAAAAAAAAAAAAAAAAAAGTGAATATCATTCAAAATATCTTCCCTTATCACAACAGAATTGAGTTTGAAATCACTAATAGAAGTGAAACTGGAAAATTCACAAATCTCTGAAAATATAACAATACACTCTTAACAATGAATCAAAACAGAGAACAAAGGGACATAAAAAAATACTTAAAACAAGAATGAAAACAGAAACCCAATATATTAAAATATATGCAGTAAAGACTGCTAAGGGAGAAATTTACAGCTATAAATGCTTACATTAAAAAATAGAAAGATTTTAAATCAACAGCTTCATCTTTGCAATTTAAGGAACTAGAGAGTAAGAACAAACTAAACCCAAAGCCTAGCAGAAACAATGAAAAAATAAAAATTAGAGCAGAACTTAACGAAATAGAGGATAGAAAAAATATAGAAAAAAGCAAGAGAAAGCAGAAGTTGGTTTCATGAAAAAATGAGTAAAACTGGCAAACATTTAGCTAGATAGACTACAAAAAAAGACTTATATTTGTGTAAGATCAGAAATAAAAGTTGTGACATTGTTATTGATTCTACAGATCAATTATTATGACAATAATATGAATAATTATATGTCAACAAATTGGATAATCTAGATGAAATGAACAAATTTGTAGATACACAAAACCTACCAAGAATAAATTATGAAGAAACAGAAAATTTGAATAGATTTATAAGTAGAAAGGAGACTGAGTTAATTTAAAAATCTCCCAATAACGTAAAAGCCTGAACCTGATGGCTTCACTGGTAAATTTCTTTGAACATTTATATAATTTAGATCCATTCTTCCCAAACTTTGCCTAAAAACTTGAAGAGAATTTAATACTTTCTAACTCATCCTATTAGGCCAGTATTATGGTACCAAAGCCAAATAAACCACAGGAAAATAAAACTGCAGACTATTTCCTTATGAACATTGAAACCAAAATACTAAAAAAAAATAGCATACCAAATTCATCAGTGTGTTAAAAAGACTATATGCCATGAGAAAGTGAGATTTATTTCAAGAATACCGCGATGTTATAATATATGAAAATGCAAAAATTAATAAATCTAATACACCAGATTAACAGAATGAAAGAAAAAATGATCATCTCAATTGATCCAGAAAAAAATCTTTTAACAAAATGTAATAGCCTATCATGATAAAAAATCTCAACAAACTAAGCATAGAATGAACTATTACAGCAAACATCACCCTCAATGGTGAAAATCAGAAAGATTTTCCTCTAATATGAGGAATAAGACTATGATACCTATACTTACCATTTCTGTCTAACATTGTATCAAAAATTGTACTCAGAGAACTTAGGAAAGAGTAAAAATAGAAGGCATCAAAATGGGAAGGAAGAAGCGAAATGATATTTGCTCACAGATGAAATGATTTCATATGTAGAAAACCTTAAATATTTCACACAAAAAATTATAAGTAATTAATGGATTCAGCAAAGTAGTTGGATGCAAAATCAACATGCAAAAATCAGTTGCATTTCTATAAAGAATGAACAATCTGAATAGTGATTATAAAGACAATGTCATTTACAATTGCATGAAAATGAATGAAAGACTCTGGAATTAACTGAATTTTTTTTTTTTTTTTTTTTTTTTTTTTTTTTTTTTTTTGAGAGAGTCTCGCTCTGTTGCCAGGCTGGAGCGCAGTGGCGTGATCTCCAGTCACTGCAACCGCCGCCTCCCGGATTCAAGTGATTTTCCTGCCTCAGCCTCCTGAGTAGCTAGGACTACAGGCATGCGCCACTATGGCCAGCTACTTTTTGTATTTTTTGTAGAGACGGGGTTTCACCATGTTGGCCAGGATGGTCTCGATCTCTTGACCTCATGATTCACCCGCCTCACCCTCCCAAAATGCTGGGATTATGGGCATGAGCCACCATGCCTGGCCGAAAAAAAAATTTAAATAAACAAATGAGAACAAATCCTATGATAGTGAATTAGAATTAATGTTGTTAAGATGTCAGTGCCACCCAAAATGATCTACAGATTTAGTGCAATTTCTCTCAAAATTCTACTCGGTTTTTTTTTTCTTTGTCACAAATAGAGAACCTTTTCCTACAAGTCTTATGGAAATTCAAGGAACCCCAAATAACCGAAGCAATCTTAACAACAAAGAACAAAGCTGGAGGATCAAAATGTTGTGGTACTGGAATAAAGATAGCCATTTAGACAAACGAGAGCCTTGAAATAAACCCTCACATATATGGTCAAATAATTTTTTTAGAAGAATGTCAAAATCACTCAAAGAGGGAAGTACAATCTTCTCAACAAATGATGCTGGAATCTCTGCATGAAAAAAATGAAGTTGGACCCTTACATAACACAATGCACAAAAATTAATGGATCAAAGACTAAGTGTATGACCTAAAGCTATAGAACTGTTTGGAGAAAACATGGGGTAAAAGCTTCATGACATTGAATTTGTGATGATTTCTTGAATACAACACCAAAGGCATAGGCAACAGCAACAAAAACAAACAAACAAACAAAAAAGAAAAATAGGACTCATGAAAATTTTAAAAATATGTACTGCAAAAGAGAATATTAATAGAGTAAAAGGCAACCCACAGAATGAAAGAAAATATTTGTAGATTTTATCTGATAAGGAATTAATATTCATGCTGAGAACTTCCAAAAGTTAACAATTAAAAAAATACTTGATTCAAAAATGGACAAAAGACTTCCATAAACATTTCTTCAAAGAAGATAGACAAATGGCCAAAAAGCACATAAAAAGATTCTCAATATCACTAATTATTAGGGAAATGCAAATCAAAACTACAATGAAATACCACCTCACACCAACAGATGACTACTACTAAAAAAAAAAAAAAAAAAACCAGAAAATAATAAGTGTTGACAAGAATGTGAAGAAATTGGAACCCTTGAACACTGTTTGTGGGAAAGTAAAATGGTACAATTGCTGTGGAAAATAGTATGGTGATTCCTTAAAAAAATAAAAAATAGAATTACCATATCATCCAGCAATTTAACTTCTGAGTATATCCCCAAAAGTATTGAAAGCGGGGTCTAGAAGAGATATTTTCATATATATGTTCATAGCAGTATCATTCACAATAGCTAAAATGTAGAAGCAACATAAGTGTCCGTCAATGGATGAATGCATAAGCAGAATGTGGTCTGTCTATACGATGGAATATTATTCAGCCTTAAAAAAGAGGGAAATTTCTGATATATGCTAAAACATGGATGCACCTTGAACATTATGTTAAATGAAATAAACCAGTTACCAAAACACAAATGCAGTTGACCCTTGAGCAACAAAGTGGTTAAAGGCACTGACTCCCCACCCCTAACACGCAGTAAAAAATTTATATACAACTTCGACTCTCAAAAAACTTGACTACTAATGGTCTACTTTTGATGGCAAGCTTTACCAATAACATAAGCAGTTGATTAACACATATTTTGTATATGTTATATATTGTATGTTTATAGTAAACTAGATAAAACATTAAGAAATTCATAAAAACTATATTTACCATTCATTAAGCGAAAGCACATCATTGTCAAGAACTTCAACCTCATTATCTTCACACTGAGTAGGCTGTGATAAGGAAAATTAGGAGGGGTTGGTCCTGCTGTTTCAGAGGTGGCAGAGGTAGAGAAACCTTAAGTGAACCCTCACAGCTCCAACCCAGGTTGTTCAAAAAGGATCAACTGTACTGTATGATTATCCCTATATGAGGTATCTAAAGTAGCCAAACTTACAGAAACAGAGAGCAGAATAGTGGTTGCTGGGGCAGAGGGAAGCAGGAAACGAGAGATTGCTGTTCCACAAGTATCAAGTTTCAGTTATATGAGATGAGTAGGTGCCAGAGATTTGCTGGACAATGTTTTGCCTTATTAATTAAAAGCACTTAAATAATTTTGTGCTTAAATACACAAGTGTATTTCATGCATAGTGTCCCATTTATTTATTTCATTTTATTTATTTATTTATTTATGTATTTATTTATTTATTTATTGAGACGGAGTCTTGCTGTGTTGCCAGACTGGAGTGCAGTGGCATGATCTCGGCTCAGTGCAACCTCCTCTTCCCGGGTTCAGGCTATTCTTCTGCTTCAGCCTCCCTAGTAGCTGGGCTACAGGCATGCACCACTACACCCAACTAATTTTTGTATTTTTAATAGACACCGGGTTTCACCATGTTGTCCAGGATGTTCTGGATCTCTCCACCTCATGATCTGCTGGCCTCAGGCTCCCAAAGTGCTGGGATTACAGGTGTGACCCACCATGCTCGGCCCCTTTATTTATTTTTAAGTGCAAAATATTGTATTTTGTACTTAAAAAGTTGTTAAGAGTATATATCTCATATTCAGTGTTCTTATCACAATTTTTAAAAATACATTATATAGACTGTATGTTTGCCTAACTAAACTGACATTCTCTTTAAAAGGAGTACTATGCAAGAAGGAGAGTCTATAATGCAAATCTGATAGCAGCACTTCAAGGTACTAAAGGGTTGTTATTTGCTAGATTGCCTCCTCTGAGTATCTATGCTGCATGTATATGTATGATCTGCTCCAAATCTCTTCTGATTTCACCTTAAGAATTAAAAAAAAGAATATGTTTATTTTATATTATTAATTAATTTGTTTAGTATGTCAAATAAAATAGTTATAATAAAAATAGGAATCTGATCGATTTTGTGTCAATCAACATAAAAAAGGGAGCTGATCGTAATTTAACATTGTGCTGGATTTGGCCAAGGTATAGAATTGCAAAGACTAGAATTTATCTGCTTTACAACTTTGAATGGTATGCATAGAGCCTAATATAAGTTTTCATAGTGATGAATTATGCAATTCACTTTTCATTCTTTACCTATGTATTTTTTATTACTTTTTTGTCCATCTCTTACAAAATTAATAATAATAATCAGCAATATTTTGATAATACATCCTTAAAACTTGAATGCATACTGAGGGATTCATCTATAGTGATACTATAATATAGTGTATTTCTATATGTTTGTGAGTATATAAAATAAGAAAATCATTTTGTAATAATGCAGAAAATATACTTCTGCAATGTATAGAAATTTTATTGGAAGCTGTATTCCATTAAGTAATATATTCAATTAAGTAATTCAACAATTTAAAATAAGCTAAAAATATTCAGTTCAGAGGAAGCAAATTATCTTATTGTAATGCCTTTAAACCATTAAAATAGATTACATTGTATAAACCAGGTTAAAATTTAAATCCAGCATAAAAAAACAAAAAATGAAGTCCTAAAAGGGGATATAGTAAAATCAATATTGCTCTTTTAAAATGAAAGTGTTCTTTTGGAACAGGCCAGTAAACTATTAAGGTATGAGGACAAAATTTTTCAAGTGTAACTCCTATAAATTTCAAGAGTTAATTACTGATGAATTACTAGAATATGGTACTCTTAATTGTGGGATCTTCCCAGCCAATTATTATAGGCCCATAAAGAAAAATATCTCTATATCAATGACTACTGAAATTATATAAAAGTAAATCATGTCACAGGACAAAACAAATATGTAGCTAAGCTATTTCAATCTGGAAACAATTGCAGAAGGCCAGATAGCCCATTGTCATTCCCATAGACTTGGCTCTTATTCACTATTCAGGCTACCAGAACCCAATTGCATTTAACCTGATATCAGTAAAAGCAGTTATTTAAATTAAAAGAAAAACAGGTGAATAGCTCAATTTGAGATTTTTATTTTAAATTGGAGGTTAAAATTTCTAAATTTCAAAACTGACATTCAAGGAATATCAGACTTAGGAACGTTTGAAGTCACAGAAACTAATTATCTTCCAGGTACATTATCTCATCCTCCATGGATAAGGACATGCTTTAAATATTTATTTCTATAGTAGTAGTCATTTTTCTCTGTGTCCGTTTCTAACTACACTTGTAAATAGCTTTTATAGCCAATAAAATTATGAGTTTAACTATAAGTCTTTGGTCATTATTTCTTCATTTATTAAAAGAATAAACGCAGTAGTGAAAGTTTAGATGGATGGCCATTATGGCTTAGAATTTTGTACTGGCTATGGGTATGAGCTTTGTGTTCGAGTCCTGTGTTTCCAAATTAGTAATTATATGATTCTGAACTAGTCAACTCCCCCATGCTTCACTGTTCTCCCCTGGAAATGGGAATGATGGTGATAATTATGATGCTAACAATCATAATAGCTATGTTAATATGTTTATTATGAAGTTATGAAATTATACTTGCAAGCTACTTATCACAGTAATAAAAGGAATAGAATACACTTAACCCCTCCATTAGCTCATGGCAAGTATTAATAAATTAACAAAACACTTATTGTTGCAGCCTACATTAATGATTATTGGCCCATAGAATGAAACATGCTAGCAGCTCACAGTACTAGTTACTAGAAAACTTAGGAGATGCACATACTTGAAATAAGTCTATAAACATCTTGCAAGTTTTATATATAGAAAGTGAAAGGATTTGTGGTAGCATAACAGGAGACCATTCCATTTATTTCTCAGCATTGATAACTAAAAATTGGGTTGCAATGGATAAGGAGTATAGAATGATAGAGACATTTGTATGAAATATTCCATTTTAATGGAAAGTTCAGGAGGGACATTTGCTTGAGTATTGTACTTGCACCTCCTAGTCTTTGAGACTGACTTACAGTTACTCTTTGCCATGGGGGACCTCAGAGTCATTTAATTCAGACCCAAGACCAATTCATAGAAGATAATTGGTTTTGACCTCTGGCCACTATTTCAAAGATGTTTTGTTCAGTTCCCTAGGGAAAAGAAATCTACCTTTAGATTTTCACTTCCCAGAATCATAAAATGTCTTCAAAAAATAAGTGAATAAAAGAAAAGAAAGAATCAGATTCTCAAAGACGTGAGATGAACTTTATGTATAAATAACCAGATAAACCTCTATATGATTTTAAGTAGATCACCATCTTCTCAATTATCCCTAACATTGTATTTTAGAAAAAAAGAAAGGCTGGGTCTAGGGAAGGAAAGACACGAAACACTTTTATTCTGCTATAACTGGACCAATATATTTTGAAGGATCTTTGCACACAAACAGATAAAATTAAAGTTGGAGCCTTAGCCACTTAGCCTCAAGACCACACATAGTAGCGAGTCCTAAGGCACTAGCACAGAACACAGTGTCCCTGGTAAACATACTCACAAGCCACTAGGCTGGAGCAAAGAGTCTCAGATTCTCTTTAGTTCTAGCGTTTGATGATTTCAGAATTTTTTATTTGAAAAGAATCTTAGAAGCCATCCAAATCCACTTTAAGACATGTATTTTAAATAGAAAGATTGGGATTGGCAATAGCTTTTGACCTAAGTGATCATCATATTCATTGGAAGTTTTTAAATAAAAATATTACATAACACCCTGGAGAGGTTGTGATCCAGTCCACATAGTTTGAGGAACCAGAACGTGAATGTTTAAAAATATACTAAGGAGTGTAAAAACAAGCAAGATGTAGGGACAATAAGTAAATAAATAAATTAATAAATTAATAAATAAATAAATGTGGAAAAAAACTTCCCCCCTTGTCAGCACTAAAATATATGAAAGTATAAATGACTATCTGCTTGACTCTTCAGAAGACAGTTTTGAAGAACAGAAACTTTTTGAGAAAGTCTTAGAGAAAGCAACTGGGTAGATTTTAAAAAATTGAAAATTTGTTGGCAGAAAAAGAAAGGAAAAGAGAATATGAAATGTACAGAAAAAAATCAGAACACACCTTCCCATTTTGTAAGCTCAGTTGTTACCATGGCTTGGTGTGGTGAAACCTACAAGCCTCCAATGATTATTTTTATAAATTATGAGATTTGGTGCCAGAATATACAGAGAAAAATGTTGACTACACTATTTATGTTGTAAGTATAAATACTTACTTATTTATAATTAAACAAATAGACAAATAATTAGCCATCTGAGTTTTAGCTCTAAGTTGGGAACAAAAATAGACCCATGAGAAAGTAATTTGTAAAATGTTAAACAGGCAGTGGATATTTTTACATAATTCACAAAACAGATTGAAATAATATAATTAGGTTAAGCAACACTACATTTAATGCAATTTGATTTTCATTGTTATACAGTGAGTTTCCCATATGGGAAAGTGAATCTTAGAGTTGTCAAGTCAAAAAACTAATAAATAGTAGAGTTCGAATTTGAGCCTAGGTCTCTGTTGTTTTGAAGTTCAGGCTTTTAACCTGTTGTACTTCATAATTTTGTAAGGTTTCCAAAAGTATAAAAGAAATAGAATTTTCCTGCAACTTGATATAATTTGCATACACTATAGTTACACTATAGTGTCAAATAACAGAATGTTACAAGCCTGAAAACCACTCAAGAGTCTTCACATCATACATTTACCTCACTAAAGTACCAACTTTCTGTCCACACAAACGTCAGACACTGGAAAAGGAAAATGTATGTCCTTTTGTATTTTCATGTTCAGTATCTTGGTTTTATATTGTTTGATGTGACAATAGTGACTGAAACTACATTCCGGGTATAAGTTTGCAAGTTTTTTAAAACTGACAATTAATCATCCTTTTCTTTAAGAATATTTTTATTTATTTCCCCTAAATATTGTCTTCATTATACATTAGTCTCTAATAGGTGGCATTATTTATAATCTTTATATTCTATATGAGATCATGCCTATCAAAATCCCTTTCCTTCCTTTCCCTGTCATTGGGCCCTTCTTTCAGCTAGCATTGATTTCCTAAGACATTACGAATGTTACCTGCATACAATACTACTGTGTCCTGTTAACTAATGATCACACTGTATTATATGAGCTTTCAGGATCTTTCTCTCTCTCTTCACTATGAGGTGTATGGTTAATAGATAGACATACATTTCTGGCTCTTTCGATTTCTGAATTTTTTTTTTTTTTTTTTTTTTTTTTTTGAGGCAGAGTTTCGCTCTTGTTGCACAGGCTGGCATGCAATGGCGCGATCTCAGCTCACCACAACCTCAGCCTCCCAGGTTCAAGTGATTCTCCTGACTCAGCCTCCCTAGTAGCTGGGATTACAGGCACGTGCCACCACACCCGGCTAATTTTGTATTTTTAGTAGAGACGGGGTTTCTCTATGTTGGTCAGGCTGGTCTCAAACTCCCAACCTCAGGTGATCTGCCTGCCTTGGCCTCCCAAAGTGCTGGGATTACAGGCATGAGCCACTGCACCTGGCCAATTTCTGAATTTTTTTTGTTTAAGTTTTCATTAACTTTCTTTTTCAGGACTAAACAAAGTCTATATCAGCACATAATTTAAGCTCTAAATTTAAAAAAATCTCTTCCACAATTGTTTGTAGCTGCTCTCCTGGGTTTGGGTCTGAAGACATATGTTTTATGAAAGCATCTATAGGAGATCATTTCAAAAGTTCTACAAATAGGAAAAATAATGCTTCATTGATATTTCTGGAAAAAAATATTCCTTCCACCTTTTTCTAATGAAATGACATTTTGGAAAAGTAAAGCAACCATTTGTCATGTATTCCCTTATTTAGTAAGCCAATCAAAAATGCTTATTGAGACTTAATATATAATTTCAATTTGAGAATCCATGAATTTCCACATTGCATGAAACAGATATTACTTAAATAAGCACACAAAAATGAAAATTGCAGTGTTCCACAGGAGCAAGTATTCTGCAGGCATAGTACAGAGTGAAACAGAACATATAACAGGGAATTTTAAATAGTCCAGAATTCTTCTCCAGTTTTCCCTATTCACAGAGTAGGAGATGTGTGAACAGATTCTTTGAAAAGAGATTTAGAACTAACTTACTTTCTCTCTCCTTCCTTCCTTCCTTCCTTCCTTCCTTCCTTCCTTCCTTCCTTCCTTCCTTCCTTCCTTCCTTTTCCTTCCTTCCTTCCTTCCTTCCTTCCTTCCTTTTCCTTCCTTCCTTCCTTCCTTCCTTCCTTCCTTCTTTCCTTCCTTCCTTCCTTCCTTCTTCCCTTCTTCTTTCCTTCCTTCGTTCCTTCCCTTCCTTCCCTGCTTCCTTCCCTCCCTCCTTCCTTTCTCTCTTTTGTTTATCACAGGAAAAGCCATATCTAGCACACTTTATATCAATATTTGTTATGTTTCAAAACCAACACTCAAAAGTAAAATTTACATGGATACATACATTTATTATTAAACAAGAAACAAACAAATGCACTAATATCAGGAAAAATATTTTAAAAATTCAAGTCCGAGAGAATTTGAAGCAGAGTAGTATGAAAACCAAGACAGAATCATGAGAATTAAAAAAGGAAAGCAATGAAATTGAGAAATGAATCCAACATTTCTACCTTCAACAAAGTGAAGGAGACTAGAGTTTTCTAAAATCCTATTATCAAAAAACATCTACTTTTGAAAATCACAACAAAGTATGGGTAATTTCTGAGGCTCCAAAAATCTTCAAATGAGCTGAAGTAAGAGTGGCAACTGAAATCATAAAACTAGACCATTCTGGAGCATATTCGGTTAGCAGGAACCTCGAGCACCAAGTCTTATAGAGCCTACAGGGAAAGCAAACTGAAAGCCCTCAAGTCCTGCACAGTGGGGGAGGTGGACTTGGTCTCCACTTCATAAAGCTGAGACTTTGAACACATGTTAAGTAAATGATGAGCCGAAAAGCATACACATGCTAATAAATCATGTAAACAGAGAGAATGTCTGTCTCCATGATAACTCTGTTTGAAAGAAAACACATAAATGTCTTCAGAAATTGTAACTATATTTTGACTCTTATTTGAGTTTGTGGTTTAGTTTCACACCCACTGTATAATTGAGCACTGCTAGATTTAGTAACACCTTCAAATTCCTAGAAGAATAAATCCAGACATGTTTCAGAGGAAAATACAACCCATTAGCCCCAGGATTTCTGTGATTAAGATCAGACAAATCAAGAATCATAAAGCATATAAAGAAACAAGAAAAGGTGCCAGCAGAAATTAGGAGTAACATAAGAGAACTCTTAAAAAGTTGCACATTAAAATGACCCAATAGGAGATTGTGAAGAAAAGAGTTAACATAGCATGCTTCAGAATCCCATCTTTAGAAACGCATATTTGCAAGGTGGATCCTTTGCTGGCTGGACACTGATTTCAGAAGGGTTCACACCACTCCCTGATAGGAATGCCCCACTGCTGATAAGGATGTAAAGAAGCTGTAATTACTATGGGAAAATTCCAGCACAATCTGATCATGTTTAAGATTCATAAGTCCTTTGAGAGACATGTCTCATTTCAGTAAATTTGTCCTAAGTATTTAACCATGAGAGACTCTTGTTCATACCCAGAAGGAACTATATTTATTAATAAGAATGTGCATAACAGCATTATTTGTAGTAGTCTATAACTGGAAAGGACATAAAAGTTCATTCAGAGGATACTGAGTAATATGTTACAGTCACAAAATGAAATACATGTATTTCAGAAGACATTAAAAAGACCTAATATTTTTTCATGTGTCTGTTGGCTGCATAAATGTCTTCTTTTGAGAAGGGTCTGTTCATATCCTTCGCTCACTTTTTGATGGGGTTGTTTGTTTTTTTTCTTGTAAATTTGTTTGAGTTCTTTGCAGATTCTGGATATTAGCCCTTTGTCAGATGAGTAGATTGCAAAAATTTTCTCCCATTCTGTAGGTTGCCTGTTCACTCTAATGGTAGTTTGTTTTGCTGTGCAGAAGCTCTTTAGTTTAATTAGATCCCATTTGTCAATTTTGGCTTTTGTTGCCATTGTTTTGGTGTTTTAGACATGAAGTACTTGCCCATGCCTATGTGCTGAATGGCACTGCCTAGGTTTTCTTCTAGGGTTTTTATGATTTTACGTCTGACATTTAAGTCTTTAATCCATCTTGAATTAATTCTTGTATATAAGGTGTAAGGAGGGATCCTAGTTTCAGCTTTCTACATATAGCTGGCCGGTTTTAAAACACCATTTATTAAATAGAATCCTTTCCCATTTCTTGTTTTGTCAGATTTGTCAAAGATCAGATGGTTGTGATGTTGTTATTTCTGAGGGCTCTGTTCTGTTTCCATTGTTCTATATCTCATTTTTGGTTACCAGTACCATGCCACTGGTTACTGTAGCCTTGTGAGTATAGTTTGAAGTCAGGTAGCATGATGCCTCAGCTTTGTTCTTTTGACTTAGGATTGTCATATGTCTTGGCAATGTGGGCTCTTTTTGGTTCCATATATGAACTCTAAGTAGTTTTTCTAATTATGTGAAGAAGCCATTGGTGGCTTAATGGGGATGGCGTTTAGATCTATAATTACCTTGGGCAGTATGGCCATTTCCGCGATATTGATTCTTCTATCCGCAGGCATGGAATGTTCTTCCATTTGTTTATTAATAGATCTTTTATATCGTTGAGCAGTGGTTTGTGGTTCTCCTTGAAGAGGTCCTTTACATCCCTTGTAAGTTGGATTCCTAGGTATTTTATTCTCTTTGCAGCAATTGTGAATGGGAGTTCACTCATGATTTGGCTCTCTGTCTGTTATTGGTGTATAAGAATGCTTGTGATTTTTGCACATTAATTTTGTATCCTGAGACTTTGCTGAAGTTGCTTATCAGTTTAAGGAGATTTGGGGCTGAGATGATGGGGTCTTCAAAACAGACAATCATGTCATCTGCAAACAGGGACAATTTGACTTCCTCTTTTCCTAATTGAATACCCTTTATTTCTTTCTCCTGCCTGATTGCCCTGGCCAGAACTTCCAACACTATGTTGAATAGGAGTGGTGAGGGAGGGCATCCCTGTCTTGTGCCAGTTTGCAAAGGGAATGCTTCCAGTTTTTGCCCATTCAGTATGATATTGGCTGTGGCTTTATCATAAATAGCTCTTATTATTTTGAGAGACGTCCCATCAATACCTAGGTTATTGAGAGTTTTTGGCATGAAGGCCATTGAATTTTGTTAAAGGCCTTTTCTGCATCTATTGGGATAATCATGTGGTTTTTGTCTTTGGTTCTGTTTATACACTGGATTATGTTTATTGACTTGCCTATGTTGAACCAGGCTTGCATCCCAGGGATGAAGCTCACTTGATCATGGTGGATAAGCTTTTTGATGTGCTGCTGGATTCAGTTTCCCAGTATTTTATTGAGGATTTTTGCATCGATGTTCATCAGAGATATTGGTCTAAAATTCTCTTGTTTTGTTGTGTCTCTGCCAGGCTTTGGTATCAGGATGATGCTGGCCCCATAAACGAGTTAGGGAGGATTCCCTCTTTTTCTATTGATGGGAATAGTTTCCGAAGGAATGGTACCAGCTCCTCTTTGTACCTCTGGTAGAATTCAGCTATGAATCCGTCTGGACCTGGAGTTTTTTTGGTTGGTTAGTTATTAATTAATCTTTTTGATGCTATTGTGCATGGGATTTTTTAATATTTTATTTCCAGATAGTTTGTTCAGTGCATAAAAATGCAGCTATTTTTTAATGTTAATTTTGTATCCTGCCACTTTACTGATTTCATTCACTAGTTCTAACAATATTTTGATGGAGACTTTAAAATTATCTATATATAAGATCATGTCATCTGCAAACAGAAACAATTTAACTTCTTCTTTTCTGTTTTGGATGCTTTTATTTCTTTTTCTTGCCTGATTACTCTGACTAGATCATTTAGTATTATGTTGAACAGAAGTGGTGAGAGTGGGCATTCTTGTCTTATTCCTGATCTTAGAGGATATGGTTTCAGTTTTTTACCATGATGTCAGCTTGATATGCACTTGTCATATATGGCCTTTATTATGTTGATATGTATTTATTCTAGACCTAAATTATTGAGAAATGTTGTCATGAAAGGATATTGAGTTTTGTCAAATGTGGGTTTTTGCAACTATTCAGATGATTGTGTAGTTTTTAATCCTTCATTCTCCTAACTCAGTGTATCCCATTTATTTACTTGCACATGTTAAACTATCCTTGTGTCTGAGGGATAAATCCTACTTTATGTTGGTGAATAATCTTTTTGTTGTGTTATTGAATTTGGTTTACAAGTTTCTGCGTCATCAGGGATGTCTCGGCGTTTCTTTTCTTTTAGTGTTCTTGTATGGCTTTTGTCTCATGAAAATGAGTTTTGATGTTCTCTCCTCTTCAGT
Source organism: Papio anubis (assembly GCF_008728515.1). Lineage (NCBI taxonomy): Eukaryota > Metazoa > Chordata > Mammalia > Primates > Cercopithecidae > Papio > Papio anubis. Next base: position 81,725,564 of record NC_044989.1, read on the forward strand.
TTCTTGGAGGAGTTGGAGGAGGATTGATATTAATTCATTCTTTAAATATTAGTAGAATTATCCAGTAAAATAATCTGTTCTACCTTTCTTGTAGGGAAATTGTTGGACTGTAGTTATTTTTAGTATTAGCTTATGAACCTTTGTATATCGGTTGTAATTCTATTTATTAAAGTTATAACAGTTGTAATGTCTCCTATTTCATTTAGAAGCTTGTTTACCTCAGTCATCTTTCTTTTACATTTGTCTAGCTTTTTTTTTTTAATCAGGAACAATTTTGTTTATCTTTTCAAAGAACCAACTGTTACATTTGTTGATCTTCTTAATTATTATAACTTTTTGTCTCCATTTCATTTAGCTCTGTTCTGATCTTCGTTTTTCCATTTTTTCTGCTGACTGTGGGCTTTGTTTGTTGTTTTCTAATTCCTTGAGGTGTAAAGTTAGGATGTTGACTTGAGTTCTTACTTTTTTATCTTAATGTTCACACCTATCACTATAAACTTTCCTCATAGAACTAGTTTTGCTGTATTCCATACATTTAGGTATGGTGTAGTTCCATACTTTTTGATTTTCCTTTTTATTTCTTCATTAACCAATTGATACTTCAGGAATTTGTTGTTTATTTTCCAAACATTTTTGAATTTTCCAATTTTCCTTCTGTTATTGATTTCTAGTTTCATATTATTGTGGTTGGAAAAGATACTAAATATGATTTTAATGTTATTAAATTTTTCAACACTCATGTAGTGGTCAAACATATGATCTATCTTGGAGAATGTTCCATCTGTAGTTGAGAAGAATATTTATTCTCTTGCTGTTGAACGCAATGTCCTGCATATGTCTATTAGGTCCCTTTGGTCTATAGTGTTGCTCCAATTTGCTGTTTGTTTACTGATTTTCTTTGGATTAGATTACTTACTCATTGTTAAAAATGGGTTTTTGAATCCCTCTACTCTTACTGTATTGCTGCTCTTTCTACCTTTCGTTTTGTATATTTGCTTTATATATTTAGGTAATCCAATGCTGGATGCAGACATATTTATTATCATTATATACTCTAGATGAATCGACCCCTTTATATAGTGAACTTATTCATCTCTTGTGACAGTTGTTGACTTCGAGTCTACTTTGTCTGATATATGTATATCCCCTCTTGCTGTTTTTTGGTTAACATTTGCATTTAATGTGATTTCATCCTTCATTTTCAGCCTATGTGTGTCCTTAAAGATGAAGTCAGTCTCTTGAAGCATATAGTTGAATCTTATTTTTTTTTAATCCTTTTAGTCACACTATGTCTTTTGAGTGTGCAGTTTAAGCCATTTACATGTAAAGTATTGATACATAGATGAGGACTTACTATTGGCATTGTGTTAATTGTTTGACTTGTAGTTCCCTTCTTCTTTGCTGTATTCCTTTGTGATTTGAAGATTTTCTCATTTTTGCAATAGTTTGCTTTGATTCCTTTAAAATTATTCTTTTATGTCCACTAGAGTTTATTTTCCTTTGTGATTACCATGTGTTTAGATACATTTTCTTATAGCTATAAAAATCTATTTTAAGCTAATAACTACTTAACTTCAGCCCCATATAGAAATTCACACTTCTCCTTTCCCTCACATATTTTGTTATTGATGCCATAATTTACATGTTTGTATATTATATACTCATTAACAAATGTTGTAGCTATAATTTACTTATAAAATGTTTGTCTTTGAAATGTTATAATAGCTTTAAAAGCTTTACACCACTACAACATTAGTGTAATCTGAATTGGACTAAATACCTACATTTATCAGCAAGTTTTATACTTTCATGTGTTTTCATTTTGCCAATTAGCATTCTTTTGTTTCAACTTAAGGAATTCTTTTGCATCTCTTCTAAGATAGGTCTATTGCTGATGATCTCCCTCAGGATTTTGTTTGTCTGGGAAAGTCTTTATCTGTCCTTCGTTTGTGATGGACAGCATTGCTGGATATAGTATTATTCGTTGACAATGAATGTTTGTTTTTGTAATTTAAAGTTATCATCCCACTCTTGTTAGCCCTTTAAGGTTTCTGCTGAAAGATAGTTTCATCTTTTTTTGTGACAAATCACTTTTCTATTGATGTTTCCAAAATTCTTTTTTTTGTCTTTGACTGTTGAAAATTTGTTTATAATGTGTCTTGGTGAAGACATCTGTATGTTTAACCTATTTGCAGTTCTTTGGGCTTCATGTCCTGGAAGTTCATTTTTCTTCCTAAAATTGGGAAATTTTCTGTTATTATTTTTTAAAATAAGCCTTTTACCCCTTTCTCTTTTTTGCATCCTACATAGACACCCCAAGTTCATATATTGGTTCACTTGACTGTGTCTCACGAATCTTGTAGTGTTCCTTCTTCTTCACTCTTTTTCTATTTATCTGACTGAATGATTTCAATTTATATGTCTTTGAGATCACTGATTCTTTTGCTTAGACAAGTCTGCCATTAAAACTGTATTGAATTTTTAAATTCTGTCATTGCATTCTTCAGTTTCAGAATTCCTCTTTGGTTCTTTGTTATGGCTTCCATGCCTTTGTTAAATTCCTTATTTTGTTTGTGTATTTTTCTTTCCTGATTTTGTTTAGGTGGACTCTCCTGTAGCTTACTAATCTTGGAGATTATTTTTGTGCCTTCTTTGTCAGGCAATTCATAGATCTCTATTTCTTTAGAGCAGCCATCAAAACTTTTTGTTTGGTGGTATCACATTTTCTTGATTCTTTGTGTTTCTTGATGACTTGCATTTTTGTCTTTGTATTTGAAAAAGCAGTCACCTCCTCTAGTTTGTACTGATTGACCTTAACCAATCAGCCTAAGTAGAGATTCTAGATGTATCTCAGATCCTTTCACTGGATATACCTACTCCATTCATTTTGTTCACTTTTAAGGGAAAAGTCTTATGTGCCTCCTCTTCATACCACATAACTAGGCTAGATGCTGAGGACCTCAAGTTTATTTTTTCTAAGGACGTTTCTTGAAATATTTAACTTTATATAGCTTACTCCCAATCCAGAAGAGTCAAGCTGGCAGCTGAAATTCATACATGCTACTGAGGTCCATGTGCTGTTTGCAGGGTCTTGGATGTGCTGTCTGTGGGTTTATTGGAGTGCCATGCCCAGGAGTGTGTGAGGTGCTAGCCAGAGAGGAGCATAGTGTGCTGGGGGCATGCATTGGCTGTATCCACAGGTGAGTTGTCCTGCAGCATTTGTGGATGGGGCTTTTGGTGGAGTCCATGAGCAAATTAGCAGGCTCCATGACCAGTTCTTGAGATTCGCACTGTTTTCTGTGAGTTCCTGCCTCTTCTTTCTGATCTTAGTTGCCCCTAAATAAGAGCAGTAAGGCAATCCCCTTGATATTCTAGGAGGGTAAGACAAAAGCGGCCCTACTGTATGGTTTCCCACAGGGCTGACAAAGCTGGGTGCTTACTTCACTCTTACTTTGCACCACTGGAAGAAACCATGAGCTAAAAGGAATTCTCTTGGCACCAAGTTGTGTTGCCTTGATGGAGGGGTGACATGAGTACAGTGAGACTTCTCTTTCTCTTTCTTTTTCTTTCTTTTTTTCTTTCTTTCTTTTTTTTTTTTTTTGAGACAGAGTCTCTCTCTGTTGCCCACTCGAGTGCAGTGGCGCGATCTCGGCTCTCTTCCAGCTCCGCCTCCCGGGTTCACGCCATTCTCCTGCCTCAGGCTCCTGAGTAGTTGGCACTACAGGTGCCCATGACCACGCCCGGCTAATTTTTTGTATTTTTAGTAGAGACGGGGTTTCACTGCGTTAGCCAGGATTGTCTCCATCTCCTGACCTCGTGATCCGCGAAACTTCTCTTCTTACCTTCTTCAATGTGCCCACTTTCAGATTTTTTGCTTCATTGAGGTGCAGGATCCTTTCAGCTGAACTGTGGGGCTCCCACAAAGGCATTTTCATCCCTTAGTGGTTACAAAATAGGTGTTTATGGAGGTGGTGGCAGTGAAGATGAGGGTTAAAAACTCGTTTCCCGCCATCTTGTTGACATTTCTAACACTTTTAAAAATTATAACTGTGATCTTTTCTGCTTTTCTGTTAACCAAGTGCTTTTTATTTTTATTATTTCCTACATATTGTTAAGTTGAAAATATATTTTTTAAAAATTTACCCCTTATTTGTTTGAAAAATTGTTTTATCAACTTATTACATTGAATTGCTGTATATCACATCTGATTATAACAATAATATAGTTAGTATAAAGCTATTTTATATGTCTAGTCCCTTCCCAATCAATGTAAAGTTTTTAGCAAATGTTAAGTACTAATTGAAGAACACTCTTAGCCTTAGCCTTTTGCCCTTGTAATTGCTCTCTGAAACAGTAAACTGTTTTCTTTTTCTTTTTCTTTTTCTTTTTTTTTTTGAGATGGAGTCTGGCTCTGTCGCCCAGGCTGGAGAGCAGTGGCCGTGATCTCCGTTCACTGCAAGCATAGCCTCCTGGATTCATGCCGTTCTCCTGCCTCAGCCTCCCGATAGCTGGGACTACAGGCGCCCTGCACCACACCCGGCTAATTTTTTGTATTTTTAGTAGAGATGGGGTTTCCCTGTGTTAGCCTGGATGGTCTCGATCTCCTGACCTCGTGATCCACCCACCTCGGCCTCCCAAAGTGTTGAAATTACAGGCATGAGCCACCACGCCCAGCCCACTAAACATTTTAAAAACACTATTTATTTGTAATTATTCATTTATTTCAAAAGTATTTTGAAGGCATTACTTAAAGCTAACCACATGGTTCCTTAGTTATTGTGTTTACCACTGCTTCTTTTTTACTTCTTTTTCTGCCGAGGTATCCACTTCAGTAGTTCTTTTAGGAAGGATTAACCTAACAGAAATTCCTCTCCCTAAAATTACTTACCCATCCTATGTTATGGTTTTATATTACTTTGTGTGTTTCTCTAATTTTTTATTCCATTAATTCCAAGATACACTTTTCTTTTTTATATTTTAATATTTTTTAGATGGAGATGTTTTACAGTTGATGCAAAGTTAGCAATGTGTCATAATTTAATAGGCAGTATGTTAGAGGTAAGTTAAAATAATTGTGTATTTGACTAGAATACACAAAATAATGTGTTCACATTTGTGGACTTTATCTATCCTTGGCATTATTTTTAATGATTTACACAAAATAATTCTTCGAATTAACTCAAAGTTCCAATTAGTGACAATTGAGCATTTTTTAAAATCAAAACGAGCCTAATTCTATAACCCACCCTTTTAAAAACCACAAAATAATTTGTGAGTCTATTGTTTCCAAACCTATATGATTCCTGCTCCTTACTTTTCCAAATTCCTTGATAATCAGCATCACCTAGAATACATAACATTAATTCCAACCCCTGTCCTTGTCTGAGGGTCACTAAATGAGAATCTCTAAAGGAAGAGCTATGTATGCTATACTGTATCACATGTTTCTAGGTGATTTATGTCTTCAGGCCAGTTAAGAAAATACTTTCTTAGGCCAGTTAGTCTGTGATAGATCCTTTTTAGCATCTGTAACTTATCATCATCAAGCAAACTCTGAATATCCAAGCTATATTGGACAATTACTGTTTGTCTTGAGAGGTAATACGAGTATGTAATTTTAGTTAATTGCCTCCTTAAGGTCTAAAAGCCTGATCCTACTTTGTGAGCTTGTCCTTTACCACCAGGGAGGGATATTTCCAGTTCTACCTCTTTGGGTACATCAGAGCACCTCATAACTTTTTGTCAGTCAGATCCCTAGTAAAGACTGATGATAGCTAACAGGGGTCAAAAAATGCTGCTTCTTAAACTACTTGGATTCTCAGTTTCTGAATTTGGAGGTATCATTTTATAAAAGGGTTATACAATTCTGATATGGTTGGGCTGTGTCCCCACTTCAATCTCACCTTGAATTGTAATAATCTCCATGTGTCAAGGACAGAGCCAGATGGAGATAATGAATCATGGGGCCGTTTCCCCCATACTGTTCTCATGGTAGTGAATAAGTCTCACAAGATCTGATGATTTTATAAATGGGAGTTCCCCTGCACCAACATTCTTGCCTGCCACCATGTAAGATGTGACTTTATTCCTCCTCCGCCTTCTGCCATGATTGTGGGGCCTCCCCAGTCATGCTGAACTGTGAGCCAATTAAACTTCTTTCCTTTATAAATTATGCAGTCTCGAGTTTGTCTTATTAGCAGCATGAGAAGGAACTAATACAACTTCTAAAACCTATTTGATAATCCTACAATCATTCGTTTCCTTCAAATATGCTGTGTATGTGTGTGTTTATGATACATATGTGAGTGCGTTAGGGACCTGTAACTCAAAGACATAATGAAGATTTTATAAGTTAGCATCAGACCTGACAATAATATCAATGGAAAGGTCTTCAGCTCATTGCATTTTATTCTGTCTGAGGGAATCTTTTATTTTGGTGCATTTCTGAAATGAATGCATAATTGTTTCTACATTCATATTCCATGCAGTATATTGGGCTAAATGTCATTAATCTGAAAATCTCTCCCAGGTGGAACTCAGCTAAACTTTTTGTTGCAAATTAAATCAATTTGAATGAAATCAAGTTTAGAGTTTGATCTGACCTTGATGTCAAGCAAGATTCTCTTGATTTGGCTGGAAAATTGTGCTTTCAAGAGCAAAATTAATTTTATAGCTTTTTCTTTTTCCCTCTTTTAACTCTATTCCTCTGAAGTCAAAATGAATTCAATTTAGCTGTGTCTTTATTATTTTAATTTGGTAATTTTAACTGACAGATTGTGTCTTAAAATACCAATTCTAATCTATTAGATCTCAAAAGTTGGAGAGCTTCTTGGAAAAATGATTAAATAGGAAAGATTATTATTTATTGAGAAAAATGAAAAAAGATTTAGAGTGTTATAGTGTTCAGTATGTCTGGATCGAAAAAAAGGATTAAAAATTACTTAGTAATTAAGAGTCAAGGGCACAAATTTGTCCTGATAGTTCAAGGTCTCAGATAACCCATATGTAAAATGAAGTTAGTAGACAACATGATCTCCCTTTTGCTGGTCTTTAGAAAAACAAAGGTTAGAAAAATAGGCTTTCAAATATAAAAGTGAATTAAAATATGTGCCTTTCCCACCATATAATGAACATAAGTGGTATATCAAATCAGATTAATTATGTTCTATGTGTGTTAAGAAATGTAAGATGATGAATTTCAGTTCTCTTTCAACAGACCTATGATATGAATTAATATAATAAGGAAAGATTCAACATCATTACATTTTTGTTTTATGTAGTTTCCCTCCTTTAAAATCTCATATAATATCTTTATGTATCCATCTTTACTAAAATAACTAATTTCAATTTTTTTTATATTATCCCTAACTTTTCCTTTTATATGGAAAATTATTTGAGTCACTTATTTGACAGACCCTGTTATGTATTTTTTAATAAAGTTCATGATATGGTTTGGCCCTGTGTCCCCACCCAAATCTCACTTTGAATTGTAATAATCCCCACATGTTGTGGGAGGGACATGGTGGCAGGTAACTGAATCGTGGGAGCCAGTTTTTTTCCATGTTGTTCTCATGATAGTAAGTCTCACGAGATCTGATGTTTTTATAAATGGGAGTTCTCTTGCGCATGCTCTGTCTTGCCTGTTGCAATTTAAGACATGCCTTTGCTCTTCCGTTGCCTTCCACCATGATGGTCAGGCCTCCCCAGCCATGTGGAACTGCGAGTCCATTAAATCTCTTTTTCTTTATAAATTACCCGGTTTTGGGTATGTCTTTATTAGCCCCATTAAGAACAGACTAATACACCTCATATTTCCCACTGATTTTTATTATTTTTCCTTGATTCAATACTATTTACCTATATTTTACTTAGTGATCCCAAATAATGACAACTGGAAGACATATCGAGATACATTTGGGCCTTTAAGTAGTGCATTGAAACAAATAGTCTTAAGCCAAGGCAGTAAAATTAATCATATCTTTGCCACATACCTTGCCTTTTTATTGTTTGTTTTTTAAATATTTTGACTCTGTAGTATTTGCAATTACCTATTTTTCTTTTTAACTTTTTGAAAATCTACATGATTTTTAAATAATATTCCTGGCTATGGCCCACTGCATTATCCTGAATTCAATACTGTGACTAATGTTTCACAGAATATCAAGGCTCATTGTTAGTTATCTGTTCACTGGCAAATCACAACTGAACATTTTATCTATGGATCTGGATCTATTGATCTGCACGAATATCCTTTTAAGTAAGAGTGTTAATGCTTTTGTAGACACGAGTTTTGCAATTTTTAAAACCATATTCGTTTATCGTGTTTGGTAAATGGTATATGCACACTTTATTGGAGCTATAGCTTGTTTCCATCTTTTTAATATATTTTGCCAGCTAACTCCAAAACATCCTTCAATGGCACATTAAGATGACGCTAAGCAAACTATAAAGGTAGAGGGCATATGCCCTAAACTGCTATCTCTCTGATATGTACAATAAGTTTGAGGGGAGAGAAAAAATTGTATCCAATCATCCTCAGGCTTGATAATTTGTTAAAATATTTCATAGCACTCCCTGAAGAGTATAATACACATAGCTATGGTTCATTATGAGAATAAAACGTAGGTTAAAATTAGCTAAGGGCAAAAGAAAAGCAGAGTTTCAAAGAACTACCAAATGCAGAATTCCTAGTATATTCTTCTTGTGGTATGAAGATGCATTTCTCTTCCAACATCCATATATGGCAATATGTATAAAGTATTACTAACCGGAGAAACTTACTTGAGTCTTGGCATTCAGAAATTTTACTGGGGCTCCATTATGCAAGCATGATTGATTGATTGCCCATATGGTTGATCTCAGTCTTCAGGTCAATTGACACCATATGATCCAAAACCCTGATCCTAAATCACATTCTTGGTCTTTCTGGCATAGCTAGTCCCCACGTTATATCACATTGTTGCTATTTAGATGGGTGAAGGAGCCAAGAAAAACAAAGATTACCTCCGGGAGCTGAGGATGAGCATCAGACTTTTCTTGTTCGAGGTTAAATTACTTACTGCAGAGGCTACCCTCTGGGCTTTGGCCAAGGATCTCTTATATTTAGTATAGAATTTACATAACAGAGATAGCAATTGTATCAATATAAATAAGCCTAACATTTGGAAAAGCCGGTGTGGGGTGGAAATAGATTTAAATTAATAAATAATCTATATGATAGTTATTACATAAATTTTCATGTTTTGTTCCTTGATCTACCACTATTTGTAACTTATGATAAACTTGTACAGAACTATTTTGCATATAAATTAACAAATCCCACCATTCTTTAGGCTAGTCATGTTATGTTGGTGTTACATTCTCAGGAGTCTTTAACTCAATTTTCAATACATTTGACCATTGATGCCAGTGTTAGGCCATACCAATATGACTGCAGAGGTATAAATATAACCTGAAAAATAAGATGCAGACACTACTACAATCTGACTCTGATATTGATGAATAGTCTAGTCCATTATCATATTGTATGACCAAAATGGCTCCAAAGTGGCACCACTCTTGTTTGTAGGCTTCCATGTAATTTTGTCAGACAAAAAAAGGAGTGGTCTCAGCAACATATGATTTGACCTTTTCAGAAATCCAGTATAACTGACCTAAAACTCAAAGTTATGTCTTGCTCTGAGCCTTTTTTGAGGCACCAATGTAATACTGGATTCCTCTAATTGTGTGACCTATTTATTTCTTTATGCTCAGCCTTCTTTCCTTTTTCTTTCCATTTTTACCCCAAAACTTATCAGTCTTCAGAAGGTTTATTAGTGTCATCCTGTATGCTTGTCCAAATTTCCAGCAGGAATACTAGTCTAGCAAATTTATCTTTCTCTCAGAACGCTTCCATTCATATAGGGTAGAGTTACATTAGGGTAGGGTTTCTTGCATTTTCATGGTGGGCTATATCAATTGCTAAGCAATAGGGCTGCATTCATTATACGCCTTGATTTTACCAGATGGGAGGAAGGTAAAAACTCAGCTCATCAGGCCCTCAGGAATTCTGATATTTAAATTTAAAAGTATGGTTACAGTTTCTTACTTAATAATCCTCTATTCTTCTGGTACCCACAGTTGTAGTTAGGTTATGGGACCACTGCATGAAGTAAGGAAAAAATTTTGAGGTTATGTGGGGAAAAAACAAAAGAAAGAAAAAAAAAAGAAAGAAAAGGAAAGAATAGTAGTATCAGCATCCTTACTGGGTAGGAACAATTGTGTTCAGGTTGAGCATCTCTAATGGAAAAATCTGAAATCCAAAATCCTCCAAAATCTAAAACTTGTTGAATGTTGACATGAGATAGTGACACGTTTGCTCACTGATGCTTCGATGTACACAAACTTTGTTTTATGTAGAAAATGATTAAGAATTTTGCTTAAAATTACCTTTAGGCTATGTGTGTAATGTGTGTGGAAGACATAAATGAATTTTGTGTTTAGATTTGGGTTCCTTCCCCAAGATATCTTACTATGTATATGCAAATATTTCAAAATTTAAAAAAAATCTGAAATCTAAACACTTCTAACCCCACGCATTTTGGATAAAGGATACTCAACCTGCAGTTTTACCAGCACCTGCCCTCCAGCCAACTTTTCATTCTAAATCCTCCAGAAAAGTGGAGGAATCTATTAAAAGGAGGAATCTTCCTTCGGCCACCTCTCATGCTGAGTGTGAGCACATACTTACGAAGCTGTTCAAATCAACCCATCATACTTTCATCTCTTCCAGACTTAGACAACAAAGGTTCTAATTGTCCACTCCAGTTCTCTCAAACCATTACTCTGAGAATGAAAGTGTGTTCTTGTTCTGCGGAAATGTGACTTAGCTGAACATATTAGTGCATGTCTTCTGTTCTGGTTCTTTTATAGTACTCTGAGCATTTGTATCTACTACTTTATTTTCTGAAACAGTGATTACTAGTAGGCTTAGCAGATTTGATTTTTATGTATAGAAGAGGACATTCTTGGCAGTATTGACAGCATACTTCTCAGGCATCTGCTTTTTATCCTCATGGCATCAAGTACAGACTCTTTTATTATTCGTGTTTTAGTTGTCATAGCATTTAAACATTTTTATCTGCCATTCTCACATTCAGCCTCTCAGGATAGCAAAAATGAATCATTACATACACTTTATAAATTAAAAAATGTTTAAAGAAGTTGATATTCTCAAATTAATTCAACTAACCAATAGAAGATGAATCATTAACATCCAAGTTTATTGGTTTTTTTTTCTATTTATAATATGAACACATTTTAGCCATGCCCTGCCTAAGAACAGGTTTCAGAGTTCTCCCAATGTACACTCTGACTATGTTTCTATTATGGTATAATTCTTGCTCATTTACAATGTGTTACCTGTGTTGGAGAGTAGGAAGGAGAGACAAAATCCCAACAGGGACTCTCATGAAGCCTGGCACAAACAAATAATTAAAGAAATTAATCAGATAATTTATATGCGAACAATCCCTATCTTAGAATTAATTATCAAATAATATAAGAGCATATGAGTGCTTCTGATGTGTGTGTGTTGGGGGACATGAGTTTAAGATGATAAATTGAAGAATGCCAAAAATATACATGTTTTCTGTTCCATATTCTAAATGTAAAATGAGCTGAAAAGATAGTATAAGAAAACAATTAACTATTTAAAGAATGTTCCAAACCCCCAGCACATCTCAAGAACTACCCATTCAGAATAGACAACAGAGCAAAACAAAAAATCTATCATCATTGTTGTAAGAAAGTACTTATTAAATAATTCCTACTTTACTACCATAGTATTTTTTGATATGTTTTGATATCATAAAGAGATTCAAGAACCATCTTTAAAAAAAAAACTTTATTGGGGTACAATTGGCATACAAGATGTTGTGCATATTTATGTATACAATCTGACAAGTCTGGAGATCATTCTATAAAATATAGATCTGTGAAACCATTACTGAAATCTATACCGTAAACATATCTATCACCTTCAATTTTTTTTTCTTTTCTTTTCTTTCTTTTTTTTTTTTTTTGCTATAACAGGACCATTTCAAGGCAAGTGGCAAGACATTTTGTTCTTTGGGTTACATAAATATATTTAAACATCTATTATGAGGTATTAGTTTTACAGTTAGTAAACAGAATGCAGGCAGATAAACAATACATGTACCTGACATACAAGGTACATATATTTATGTAACATATACATAATTTGCCTGTGTTCTGTGGCATACACATAGTCTATTACATAATGGATATGTGTTATATGGCAAATGAGAACAGAGGATGTGACCTATATTCAGAACAGAGTTCACATATTGGAGTTCACTAGATATACCTTATAGGCATATTTTATTTAATTGCACAGTGTTGTTTGGCATGATGTTTTAACATTTCAAAATTGGTTGTCAGCATTTATCAAAATACTTCATCTAAAAGTCCAAGTATCTAGATTCTAGAACTTCCATATATACCCATGACAGTGTAAAGTACTGAATTTGCAGTCTCATCATAAATAATTAAAACACACATAAATAATTTAAAAAGGACAATATTCTCTATCAATTCAAATTTACTAGACAAACGATGAAGCTAAAAATATCATTCATTATCTGGAAAATAAGCAGTGTATAGAAATTGACCCTGAGATGATAGGATGATAGAATTAGCGTAGAATAACTTTAACACAACTATTATACACATTACCAAAAATTGAAAAGATGTATGATTTTAATAAATGAAGAGATTAAAAATTCAAGTAGAGAAATGGAAGTCATAAAGGAAATCTGATAGAAATATAGAAGTAAAAAGTATATATATAAAATGTAAAAAATAATGGAAGAATTTAACAAATATTTAGAAATGCCAAAAGAAATACTTTTGTGCATTGAAGATAGATCAATTTTTTCTATTTTTTTTTTTTTTTTTAGGTTCATTGGGTGCATGTGCAGGCTTGTTACATGGGTAAATTGCATGTCACTGAGGCTTGGTATATGAATAATCCTGTCACCAAGGTAGTGAGTGTAGTACCAAATAAGTAGCCTTCTAACACATGTCCCTCCCTCATCCTTCACTTTCAAGTGCTCCCCAGTATCTGTTCCCATCTTTATGCCCATATTTATTCAATGTTTGGCTCCCACTTATAAGTGATAACATGCAATATTTGTTTGCTGTCCCCACATTAGTTTTCTTGCATAATGGCCTCCAGCTGAATCCATGTTGCTACAAAGGGCATAATTTAATTATTTTTTATGATTGCATAGTGTTCCATGGTCTATATATACTATATTTTTTAAAATTTATTAAATAGATGGATACATTTAAAAAACAAAACACAACAATCTGAAGAAAATAAAGAAGACAAAGACTAGAAGAAAATGAACACAACATAAGTGAACTAAGGGAAATATAAATTTTTCCATCATACATGTTATTGCTCCCAAAAAGAAAGAGAAAAAACTAGGCACAACAAATGCTTAATTAAATATATTTTTTAACTTCCCATATTTTTAAAAAACCCTCTAAAAACAAATAATAGTTGGAATCATTAGCACTTTGGTAGACAAACTCTTACTGGTAGCATTTGCCAATGCCCATGGTGTAAATACTCACACCCTTGCAAATTCCAGCCTACTATAGTGGCATATAAAAGAAAATAAGATCTCATCACTAATATTTCTAATGGTAAAGTATTGAACACTTTTCCCTAAGAGTATATATATTGTATTAAATAATCTAGTCAATGGAATAAGGTAGGAATCTCAGCAATAATTGGTAAATCTAGTGGCTTGATGCAGAATGCACAATACCAATTCAGGTATTCCTGCCACAATCAAGCAAACACAAGTTGATGGTCATTCTCCAAAATAAAAATCCTACATTCTTAAAAAATGTTACAGTTAAGAAAAAGACAAGAAATGCTAATGGATATTTCCAGATTATAGGTGTGTAAATAAATTAAATGATATGCCTAATTCTGAATTGAGTTACAGCCAAAAAAAATTATTAAAAAAACTATAAAGGACATAATTTTTTATGATTGATGAAATTGCAATATAGATTTTGGTTTTGTTAGTAATAGTCAATCAGTGTTAAATTGCTTCATTTTGGTAACTATTTTATGCTTATATAATAATATTGTTTTTAACAAATAGCATGATAAATGTAGAGATAAAGAGTATTGGTGTCTGAAGCTTACTCTTATATGGCTCATTTAAAAAGTTATTCATTAATCTTTCAATATATGAGAAAGCATGTATATGTCTGTCTGTATGTATGTATATAACATGACGTATAATATGTAGTCAAAATTATGCATATAGAATATGCACACATATATACACACATGAAAAAGAGATTAAAAAAGAAAATGGGCAAAATATAAACAATGGCTAAATTTGTTTAAAAAGGAGTAGAATTTCTTCAAACTCCTCTTGCAAATTTTTGTTTGTTTAAAATTGTGTCAAAACATAATGTTATTGAGAATTTTAACATTTTTATCTCTTTCTAATGAAAATGTATCAATTTATTTTCTTTGTGATTGACCTGTAACTGAATTTCACACAAATTTTGTTCTCAATGTCTTTTCATTATCAAACCAATATAGGTGTTTTTCTTTATTAGGCATTTTCAGTTTCCATTTCTCTTTCCTTGTTTCTCTGTTCTGTCCCCCACTGATCTAGGGCAAAAGTCTTGCTAGTGAATATAGAGATACGCAACTCTTCATTCCCTTGCAGTATTGTGTAAGGAATTACTACCACGAAGTTAGTACCTTAAAACAACACTTACTTCACAGTGCTGCAGGTCAGAAGTCTGGGCGTGGCAGAGCAGGGTTGCTGGACTTTCTGCTCATTGTATTCTAATGCTGAAACCAAGGCATTGGCTGGGCTGAGCTCTCATCTGGATGCTTTAGAGAAAAATTCCCTTCCAAGATCATTCAGATTGTGGGCAGAATTCAGTTCTTTGTGGCTTGTGAGGTCCCCAATCTTTTTCTTCTGGCTGTCAGTTGGAGGTTGATTATAGCTTCTATAGACTACTCCCAGGTCATTCCCACATGAACCCTCCATCTTCAAAGCCAGCAACAGATCCTTCCCCTTTTATGATTTCAATCACTTTGATTTTCAATCTCTTTCACTAGAAAGAATCTCGACTCTAGCATTAGATTTTGATAGCTGCATAATAAAGTCTCATAAGCTTTCCAGTTTGAAGTAAGATCCACTTATTAGCTCAAAGTTGCATGTATCTGGAGTCTGGCATGGCATGTATAAGTTCTGTGTTCAGAAATCCCAAGAGTGAAATCAAGGTGTTGGCCTGACTACATCTCTCATCTCAGGAGAAATTTTTCCCTGCAGGGGAAAATTTCCTCCATAGTTTATTCTTCTTGGCAAAATTCAGTTCATTTTGGTAACTGGATTGGAGTTTCCATTCCTTGCTCATTGTACTCATGCACCACTCTCATTTCCTAGAGGTTACTCTCAAGTCCTTTCCATGTGGTTACCATAGGGAGTTTGCATCATCCATGCCTGCTTTCTTCCAGGCCTGCTGCAGCACATCTTTCTGATGTTCCCTTTTGCAGTCAGACAAAGAAAATTCTGTGCTTTTAAATGGTTCAACAAATTGGGTCACTCCTATTCATAATAATATTTTAGTGCTATATAATCTAACAAAACAATGAATATAATTGTATCTTATCCACAAACTGTGCCCCTACATAAAGAGAAGAAAATTATTATAACAGCGTGAGGGTCCTTGAAGTCACTTTAAAATTCTGCCTATCACAGAGATCGTGTTGTTAGGCCCGTACCACCCAGGATAATCTCCCTTTTAAAAAGTCAGTTGTGCCAAATAACATAATGCAAACATAGGTATGATATCTCATTATATTCATGTATTACTCCAACACTCACTTAGAAGGATTATACAAGTGTGTGGCTCATTGGGGTTCATCTTAGAATTCTGCTGTCACACCTAATGTATAACAAAGTTATCACATTATATCTAAAAAGAAACATCTGGAATTTTTCCTCTAAAGCTAAGGGTCCAGAAAGTAGGTTTCTTTAAAAACTTATTTTCAAATTATTTCACTTCTTTATTAACCAAGAGTATCTTCTATTATAAACTAAACAATGATTTATGGCAGAATCTTCATTATAATATAAAACTATCTAATAGCAAACAGTTTATTTCTAGTTTGTTCCCACAAAATAAGTAGAAGACATAATCTATACTCTTCAAAATTTATTTTGTTTTATAAGAGAAGGAAAATGAATAGGCCAGAATTAAATATTAGTATGAGAAAGTTTAATGCATCAGTAAATGTCATTAGATATATTATTACCTAAAAGCTTGATTGAACTAACAGCATTTTCTACTGGAAATATATTAGTTATTTATTTCTGAGTAACAATGTTACCACAAATTTAGAAGATTAGAACACTGGATCTTTATTATCTCACAATTTCTGCTGGTCAGGAATTTGGTCAAGGTTTAAATGAATCCTCTGCTTAGGGTTTCAGGGTGTTGGAGTTGCTGACTTATGTTCTCAATTGGAGGCTCAATTTGGAAAGCATTCACTTAAACTCACTCAGGTTGTTGGCAGAACTAATTTATTTGTGATTGTATGACTGAGAGGCACAGCTTCTTGCTAATTGTTGCTTAGAGTATGTGCTTGCCTTCTAGAGGCTGCGGACAGTTCAATACTATGTGGGTTTTTCCCAACATGAACACTTTCTTCAATTAGCCAGCACAGAGGCTCTAGAAAGACAGTGTTGGGGAAACCAGCCCCACACCACCCAGTGGGTACTGAGTCCGTTCGAGACAAAGGAGTTAGAAAGAGACAGAATAAGTGTTTAAAACGCAGGTCCAGGGGACCGGAGTGTTGGCGGCTTGTTCACAGCCCAGAGTTCTCGGGCTTCACCCAATTTATTGGTTTACAAGCTCTTTGTTCTTATGGCAGATGGCAGGGGTAGGAAGGGATGAGGAAAAGGATTAATCAGTGAAGGAGAACTTGTGAGTCATTCAGTAAGATGTATAGCAGTGGCAGTTTCTGTGAATTTCCTTGAGCAAAAGCGTGTGTCTAAACTACTTAAGATCTTTAACTTATCGGGACTGAAATGGGTGGGAGTGGGTTTCAAGAGGAGCCAAGATGTTTGATTGTACTCCACTGCTTCAAGGGAGTGTTATCTCCCTGAGCAACCTGTGGAATGCTGCTGAGCGGTTATGCTTTCGGGTCATAAAGACATGAAGGCAATAAGGAGACTTTTCTCCTCAGAGGCTGCCCATGGCTCCCCATGGGTGACACACAGGGGAGAACTCATCTGGCACCCCAGAAACTCTCCCACAGACAATCTTAAAGAAAGTAATGTAATCACAAGAGTGACATCTTATTGCCTCAGGCATATTCTGTTAGAAGCAAGTCATAGTCCCCACCCACAACCAAGGGCTTTGAATTACACAAAGGCATAAATATCAGGAAGTGAGGATTCTGAGATGGGTGAGGAGGCTGTTAGAATCTGTCCATTACTGGAGGACAAGGGCTGGAGAGGTCACCATGGGGTGAAGATTTCTGGGATGAAAAACTTTTACTATGGGCCTTCAATGATAGGTATTAATTGGAAAGATAGATTTGGAGGGACTATTATTATTTTAAGCCTGGTCATACAAGGCAATGCCATTGTTCTTTTCTGTAAAATATGATACTGTGGCAACTGTATCATATGAATGACAGAACACTGTGATGATCAGGAAAATCTGCAAAACATTGGAGATCAGATTAGTTATATGCATAGGTGGTTACACTAGATTCTGTTCAGTAAATGATACATACTTCCTATTATTGGATATCATGTCAAGCAAGCCTCAGAGATTATTGAAACTGAAACCAAACCAACTTAAACACAAATGTTTATTAACATAATTAATGAAACAGGTTGTTTAAGAGGGTTCACAGTGTTTCAGTGGTAAAACTGACATTATGGTGCAACAATCTTGTTTACCATTTAAAAATTTTTCTTATTTATATTTCATTAATTTACACTTTCTATACTTATGGGATCAATGATGATTTGCATGTTCCTCAGCTCTCATTGCATGAAAAGCAAAATAATTTTGTTCCCATAGGGCTCAAACTATTCCTTAAAAATCGCTGTGATTTCCCCTTTGTGAGTTACATAAGCCCCTCTATATCAATTGATATGGTTTGACTCTGTGTCCCCACCCAAGTCTCATCTGGAACTGTAATCCCCATGTATCAGGAGGAGGACCTAGTGAGAGGTGATTGGATCATGGGTGTGGTTTCCCCCATGCCCTTCTCATGGTAGTCAGTGAGTTCTCACAAGATCTGATGGTTTAAAAGTATATGGCAGTTTCCCCCTCATTCTCTCTTTCTCCTGCTGCCATGTAAGATGTACCTTGCTTCCTCTTCAGCTTCTGCCGTGATTGTAAGTTTCCTGAGGCCTCCTCAGGCATGTGGAACTGTGAGTCAATTAGACCTCTTTTCTTTATGAATTACTCAGTCTCAGGTAGTTCTTTATAGCAGTGTATATAGAAAACAGACTAATACATCAATCATCTTGTGTTGTTAGATGGAGACCTACAATTGGCTAGCCTGTATAATGTGCTTTCTCCATGGCAGGATAGTCTTACCCTGTGATTAGGAAGCTCAAAGCTGAGAGAAAATAAATCCACCATTACAAAAAAAAAAAGACAAGAATGAAAAATGACAGCCATCCTTCAACTCTAATAGATTGATATTAAAGCTGTGATTAAAAGTTATTGTAGTATTTGTATATATTTGCATATTTGCATTGAATATTTTCCTTATGAAACAAGTTTAATTTTGAATTATATTTAATGAAAACCATTTGAATGACTTAATAATAATCAGGAATATTCAGTGTATAGTGGATGTGAAAGTACTTGGTAAAGTATAATGTAGCCTAAAATGTTTGCCATTTTTGATAGATTATATTTAAATGGGTAAATTTAAGATTTTTTAATATAACATAAGGATGGCCATCTAGAGTTTCAAAATGACTTTAGATATAATTCAGTGAAATAACATGGGCAATAGCAATGGATGGTTTTCTTCATGGAGCATTCTCACCCACCTTGAACTTCTTAACCAGGACCTTTCAGGATTATCTGTGTTGCAATGTATCTCCTGTACAATATCATTTGCTTTATCTTGGAATCCCCAAAAGAAATCCTGGAGGAGTTCATATTCCAGGATGACTAACGAACAAAAACGTTAAAAATATGAGGAGCCTACCACAGCAAGCCAACAGATTAAATGAACTAATAAATGAGATTTCATAGCAATAATGGCTTTCCATGAGAATGATGTGATACTTAATGTAGTAGTCATGGGGCACATTTTTGTTCCTAAGCACATTTGAACATATTGAATGATGATGAAAGAATCAGTATAAAATAAAACTTTATTTTTTCTACTCTTTTGGCCTCTATATAGCAGCATCAAAATATTCTTTATCTTAAATGTGACTTCTTTCTTGGTTTTGCCATATTCTGTTGTAATTAAATCCAGACCAATTGAAGGGGTTAAATATACACTATTCTGGCCTATTGACCATTTAAGTTAAAGACACTTGAAAAACAGAAGGTGCAAAAAAAAAAAAAAAAAAAAAAAAAAAAAAAAAAAAAAAAAAAAAAAATCACTTTGACCCTTGTGCTGTTTCTTCAAAGCAGAAAATGAAATTCCCATGTGAAAGATGCCCTCTCTATACTGGAAAGATACAGCCCCCTAATCTACAAAGATGAGAAATTGAAACTAAAACTCTTGTTAAATAACTTTCAAGGCTTTCCGCATAATTTAATCACATTTTTACAGTTTACTATTCTATGTTCAATCCAGCATATGAGTATAACTGACTCTATCTGTATCTTTGGGATCTTCATTTTTTATGATAGCTCTTTTGCCACTTACTAGTTTTCTTCTGCTTTTCCTCTAATAATCTATCTTATATCAATTTAATTCTCAGACCAAGCTTGGACCCTAAAAGAAGGGAGGGAGGTTTTTTACACCTAGAATAATCAGAATGATTTTACTCTATTTTTTGCAAGGTATTAAGTCCATCTACATGGATATACACTGGGTAGGGACAGCATACTTACTTTGCCAGGAATATTCTAGGTTTATGAATGTTGTCCCAGGAAAATTTATAAAAAGCTCTTCCTTTTGCTTTCAAAATTTTTTTGTTTAGATAATAAATTATGTGATCTCCCTGGCTCTGCAAGCTTTTCATATGCTCTAAGACTGCCATTAGGTTATTTTATAAATCACAAACTTCATAAAGTTTATCACTATTTCATAAAGATGCTTAAAAATATACACCATACTAGTAGCACAACAACAACATAACAATAATTCCTTAATACCAATACATAACCAGCCAGTGTTCAAATTATCCCAAATGTTTCCTATTTTTATAGCTTAGTTGTTTGATTCAGGATCAAGATTGATTCTGCACATTGGAATTGGCTTATATATCCCTTACATAATTTTAGTCTTTGGTTTTCTACCCTTTTTTGCAATTATGTTTGAGGAAATTAGATGATTTGTTCTCTAGAGTATCCCACATTCTGGATTGTGTTGATTGTATCTGTTAGCCTTATGTATTTCATGTTAACTGGTATTTAGATCTAGAGTTTTTATTATAATTAATCCTTATCCTTTCCTTCCTTCCTTCCTTCCTACCTTCCTTCCTTCCTTCCTTCCTTCCTTCCTTCCTTCCTTCCTTCCTTCCTTCCTTTCCTTCTCTTTATCTTTCTTTCTTTTCTTTTCGTTTCGTTTCATTTCATTTTGTTTCTTTTCTTTTCTTTTCTTGTTGCCCAGGCTGGAGAGCAGGGGTATGATCCCACCTCAGCCTCCCAACTAGCTGATACTATAAGTGCATGCCACCATGCCTGGTTAATTTTTTCTTCTACTCTCTGCCTCATTCACATTCACTTGGGAACCAAAAATTCCCCTCAGTGCTTAGTATTCCCATCAATGAGAAAAGTATGTCACATTCTGTAATGAGAACCAGTGCCATCTATCCCCAGAGATCCTGGAAGTAGCTGAAGGTTCTTTGGAAACTTCAGAGAAGTCTTTGTCTTCCTCATTTTCTTCTAAGTAAATTAAGACTTTATTTTTTCCCCAAGAACCATCATCTAAGATAAAAATGTTAAAAATTTATTATGACAGGCATAAAAAGGAATGAAGTCTGAGTTATGCTGCAACTTGGATAAACCTTGAATACATTATGCTAAGTAAAAGCACCTTAAAGACATTGTGCTAAGTAAAGTTCCCATATGTAATTTTATTTATATGAACTGTCCAGTACAGAAAAATCTGGAGACCAAGTATGTTACTGATTATTTAGGCCTGGAGGAGGGGGTGTTGGGGAAATAAAAGTGTTAGAGCTAAAGGCTGGAAGGGTTTCTTTTAGCAGTGATAAAAATATTCTAAAACTGACCGTGATGTTGCTTGCATATACATGTTAGTATATTAAAAAACTATAGTGTTCACTTGGAGCAAATTGTAATGTGTGTGAATTACATCTCAATGCATTTTTATTTAAAATTTAAAATAAAAATGAAAAAGACACACCAAGAAAGGAAAGCTATAGGCCAAAATTCTCATGAACAGTGATGCAAATACCCATAGCAAAATATTATAAATCGAATATAACCATGTATAAAAATAATTATATACCATGACCAAGTGGAATTTGTTTCAGGTATTCAAGACTGGTTCTATATTCTAAAGCCAAACTATATAATTCAGTATATTAATAGTTCAAGAATAAAAATTATATAGTCATTCCATTGATGTAGAGAAAGCTTTTAACCATATTCAAGAGCAATTTATTATAAATAATGTCAGCATATTAATAACAGTGGTGATTTTCTCACCTCAATAAAGAAGATATACAAAATACTGTTAGCTAACATCACACTTACTCATGAGAAACTAACTTCTTTTGCACAAATATTAGGAAAAAGGTATGGATGTCCCTTCTTACCTCTTATTTAACATCATACTGGAAGTTCCAGCTAATGCAATACAAAAGAAAAGGAAATTAAAAATAAACAGATTGGAAAGGAAGAAATAAAACTCTGTTTGTAGATGACTTGCTTATTTATGTAGAAAATCCTAAAGAATCAACAAAAACAGTTCTAAAACTAATGAATAATTACAGCAAGGTTGTAGAGTACAAAGTTACTACGCAAAAGTCAATTGCTTTTCTGTGTACAAATAATAAACAATTGGAATTTAAGGTTAAAATCACAATGCCATTTACATTATCACCCAAACTGTGAAATACTAAGGTATAAATCTAATAAAATAAGTGCATAATACATATGAGGAAAACTATAAAACTCTTATAAATCAAGGAAGATCTAAACATATGAGGAGGCATTCCATGTTCCTAGATAGGAAGATTTAAGGTTAAGATACCAGTTCTTTCCAATTTGATCTATAGATGCAATTTACATTTACATGATTTTCCAGACAAAATCATAGGAAGTTATGGATATCAACAATCTGATTCTAAAGTTTATATGGAAAAACAAAACATTGAAAGCAGCCAACACAATATTAAATAAAATCCAAGTCAGATAAAAGACACTATTTGACTTTCACATTTACTATAAAACCACAGTCATCAAGATAGAATGGTGTTGGTAGAGATACAGACAAATTGATGAAAGAGATCAGAATGCCCAGAAATAGATGCACATTAATAGAGTCAAATGTTTTTTGACAAAATTTTAAATGCAATTTGATACAGAAAGAATAGTCTTTTCAACAATTAGTGCTGGAACAATTGGATGGCCATAGACAAAAGCAAATTTAAAAACTCTGGGTATATAACTTATAACATTCACAAAAACTAACTCAAGATGAGTCACACAGGTAAATGTAAAATGCAAAATATAAAAGTTCTAGAAGGAAGTAAAGGAACAATTTTATGTAATAACAAATTTATGATAATTTCTAAAAACAATACAGAAAGCATAATATATTAAAGAAAAACTTGATAAATTGAACTTTATTATTAATATTGAAACTTCGGCTCTGTAAAATACTGTTCAAAGAATAAAAAGATGGACTACAGACTGGAAAACAGATATGAAACATATACATTTGATTATGGACTTGTATTCAAAATACATAAAGAATATTTTAAACCCAATGACTAGAAAAAATAAAACTACTAGAAAATGCGCAAAAGATATGCAGAATAGAAACAAGCATATGAAGTGTTTTTAAACATAATTTGCCACTAGGAAAATGAAAATTGAAAAAGCAATGAGATTATACTACAAACCTATTAGAATAGCTAAAACCTAAAAACTTGACAATATTTCTTGCTGGTGAGAATGTGGACTACGTCAACTCTCATTAATTTCTGGAAGATTCGCAAAATAATAGGAATATGGTTGGGAAGTTTCTTTAAAAAGTAAATATAGTCTTGTCATAAAATTTAGCTGTCTTTCTCTTGGGTATTTATTCAACTGATTTTAAAGTTTATGTCAAAATAAACAGAAAAAAATGCCAAAATCATGCACATAAACACTTATAGCAGCTATACTCATAATCCCCCACAATTATAATAAACCAAGATGTCCTTTAATGGGTGAATAGAATTTTTAAGAATGTGGTATGTACATATATACAACTGAATATTACTTAGTTATAAAAATAAGTAAGCTATCAAGCCATAAAAAGACACGAAGAACCTTAAATGTTTTTGCTAATTTTACAAAGCCAGTCTGTGAAGTCTGTATACTGTATGATTCCAATTTCAAGATATTCTGAAAAAGACAAGCTATAGAGCCAATAAAAAGATTAGTTATT
Organism: Papio anubis; assembly: GCF_008728515.1. NCBI lineage: Eukaryota > Metazoa > Chordata > Mammalia > Primates > Cercopithecidae > Papio > Papio anubis. Next base: position 81,749,457 of record NC_044989.1, read on the forward strand.
GTCAGGAATTTAGTGAAAGGGCACAATGGTTAAATAATAGTTGAAGCACAGGGAATATTTTGGAGTGATAAAACTATTCTGTGTGACACTTTAGTGGTGAATGTATGATACTACTTCTCGAAAACGATAGAACTTTGCAGTGCGCTGAGTGAACCAGATTGTAAGCAACTTAATGAAAAATTGTTTAAAGTCCTTGGAGGATGCTAGGATAAAATGCAAAATGTCACAAAACAATCTAACTCTATTACAAACATTTAAAAAACTCACTGAAGATAGGGGAAAAGGTGCTGATATAAGTAATATTGGAAATGGCTGAATTTTGTAAAACTGAAGACAAAAAATTGTACACTAATGCATAAAGTGGTTTTACACTGGAGTATGGTCACCAGCTGTGAAACTGTTATACATGTAAGTTGGAAATGTACAATTCTGTAAGTGGATAGTGGTTGGTGGGAGCCAACTTTTTCACGTTGGATTGAGAAGTTACAGATAAGCAGTGAAAGGAGGCATGAAAGATGCACATGGTAAAGTGTTATGGTTGAAAATATTAGTATGAACTCTTGTTTAGCTTGCCACATATATGGATGACTACATACAGAAATATTTCTAGATAAGTGTTTGTACAGGATTAGTATACACCTTATGTGTATATTTTTTACTCAGTCAGATGAGAAGGTCTAAAAGAAATGACACCCTTGTGGCAATGAGCACACTAGGTACCCAGATTGTGATTTCCAATTTAATTTTCTAATTAAAGAAACCAGGCCTTCTTGGAGAAATGACTAATTTTAAAACTGGGGCACAAAATACACAAGATGAGCCTGAAGCATCTTAGAGTTCCATAAGCAAAGATTTGCTCAAAAAGCAAGCAAAAATAACCCAAATCTCACAATGATAGAGATATGTTAAGAGGACGCAAATTTCAACTGAAAATCTCTCAGTGACCAAAGTTAGAACAATTTGACCTACAATGTAAATAAAATATTATTAGATTAAAACACAAAGTATTTTTATATATATATATATATCTGTGAGTCCATACTGATGTAAATAAATAATTGAATACATAAACAAATGGGGAAAATTTGAAAAATCTCCCAAGCATAAAAATTTCAAATAATTTATATAGTCTGCCTTCAGAGATGTGCAGCATAATTCATGCCCTTCAGTGTGGGCTGTGCATATTGACTTCGTTCCCAAGAGTATAGTATAAAAGCAGGGAGGGAAGGGAATTTTATAGTGGAGACAGTTGAAAAACACTTCCTCAGCCAAGTAATCAAGGTTAACACCCACAGTCTCAAGACGTGTTGACAGTGTGTATTCTTGGTGCGATGCAGTGAAAGAGTGTTTTACTTCTGTGGTCTTTCTCCTAAAAATACATTACCATAGAATAATATGAGAAAAACATCAGACAAATTCCAGTTGAAGGACAATTTGCCAAATTCTTGATCAGAACTCCTTAAACTTTCAAGGTGATCAAAAGTAAGAAAAGACTAAGACACCGTGACAGTCCTGAGTAGCCTGAAAGTACATGATTATTGATCAATTTCTAATGATTGTAACAAGTAAATCACATTAGCATAACATAGGGAAAACTGGATATAAATATATAACTCTGTACTCTTTTTTTCTGTAAATCTAAAAGTGTTCTTAAAAAGTTTATTAAAAATAAATATTATTAAGAAAAATATTATCAAAATTACCCAACCAAAAATATAACCTAGTTTTAATAACTGAAAACTTTTCCTGTTGAAATTTAAAAATTACAGAAACATTTTTAAAGCTTGAGCTGTTGGTGAAGGGAAGATTATTAAAGCATGAAAATTTCACAAAATTTTATACAGGTAGACAGAGATATGTAAAATGACTTTTAAAATAATATTAGTTATATAGAGAAAAAATAAAGACTATCTATACTGCATCAGTTTTCTAGTGATAGATAATAAATTACCCTTAACTTTGGTGAGTTAAAATAACCCACAGTTATTATCTCAGTTTCCGTGGGTCAGAAGTCTGGACAAGGCTTACCCCAGCTTGGGTTTTTTCAATAGCAGAAATCGATGTGTCAGCTGGGCAATCTAAACACTTGACTAGGGAGAATTCACTTCTAAGATCATTTGTTTGTTGACATTATTGTAGGTTGTTAGAGTAAGAGTCTCATTCTCTCACTAAATGTTTGAGGCTTCTCTTAGCTGCTTGCCGTTAAGCCTCACAAATAAGACCACTTGCTTCATCAAAGTGTGCAGGTCAGAAAGCAAGAGAGTCTGCTAACAAGGTGAAAATTACAATCTTTTGGAACCTCATTGCATTGTGACACCCTATCACTTTTACTGTATTATCTTTTTTAGAGGCAAGTTACAGTAAGTCTTCTCTTAATATCATTGATAAATTATTGGAAACTACAGCTGTAAGTAAAACGATGTGTAATGAAACAAATATTATCATAGGCTAATTTATGTAAACAAGAGTTAAATTCCTATGACATATTTCTTGTCACATAAAAAGGTCGCCAAACTTCTAAATAAAGACCCCAAATGTTCCTCATATGAAACATTGAAATAAATGTGAGCTATACTTACATTTAAGAAAAATTAACAAAAACAAGTAAAATATTTGTTTACCCAATATTTGGTGGATGGGTGAGTGACAGGGGTCATAGTGATAGTGGGTTTAATCAAGGAATAAATGTAATTTATTTTCTTCTGCTGCCTTTGGGGTTAGTTTGTTCTTGCTTTTTTTAGTTTCTCTAAATATGATGTTAGATCATTAATTTGAGATATTTCTAACTGTTTGAGGTAGGTATTTAGTGCTGTAAACTTTCTTCTTATCACTGCTCTTGCTGCATCCCAGAGATTTTGGTATGCTGTGTCTATGTATTTGAAACAACTTTTTTATTTCTTCCTTAATTTTATTGTTTACCCAAAGTCATCCAGGAGCAAGTTGTTGAATTTCCATGTCACTGTGTGATTTCGAGAGAATCTCTTGGTATTTATTTCTATTTTTATTTCACTGTCATCCAACAGTACCAAGGTAATCATATTTTGGTATTATTTCAATTTTTTGGAATTTATTGAGGTTTGCTTTATTGCCAAGCATGCAGTCAATCTTGGAGTATGTCCTATATGCAGGTGAGAAGAATGTATATTATGTAGTTGATGGGTGGCGTGTTCTCTAGGTGTCTATTAGGTCCAATTGGTTATGTTGAGTTTAAGTTTAGAATTTCAATGATCTGTCTAATGCTGACAGAGGGTGTTGAAGTCCCCCACTGTTATTGTATGGCTAAGTCTTCCACTAGTCTAGCAGTACATGTTTTATGAATCTGGGTACTCCAGAGTTGAGTGTGTATGTATTTAGTATGGTTAAATCTTCTAGTTGAATTGAATCCTTTATTATTATGTAATGTCCTTTTTTGTCCTTCTTGATCTTTGTTGGTCATCATCTGTTTTATCTGATGTAAGAATAGTAACCTCTGCTCTTTTGTGTTTTCCCTTTGGGTAGTAGGTCTTTCTCCAACCCCTTACTTTGAGCCTATGGATGTCATTATATGTGAGATGGGTCTCTTGAAGACAGCAGATGGGTAGGGTTATTATTATTATTATTCATCTTGCCACTCTGGGTCTTTTAAGTGGGCATTTAGATCATTTACATTCAAAGTTAATGTTGATAAGTGAGGTTTTGATCCTATTGTAAAGCTGTTAGCTGTTCGCTTTGTAGTTTCTATTGTGTGATTTCTTTATATGGTATGTGGGCCATGTACTTAAGTGTGTTTTTGTGGTAGCAGGTATTGTTCTTTCATTTCCATGTTTACCAACTCTCTTTAAAAAAAAAAAATCTCTTATACGGCTGGTCTAGTGGTGATAAATTTCTATAGCACTTTCTTATCTAGAAAAGGTTTTATTTCTCCTCCACTTATGAAGCTTAGTTTGGCTGGATATGAAATTATTAGTTGGAATTACTTTTCTTTAAGAAAGCTGAAAATAGGCCCTAAATCTCTCCTGGCTTGTAAGGTTTCTTCTGGGAAGTCCACTGTTAGATTGATGAGGATCACTTTGTATGGGATTGGACCTTTTTCTCTTGCTGCCTTTAAGGTTTTTTTGTTTTTGTTTTTGTTTTAACGTTGATCTCAGACAGGCTGGTGCCTCAGTGATGTTTGTTTTGAATAGTATCTCACAAGTGTTCTCTGTATTTCTCATATCTAGATGTCCTCTCTCTGGCAAGATCAGAAAATTGTCTTGATTTTTTCCCTTAAATATGTTTCCAAGTTGCTTACTTTCCCTTCCTCTATCTCAAGAATGCCAATAATTCATATGTTTGGCCACTTTATATAATCTCATATTTCTTGAAGTATTGTTCATTAAAATTTTTTTTTTCTTTATTTTTGTTTCACTGTGGATAGTTTGAAAGACACATTTTCAGCTCTAAAATTCTTTGTTCTGCTTGGTCCAGTCTAATGATAAAGCTTTCAATTGTATTTTAATATTTCTTAAATGAGTTTTTCAATTCCAGAAGCTCTGATGGATTTATTTTTACTATGTTTGTCTCTTCCTTCATTTCCTAAATTTCTCTAGAAGTTTTATTGTGTTGATTTCCAACCTTGTCTTGCATCTCATTGAGTTTATTTTCAAATCATACTTTGACTTATTTATCTGTCTTTTCTGAGTTTCCATTTTGGATAGGAACTATTGCTGGAGAACTAGTACAATCCTTTAGAAGTGTGGCTACATTCAGATTTTTCATGGTGCCAGAATTCTTGTTGTGGTTCCTTCTCATTTATTATTTTTGTAATTATTTTCATACAGGTAGAATATTTTTTTCTTCCTTTCTTTGTAATCTTTCTTTTTTCACTTTTCCTTCTCTCCCTCCCTATGGTGTGCGACCATAGAGAATGCAAGATAGGGTATTTGGCTTTGCTTCTACAGCCCTATGAACTTTAGTTGGCAGGTTTTATATTGGGTTGTTTGATCTACAAGCCAGTAGATAGCACTTATAGGTAAGAACTGACTGTGGGCCTGGCGCGGTGGCTCATGCCTGTAATCCCAGCACTTTGAGAGGCTGAGGTGAGTGGATCACGAGGTCAGGAGATCGAGACCATGGTGAAACCCCGTCTCTACTAAAAATACAAAAAAATAGCCAGCCGTGGTGGCGGGTACCTGTAGTCCTGGCTACTCAGGAGGCTGAGGCAGGAGAATGGTGTGAACCCGGGATGTGGAACTTGCAGTGAGCTGAGATCGCACCACTGTACTCCAGACTGGATGACAGAGCAAGACTCTGTCTCAAAAAAAAAAAAGAAAAAAGAAAGAGCTGACTGTGGCCAACGTTGCCGAGTATATACTTGATTTTTTTTTTTTTTTTTTTTTTACTGGTAGAAGCTCTTTGTTGCCTCAGGGAATGGTCCATCTCAGCCCCAGTGGCAGAAACCACGATGGGTGGTGTTGGCCTGGTATGTCCACCTACAGGTCTCAGATGCCAGGCATAAGCACCAACACCACAGGAGAATCCAGTGGGCAGCCATCTAGACATGTGCCTAGGCATGGAGCTGGAAAACTCACTTGGCCCTAAGTTCTCTACATGGGGTTTTAGGGCAGACTAAACTCTTAATCCTAGATACTGGGTGCTCTAGATGCCTGGAGATCTGCCTGGGCATGAGGTGGAGAGAACCTCCCTGCCCCAGAATCTCCTCACAGGAAGTATGGGGTGGCTGAGACTGCTGATCCAGTTGAGCTGGGGCTCCAAATGCCTGACAATATTCCTGGTTGCAGAGCACAGAGGGACTCCCTGTATCAGAATCTTTGTATATGGAGGGATGGGGGAACTCAAGCTGTTGAACCAGGCAAGCAGGTGTTCTGAATGCCTGAAGATCTATCTGCCTGGGCATGTATCAGAGAAGGAAGAACTGACTTCTTAGTAATATTGAGACCTTCTAATCTTGAACACATTATAGCTCTCCATTTAGTTAGGGTTTTTAGAAATTTGCCTGTTTCAGGAAAACTCCCTCTAATCATGATTTTCCTCTGCCCTCACACCACAGCAATAATTATCACAGAAGAATATTTCTATGACCAAAGGTATGAGGACTTTTCCCCACACACTAAGGAGTAGACATCAGCTGCATGTCCTGACACTATCTTCTTGGGGATAGTGTCAGATCCCACAGGTTGAGAGTTCAGTCCCCAAGACTGTCCCCTAACCCCCAAGACACCAGTTGCAAGTCCAGGCCTCTGGAACTTCTGACCAACTGGCTTTGAGTTGAGGTTCCCACAACACCCTCTTTGGGTTCAATTAATTTGCTGAAGCAACTCAGAGATATCAGGGAAGCATATTTAATGGCCTATTATAAAGGATATTGCAAAGGACACAGATAAATAAATGTACAGGGCAAGGTATAATAGAAGAGTCACAGAGCTTCCATGCCCTCCTAGGGTACCCCACTCCCCAGGAACCTCCATGTGTTTATTAAATGTGGAGTCCTGGAACTCTTCAAACACAGTCTTCCTGAGTTTTTATGGTAGCATTCTTTCCTTCAGAGGATGAGGCAGGACCCACTCAGGGAAGAGCCCTAAGACTCACATTCAGGAAAGAAGGAGAAGATTAGGGTCCTGCTTTGGGGCAGGTAAAAGGAAGGCAGGTGAGAGATTCTTTTTCTTGAGGACTAACATACCCAATATTATAACAAAGGACTGTAATGAGGGCTGTGTGTGCTATAAACTAAAAACCACAGGAAAAAAAAAAATATATATATATATATATATATATTTATGTTTATAAACACCACATTGCATCAGCAATGTTTTATAGTTCTTAGTGTAGAAACCTTTTATATATTGTATTTTTATGCATTAGATTTACATGTTTTTGACATTTCACCAGTTATATCTTTTATCTTCTAATGTTTGTTGCTATTATATAGAAATAAAATTGATTTTATTTTTGACCATGTAGCCAGTAATCTTGGTGAATTCTTAGTTCTTATTTGTTAGTTTATTAAGGATTTCTTTATCAACAATCATATCTTCTGTTAATAAAAATAGTTTTCTTTTTCTTTCCAAACTTTCTGAAATGTATTTATTTATTTTGTTCATTACTATTCAGTGCAAAGTTACATACAAGTGGTGAGAATATACAGTTAAGCTTTGAACTTATGAAGAACCATTTAATATATTAACCATGGCATTAGCTGTAGATATTTTCAAAATTTCTTTTATCATATTGACACATTTCCCTGTATTTATAGTTTTCTGTTTTCAATCACAGATAAATATTGAAGTTTGTGAAATAATTTTTCTGCATTCATTGAGATGATATATTTTTCCTTATTTATATTCAATGTGGAAAATTATTCTACTTGATTTTATAAATTAAATCAATTTTGCATTTTTGAAGCAAACCCCACTTAATACTGTTATTTTATTTAGTATTGAATAGTACACATTATAGTCGTATTAAATAAGTTCACATGGGTTTTGAGGGTTGAGTGTGTATGCGTGTGTGTGTGTCTATGTGTGTGTGTGAATATTTGGATGACAAATTTGACTTATTTAGGTATGGCTATTCTGAATCAGCATGTTAAATTGTTTTTTTTTCAAGGAAATTTTTGCATTTTGGCGTAGTGTCATTTATGATATCCTGTTGTCTCCCTTTTATTATCTGGAGGATGATCAATATTAATAGTTTATCCTTCGTTTCTGTAATTGTTAATTTTGCTCTGTGTTTCTTTTTCTCTATCTCTCTGTCTCTCTCAGTATGTCTTGTTAGTATGTCTTCTAAAAGGATATGCTATTTCACTTGCTTTACTTTAGAATTATTGCAATATTTTCTTTTTCATTTATTCTGCTCATCTTTATAATTTGTTCTATTTTAATTATATTGAATTTAAATTACTCAACTTTTTAATGATAGAAAAGTTTTACTTTTTTCCTTCTCATATAAGCATTTATATCATAGATTTTGCTCTAATCACTGCATTCCACAAATGTATATGTTATAATTTTATCATTTGATTAAAAATATTTTAGAATGGCCCACATGACAGATTTATGTCATGACTACTTACCAGTGTGTGATAAACTTTTCAAATTTGTGGGGTTTTCAAGATACTTTATATTACAATTATTAATTTAATACCATTCTTTTCAAAGCGTATGCTTTGTAACATTTCTATCTTTGATATTGATTTATTTTTAAGCTAACTGCTTATTTATACCTATCCTATTCTGTCTATGAAATTGTGCTTTTTCTCTCAAGAGACTCTTGTAAGAAATTTTTATTATGTTTGCTTGGAATTTGCATTAGGTTTGAAGCTAAAAATATTTGTTTAAAAGTCAAAAGTAGAGATTTCATCTCTAGACTGGTGCAGATTCCAGCTTGGCCATGTCTTTGTCTAGAAATCTAAAACCCCCTCTTCCAGTTCTAATTCTTTTTAAGATATGCTATTTTTTTTAAGGCTATCCCTAATTCTAAATATATGGCATAAAAATGTTGTGAATCTCTTCTATCTTACTTGATGGATGGGTGAGAAAATGTTGGTGGTAATATAAGAATATAAGAATGAGACTGGCAAAGTGATTCAATATTCAGCCATTCCAACAAGCCCCTATTACAGCTACCATTCTCCCTCTCCCTCTCTCTCTTTGTGCTGCCATTTTAAGGATTCTACTATGCTGCTAGGCAGATATAGAGACACTGTCTCCTGTACTACAATTGTCACTTCTGAGTACTGAACTCTGGCTTCCTGGACATACTTTATCCATAAATAGGTAGAAATTTCTCATCCACACAGTCTATCTCCTGTATCATTTGTTTTTATGAGTTTATTTTATTATCATTTTATAATATCCTTAGAGCAAAGAGAAATAGACACTGTAGGTTTGACTAACCACCTTGAACTCACTACCTCTTCAGTGTCATTTTCTTATTTTAAACTGATATCATGGCCAATAAAAATGTTGACCTTTTATATCAGAACTTTTCAAATAAATCTTTCTTCCCAATTTTGTATGGCTGCTTTGTAAAACCCAAGTCAGAAATGTTTTATATATAATTTGGTTAGATTAAATTTCATGACCCTCTTGTTAACCTTTTAAAGTGTTTTTGACTCTATTTTGTCATCCGAAATATCACAGCTCTCTCCTGCCAGTGTGCCATCTGTGATGACATATGGTGATTTTACTTCTACAGCACAATTTGAAAAGGATCATTGCATCACTGTCAGCCTGAATCCTAAGTTAGATAACTAACCTGAGGCCCCTTTCCAGGTGCAAAGGCAAATTGTTTTTGGGCCTTTGAAAATTGTTTCCCTGATACAACTAAAGTTATTTGCTGAAAAGGAAAGAAAGTAAAATTTAAAGATAAAATAAATGTCTGGAATTGTAAATGCATTATGTCTATCAAATTTCAAAAATGTAAAGTTATAATATTTTCCTATTAAGGACAGAGATACTGAAGCAAAAGGCATTTACATCACTGGGTTACACAACCAGCAACTGAGGACAACTTGAACTCACAGCTGATGTCTCCAAAACTCGTGCTCTTTCCACTGCTACCTGCATAGCTTTTTAAAAATTTGTTTCATTTTAGATTCAGGGGTACATGTATATGTTTGTCACAAGAGTGTGTTATATACTGGGGGGGACTGGACTTCTAGTGTACCCATTACTCAAGTAGTGAATACTCTACCTCATAGGTAAGTCTTACCCCTGTTCCCTTCTCCTCCATTTTGGAGTCCCCAGTGTCTATTATTTCCATCTTTATGTATGACCATTGTTTCGCTCTCACTTTTGATTGAGAAAATGTGGTATTTGCCTTTCTGTTTCTGAGTTAATTCACTTAGGATAATGGCCTCCAGCTCCACCCATGTTGCTGCAAAGGACATGATTTCTTTCTTTTTATGGCTGTGTAATATTCCATGGTGTACATAAACCACATTCTCTTTTATCCAATGAACTACTGATGGATACTTAGGTAGGTTCCATGACTTTGCTATTGTAAATAGTGCTATAATACACATATGAGTGCAGGTGTCTTTTTAAGGTAATGATTTGTTTTCCTTTGGGTAAACACCCAGTAGTGGGATTTCTGGGTCAGACGATAGTTCTATTTTTATTTCTTTGAGATATCACCATACTGTTTTTCATAGAGAATGAACTAATTTACATTCTTACCAACAGTGTATAAACATTCACAGGCTCATTTTGTTGTAATAGGAAGCTAAACAATAAAATAAAATTATCAGAGCTCAGCAATTCCAGTTCTTCCTATATTCCAATCTTGGACTCCAGCTTTACAAGAAGTGTTTCAGTCTACCTTAGTTTGATGTTTCTTCAGAAAAGACTGTGTTTGCTACAATTAGCAAGGAACGAGATTTCTGGTTTAGTTCAATTGCACAAAGATATCAAATGTCACTGCTGTTCTCTTTACTGAGAAAAAACAATAACTGCTAAGATCCTAGGCATTTCATCTATATTCCAATCGGTGAGAAAGAGAGTGCCAAATTGCAGAAAGCATGTCATGTTTTACTGTGCTTTCTTTTAAGAAGCTTTCCACCATCGATTAGAACTATATGAAGTGATCATCTATGAATAAGGTATGTGAGGAAATACTGTTTTTAATACCACTTGATTCACCTTCTCATCTACTAGCTCATCTTGAAGACAATTATCTTAATGCTACTAAGTATATGTTTATTTTTGTATAGCTCACTCTAAAATTCATGCTATTATTAGGTATACATGTATTTTAATTTAAATACATTGTGTGCTTTATTCTGTTTCTTACTTAAACAACATAGAGTATGTTTGTGAGATGCATCTATTTTCCAATGTGTATATGTAGTCCAATATTCTAATCATTGAGTAGAAACTCCATGATGTTCGTCCAATATATGTTGCATTCAAAATCCCCCATCATTGCAGCAGAACCAAACTGTGTACCTATCTTTGTGCATGTACACTTATGGGCCTGTGTAAGAAATTCTTTGGGATACACATACAGACACAGAATATCTAGTTTGACTAATTAGTGCCATATTTCTCTCCAGAATGGTGATGCCAATTTTTTTACTTCCCAAACTTCATGTATGGGAATTACATCACTGTCACATATTCTACATCACTGTCACAAGTTCATAATATCAAGTTTCTAAATTATACTAAATTACAATTTTATATTGTATGAATTATATTTACAAGTTTACATAAAATATAATCTTTGTATTAAATAAAGTTTAATAGCCATAATAGCGTTTTGCTATTTTAAGTCCAGTGTCCCTGATAACATTATTTTTGACCTCCTCTTCATGTGTTCTTTAACGTTTTTATTATGTTTTCCTATATCTGAAGGTTTCGAGTTTTGCTCACCATTGTTTGTCAATGACATTATTTCCTTTTCTTTTTGATTTGTAGAAGATCTTCATATTTTTAGATGTTTCTCTATGTCAGATTTAGACATGTAAATTTATTCTCTGGAACTGTTTTCCATATACTACTTTCATTAAATGAAAAAACTTAATTTTAACAACCACCACTAAATCATTTAATGAAATAACTTATTGGTAATAGTATCACTTCCATTTATTTTTTATTTCCAAATTTAGGTTGAATTTTTATTGAAAACATCTTTCTCTATCTTTCTTGTATCCAGTGACTAGATTCCCCCTGCAATCCTTGTTTATGGTTCCTTTCACCCTGTAAAAAACACATCACTTCAATATCTGGTTCTATCATCAAATCTTTTTTTCTAAATTTGATTCTCTGTCCCTCATATTCGGGATCTTGTGATTACATTAGACTGACCTTAACAATCCAGGATAATCTCCCATTTCAAGATCCTTAACTTAGTAAAATCTGCAAATTCCCTTTTACAATGTGAGGAAGATATCATATTCACAGATTCCAGATATTAGGAAATATTTTGAGAGTCATTGTTTAAACTACCACATGTTCAAAAGAAAATGGAAAAAGATGTATCATATAATGCGTCATCATAAGAAAGCTAAAGTTGACTCAAGCCTGTAATCCCAGCACTTTGGTAGGCCGAGACAGGCGGATCACGAGATCAGGAGATGGAGACCATCCTAGCTAACACGGTGAAACCCCGTCTCTACTGAAAAAAATACAAAAAACTAGCCGGGCGAGGTGGCGGGGGCCTGTAGTCCCAGCTACTCGGGAGGCTGAGGCAGAAGACTGGTGTAAACCTGGCAGGCGGAGCTTGCAGTGAGCTAAGATCCGGCCACTGCGCTCCAGCCTGGGAGACAGAGCCAGACTCCGTCTCGGAAAAAAAAAAAAAAAAAAAAAAAAAAAAAAGCTAAAGTTGATATTTTAATCTTAAACAGTAGACTTCAGGAAAATAAATATTACAATGAAAAAGACAGATACTTAAGTGATAAAACAAACAATTTATAAAAATTACATAATCCAAATTTATATTCACAAAATTATAGACCAGTTCCAAACACATGAAACATGTACTAAAACAGAAATTTAAAAAGAGGCAAATTAGTGATTGCATTTGGGTATTTCAATATTTATTTCTCAGTAATTGGTGGTACATTTAACAAATTAAAATTAATAAGGTAAATATACAATATATAATTAAAATTGATAAGGAATAGTAGACTTGAATAACAATATAAACCAACTCAGTCTAATCAATATTTATAGAACACTGTATCCAAACTAAAAAAGATCAAAATCATGGAGGAAAGTATTTCAAAATTTTATGTTTGGCAACATAAATAAATGTAAACATATAACAAAACCAAAACAAAGCAAAACATAATCTTTTTGCAATAATTCTAAAGTAGTAATTAGAAAGAAATGTATAGCATTAATACTTTCATTAGGAAAAAAGCAAAGAATATAAATAATAATCTAGTTTTCTGATTTAAGAAGCTAGAAAAAGTCAAATTATAATCAAAGACAGTATAATTAAGAAAATTATGAAGATAATAGCAGAAACAAGTAAAAAGAAAACATATAATAAATAGAATAAATGGCTCAAAAGTTGATTCATTAAAAATATTAATAAAATTGATAATTTTTTCTTGTCGAGAATTACAAAGAAAAAAGAGAAATAGATACAATATTAAGAATGAAGAGACATCACTAAGAGTCTTACAAATACTACAATAATAATAAAAGAATAAAAGATTTTCCTTGAAAATCACAACTTCAAGGCTTTCTCAAGAAGAAATGAATCATCAGAATAGCCTTAAATGAATTGAATAAATTGCACCTAAAGTAAAATAAAAAACACACACACACAGACACAAAAATTTAAAATCACACAATTTCACTAATCAGTCCTATCAATATATTTTAAATTAAAAATTATAATTTTTCAGTAAATCATTCAGAAAATGAGGAATAAAAAGTTACTAACTCATTTTAGGAGCCCAGTATTTTCCAAAATCTAAAACCAAATAAAATACAAGAAAATAAATCAAGAAAACACACAGTAAAAAATATACAAAATGTAAGACAGTACTCCTCATGAACATATGCTTTAAAACAATTAATCAACTCTTAGGAAATATAATCACGCAATATAGGAAATGATAATACAACATGCTCAAATGCAGGTTATCCAGGAGTAGAAATTAATATACCATGAGTTACTGCCATATCCTCACTACCATGGCTAAAATGAAAGACTGACAATTCCAAATGTAGTTAACTAAGGTAAAATCACTTTAGAAAATATTTCACAGTCTGTTGTATAATTTACCTCACTTATTGATATAGCTGTACTATTATATATTTAAATAAGATAAATAAAAAGGCAGCTGGGCACCATGGCTCACACCTATAATCCCAGCACTTTGGGAGGCCGAGGTGGGCAGATCACGAGGTCAGGAGTTTGAGACCAGCCTGACCAATATGGTGCAACCCGTCTCTACTGAAAATACAAAAATTAGCCAGATGTGGTGGTGCACGCCTGTAATCCCAGCCACTGAGGGGGCTGAGGCAGGAGAATTCCTTGAACCCTCGAAGCAGAGGTTGTAGTGAGCCGAGATCGCACCGTCGCACTCCAGCCTGGGCAACAGAGTGAGACTCCGTATCAAAAAAAAAAAAAAAAAAAAAACAATAGGCAAAATGTCTACACAAAGACTTGGACAGTTGTATCCATAGCTTATTTGTATGAATTTGTCATAAATTGAAAAATGAAAACCAATGAAAAATAATTGAATAAGTACACAAATTCTGATACATCTGTATAAATAGTAACAATAGAAATGAATGATGTGCTGATACTCAAAAGCACATAGATAAATCTCAATACTATTGTTCTGAGTGAACGAAATTAGACATTAAAGAGTAAACACCATATCTTTCCATGTATATAAAGCCCTAGAAAAGGCAAATGTAGTGTTTAGTTATAGAAAGCATATCAATAATTGTCTTGGACCACGGGTGGAAGGGTATTGACTGGAAGAAACACAAAGGAGATGTGTTTGAGTTGATGGAAATATTCAACATAATCTCACATTTGTCAATAGGTGCAATTCATTTTGTTAAATTTTATCTCAGTATATTTATTGTTAAAATATCATACCCTTCTTCCCCTTTTACTTTACAACTTATCATTCAGGTTTTTTTAATCTATTTAGGCTTTACCTTTATATGTTGTATTAGGTGTGTTTTTTGTTTGGTTAGACTAAATTTTGTTTTTCTCTATTTAATTAACATATTTTTGTAACTCTGTTATACATTAATTTTGTTTGGATTTTGCTTTTAACATTATTGTATTTCAAATCCTAATATATACCTGGGTCCGCCAATAGGCTTTTTCTCCATTGACCCACATGACTTATTCTTTTATCAATACCTCTGTTACTTTCTATTAAGATATGCTAATATCTTTACAAAAAATCTCTACTCTTTTTTTGTCTTCTCCAAAGTTAGCTCTTGCGAGCCATGATTAATCCATATATATTTTAGAGTATGCTATCAAATTTCTAAAACAATCCAACTAAAAGTTTTATTTTGTATTGTCTAGATTCATAGATTAAATTGTAACAATTTTACGTTTTAAAAATATTTTCATGCTGTCCAATAACACTTCTCAATTTATTCAGATCACCTTTTTTGTTGTTCATTATATCTTAATGGTTTTTTTTTTACACAGAAGTCTTTCATTTCTTTGGTTAAATTTTCCCTGAGTAGCTTTTTATTTGTGGCAGTTTGAATAGTGTCTTAATTTTGCTATATTGTCTACTCTTTTTAGTACAAAATGATTTCTCTAAGTAAATCTTGTTCACCAATTTTTTGAATTTGAAAAAGAAGTGACATTTACTTGCATGAAAATATGTATCATCCTCTTTGATTTCCAGTTGTGCATCTAAAGAGGCTGGAAATTACCACTTCATCCTAACATGTAAAAATCTGAAATAAAAATAAAAGTGAAAAACCAAGAACTCTTCTTAGACCCATAAGAGATATGAGGTCACAAGTCTTGCCACCCTCCCCCAAATTGGAGAAATATACAAGAGGATACTGAGAATCACAACATACCAGAGCAGAAACCGCCACAAGAATCAGTGCCTGGGTCGAAAAACCTGAATTGTAATTGGTGAAACACTGAAGTTTTTCAGTTTTCAGCTAGTTGTGAAGCCTTAGACTTAAAAATTCCAGAAACATCTAGTCACAGGGGCGTTCCACACTTTTCTAAGTTTTACCTCCAATAGCTTGACTTTGTTCTCAAAATAAAAGCTGAAAACAAGTCGTCTCATGGAAAATAATCATTTTAAAATATGCCTGGGCTCTCTGTTCCTAACAAGGCCTGCCCTCAGGAGGAACTAGTTAATCAGAGCTTAATCTTTTGTGGATTTATCAATCTAACTGATCTGGGGAAATGGAAGTACCAAATCATAGCCAGCCCATAGCCAGCTTTTACATGTGGTTGAAGGGAAATGCCCAACTCCATCTCACTTTAACTATCCTATTTCACCTAAGAGGGAAGGAAAAAAAACTTAGAAACATTTGTGAAGTTCAAAGCCCAGAGGCATAAATTTACTAAGAGAATAAAACATAACCATGAAACTCTAGGATGCCTCTCCTCCAACATCTAATCAAAATATTATGAAATTTTGATTACAGCAGTTCTTTTTTACCCAAAACATTATGTCAAGGGCATACTAAAAGCCCAAAACAAACAAACAAAAAAGCAAACATACAGTTTGAAGATACAGAGCTCGCATCAGAACCAGATATGGCAGAAATATAAGAATTATGAGGTAGGAAATATAAAACATCTATAATTAATACAGTAAGAACTCTAATAAATCAAATAGACACCATGTAAGGAGATATGAGCAATTTAGCAGAGAGATAGAAAGCCTAAGAAATAACAAAAAAGAAATGCTAGAGATCAAAAACACTGTAACAGAAATGAAAAATACCTTTGATGGACTTATTAGCAGACTAGACATACCTGGAGAGAGAATCTCTGAACTTGAATATATATAAATAGAAATCTTCAAAACTAAAAAGCAGAGAGAATAAGGACTGAAAGAAATAGAACAGAATATGTAGGAATTGTGTTCTTAGATATTACAACTACAAATGCTGTAATGTACACATAATGGGAATACCCGAAGGAGAAAAATGAAACAGAAGATATATTTGGAACAGTGACTGAGAACTTTTCCAAATTAATATGAATTTTCAAAGGACAAATCTAAAACTCTCAGAGAATACCAAGCAGGATAAATGCCATAAAAACTCACTGAGGCATATCATTTACAAGCTACTAAAAACCAAATATAAAGAAAAATCTTAAAAGAAGCCACAAAGAAAATCACCTTACCTGTAGGAGAGCAAAGGTAAGAGTTACATTCAACTTATCAGAAACCTGGCAAACAAAAGGAAAGTGGAATGCAATAAAGTGTTGAAAGAAAAGTAATTTAAGACACCACCAAGTTAGAATTTTGAATGTTGTATCCTGTGAAATTATTCTACAAAAGTGAAAAGGAAATAAACTTTCTCAAACAGCATTGAGAAAAAATATTTTTCAGTAAAGCTGCCTTTTAAGAAACGTCTAAAGTTCTTAGACAGAAGGAAAATATGGGTCAGAAAGTTGGTTCTACGTGAAGAAATAAAGAATATTGAAGAAGAAATAAGCAAGGGTGAAATCAAAATTTTTGTTTTTCTTTTTAATTGGTCTAACAGATGAAGTTTGTGAAATATTTTTGATCATGCATGTGTTTTATATGTGTGTGTATATACATGTGCATACATATATGCTTATGTATGTTTTTATGTTAGGGAATAAATGATAACAATAATAGGAGGGATAGGAGGGAAGAATTAGGATTCTTTTGTTGTAAAATCCTCAATTACCTGTGAAGTGGTACAGCGTTATTTGAAAGAAAGCTTAGATTAATTGCTCATATATATTGTAAACTCTACTGCAGCCACTAAAAAAATGAACTATAATAGATGTGTTGATAAAAGAGAGAAAATTGAATCATATAAAATGCTCAAATAGGAAAATAATAGGCAAATATATGGACATAGCAGGCAGAAAATAAGTAAGGACATAGTTGAACTCAACAACACTTTCAACCAATCAACTGGATACAATTCACATTCATAGAATATTTCATCCAACATCAGTAGAAAACACATTTTTCTCAAGTTCACATGGAACATCTGCCAAGATAGACCACATTCTGGGCCATAGAACACACTTAACAAATTAAAAAGAATAGAAATCATATAATGTCTGCTCTCAGAACACAGTGCAATATTGAGACACTAACAATCACTATAATGGGCTGTTACCCTACAGTAGTGTTTATAAAGCCTACTCTTTCCCCACCATCACATTTTTTTAGTAAATCAACGTGGAACATAATTAAGTTCTGTGAGTCATGGCAGTGGTTAGTTTTCTTCATCCATTTTAAAACTACTTTAAATTCATAAGCGTTTTGTAATCACCAGAATAATTTTGTATCTAATTCTTTAAGAAGAGAATATTTGGAAATGCCAGTACTACGTAATCCAGTCACTAGCTTGTTTCAACCATGATAACCACTTTTCACATATTTTAGTTCCATGACATTAGATTTACTAAATGTGTCATCTTTTCATAGTCACCTATTCCTATGAATCATCTCTATTTTTATCCATAACTTGCATGCTCATATTAAATAGAAATATGCCACTAAACAAACTAAATTTTGGAAGTCTTTAATCTGACAACTAAAATTACTAACTTAGTCTACATTTGGACAAATCATATTATATCTCTGATTTTCAGTTTCCTCACTTGTAAAATTAGGATAATGACATTTTTATGCTTACCTCTTAGCATATTTAAAAGGATCGATACGTGATTATAATTTACAAATTGCCAAGTGCCCTACAAATGCAAATTATTGCTGATATAAAAATTAGCTTTTAAGCATACTCATACTGCTAGGGAAACATATATATTGGTAAAAACTTTAGGAAGAGATGTTTTATATTTTCCACTTTGATTAATTACACTGTTAATTTATTTTATAGAACTAACATAACTATATACAAAGACTTATAAGAATTATACTCATCACAGGAAAAAGACAACCAAATCATAAATACATCATGGTACATCTTTATGATAATAAACTATGCAAAACTTTTATAGTCCTGATTATCATAACTATTACAATGGTGCATATGCTTACACAATAAAATATGTGAGACTACTATATACAGTTGGATCCCAGATTTGTTGCAAACACACACACAAGAAAATGTAATATATAGACTACATTAAGCTGTTGAAAGTTCTTACTCCTGTGCTAGATTATGAATGTTTTTAAGTTTTCTTCATAGTTTAAGGAGCAAAGAGAAAAAGAATTTAAAAATGAACAGAAAGATGTGTCCTAGTCTACAATCAAGTATATGTACTATCTTATTTCTAGAAGGAGTAGACAGAAAGGGAAGAAATAATATTTGAAAAAAATGGGAAAAAAAATATATTTCCCAAATATTATAAAATACTTTAATTTACATATCCAGGAGGTACAATGAATGCCAAAAAGCATAAACTCGAAGAATTCTTAGTGATAAACATTTCACAAGGAGAGAATCTTGAAACTAGCAAGAGAAAAGTGACTGATCACAGACATGGGATCTTCACCGATTATCAGCCGATGTCTCATCAGAAACCATGATGGCCAGATGGCAATCGAATGATATATGTAAAGTACTGAAAGAAAAGAAAAAAATGTTAAGCAAGAATTTCATATCGAGCAAAATCTCCCTTCGATAATGAACAATAAATTAAGACTTCTGCAGGTAAAGAAGAGCTGAGTAAGTTTATGCCACTAGACCTGCCCTACGGGAAATGCTAAATAGAGTCCTTCAGATTGAAATGTTAGAATATTAAGCAGTAACTTGGAGCCACATAATGATAGAAATATAACCATAAAAGTAGCTATATGAGCAAATATGAAAGAATTGTTTTATGTTTATAATTCTTTTTTATTTTTTGAGATGGAGTTTTGTACTTATTGCCCAGGCTGGAGTGCAATGATGTGATCTCAGCTCACTGCAACCTCTGCCTCCTGGGTTCAATCAACTCTCCCCTCTCAGCCTCCTGAGTAGCTGGGATTACAGGTGCTCCCACCACCGTGTCTGGCTAATTTTTTGTATTTTTAGTAGAGACGGGGTTTCGCCATGTTGGCCATACTGGTCTCAAACCCCTGATCTCAGATGATCCACTTGCCTCAGCCTCCCCAAATGCTGGGATTACAGGCATGAGCCACAGCTCCTGGCCCAATTTTTTATTCACTATAGAATTTAAAAAGAAAAATGTGTAAAATAGACCTAAAATGGCTGTTAGACTGTTATTTGGCACATAACATATAAAGAGGTAAATTATGACAAAAACAACATAAAGTGGGGGATGGAGCAATATAGGAGTAATTTTTTATGTTAATGAAGTTAATTTGAAATCAACTTGAACTAGATTGTTAATAATTTATGATGCTAAATATAATCTCCACAGTACACCAAAAGAACATCTCTAAAAAATGTACAGAATGGAAAATGTGGAATGAATAAGAAATGATTCTCTATAAAAAATCAACTTAAAAGTAGGCATTAATGAAAGAAATGAGGCAAAAATGTATAAGACATGGAGGAAACAAATGGCAAAGTGGCATTCATAAGTTATTTAGTTATTTTTATCAGTCATTACTTTTTGTATAAATAAATTAAACCCTCTAATCATGAGTCAGAGATTGGCAGATGGATTAAAACACACAGGCACAAAACAAAAATGAAAAAGCCTGTGTGATGCCAACAAGAGACTCACTTTAGATTCAAAGAAGTAAAAAATTTGAAAGTTAAAGGATGAAGAAGATATTTCATAAAAGTAGTAACCACAAAATATAGTTGCTATACTAACACAAAAATATACTAACTCAAAATATAGAGTTGCTATACTAATATCAGAAACATACAAACTTTACATCAAAACTATAACAAGAAACAACAAAAACAATATGGGTCAATACATAAAAAAAAATAAAAATATCAATATATGCACAGAAAAGAAAGCCACTAAATATATGAAAAATACATTGATAGAATTGAAAGGAGAAAAGATCGTTCTATAAAATTGATTGGAGAATTCAACACCCTACTTTCAATAACGGATAGAACAAAGGGAGAGAATCAGTATGGAAATGGAAAATTTTTATATTACTGCTCCAACTAAATCTAACAGGAACATATATAATACTTCACACAATGAATAAATACATATTTTTCTCCAGGGAACATAAAGTATTTCAATGATAGATCTTATGTTAGGCCACAAACCAATCTCCACAACTTGAACAGATTGAAATCACACAAAGTATCCTGCAAACACAATGGAATGAAGCTAGAAATCAATAACAGAAGGAAAACTAGAAAAGTCATAGACACATGCAGATTAAACAATACCCTTGTAAGCAATCAATGTGTCAAAACATGTCAAAAAATAAATTAAAAAATACTTAGAGACAATGAAAATAAAAGCACAACATACCAAAACTCATAGAATGCCTTAAAGGCAGTGCTCAGTGGGAAATTTATAGCTCTTAATGCCTACATTAAAAAAATAAGAAAAGTATCCTCAATAACCTAACTTTATACCTTGAAGAACTATACAATTATAAGCAAACTTAATGCCAATCTAGCAGAAGGAAGAAAACAATAAAGATGAGAGTGAAGTTAAACTAAACAGAGAATAGAAAAACAATAGAGAAAATCAATGGATCAAATCAAATGCAGTTTTTTGGAAAGATCAACCAAACTGGAAGAAGTTTAGCCAGAGTGAGAAGTGTAAAAGGAGAAAAAATACAAATAAATAAAATTACTAATGAAAGTGAGGATATTAATACTGACCTTAGAGAAAAATAAGAATTATAAAATAATATATAAATAATTTTTTGTTGCCAATTTAGATTTTGTAGATGAAATGGATAAATTTCTAGAAACACATAAATTATCAAAACTGACTCAAGAAGAAATAGAAAATTTCAACAGTCCCATAAGAAGAGATTGATTTATTAATCAACCCTATTCCAAGAAAATTCAGGACCAGATGGGTTCTTTGGTGAATTCTACTGAACATTTAAAGAATTAACACCAATTATTCTAAACTCTTCCAAAAAAAATATGAGGGGATAATAATTCTTATCTTATGAAGCTAGAGTTACCATGATCCAAAGATAAAAAGTGACATCACAAGAAAAGAAAATTATAGATCAATATTCCTTATGAATATAGATTCAATCACTCTCAACAATATAGCAAGCCAAATAGAGTAGCATATTAAAATTGTTATACACCATAGACAAGTGGGAAGTATCCTAGGAATGCAAGGACAACTCATCATAAAATCAATGAATGTAATTTGCTGCCTTAATAGAACAAATAGAAGAAACAACATTATTATCTCAATTGACATAGAAAATCCATTTGAGAAATTCAAACATCCTTTTATAATAAAAATATTTAGAAAACTAAGAATAGAAGAGAAGCTCCCTAACATGACTGGAATGAGACTGAAAGCTTTCCCTTTGTTTTTTTTTTTGTTTGTTTGTTTGTTTTTTTTTTCCTGAGGACTCTCTTTGGCTTGTAGATGGCCACCTTCTGACTGTGTCTTCATATAGCCTTTCCTCTGTGCATGTGCATTCCTGGTGTTTCTTCCTCTGCTTATAAGGAGACTAGCCACATTGGATTAAAATCCCACCCTTATCATCTTATTTAACCTTAATTATCTCTTTAAGTGTCCTGTCTACAAATGCAGTTACATTGAGGGTTAGGGTTTTAACAGGTACATTTTGAGTGGAAACTCCTACAACTCCTACAACTCAACAACAACAAAGAAACACAAACAACCCAATGAAAAAATAAGCCAAATACCTGAATAAATATATTTTAAGAGAAGATATACAAACAGTCAATAAGCACATGAAAAAAGGCTCCAAAGTCACCAGGGAAATGAAAATCACAACCACAATAAGATATTACTTTAACTAGAATGAATATTATATATAATATTGTCCATTAAAAATACATATTATATATATATTATATAGCACTCAGAGCTAATTCTTAGACCAACTTTCTCTATATATAAATACATATATATCTATATATCTATATATATATAGATATCTTAATGGACAATACAAGTTTGATGAGGCTATAGAAAAATTGAAACTTTCATGCATTGCTGATAGGAATGGAAAATGGTAAAGTGGCTGTGGAATACAGTTTGATAGTTTGTCATAAAGATAAACATAGAATTATATGACCTAGTATTTCTACTTTTAGGTCTATGCATCAAAAATAAATGAAAAAAAAACGAAAGAAACTTAAACAGATAATTTATGCCAATGTTCATTGTAGCATTATTGACAATAGCCAAAATGTGGAAACAAACCAGATGTCCATAAACAGCTGAATGAAAAAGCAAAATGTATATGCATATCATAAAATACTATTCAGCCATAAAAAGGAATAAAGTTCTTATACATATTATACATATTATAACATGGATGATTCTTGATACATAACATGGATGATTCTTGATAACATTATGCTAAGTAAAATAATTCAGATACAAAAGAATAAATATATGATCCCACTTATATGATAAAAGTATCTAGAATAAGCAAATTGTAGAGACAGAAGGTAGACGTGGGGTCACAAAGACTGAGTGATGAGATCAATAAGGAATTATTGTTTAATGGTTACAAAGTTTCTGTTTGAAGTAATAAAAATATTTTGGAAACAGATAAAAGTGATGATTGTACAACACTGTGAATGTAATTAATGCCACTGAATTATACATTTTAAAATGGTTAAAGTAACTATATATATATAAATATATATATATATCCACAATAAAAAAGTGGTTTCATGATGTTTATATACCCCTCTGTGAAAATGCTGACTATATTTTCTTTGCCCAGAGTTTTTGCATTTTAAAATTATGTTATCAGAGAACGTATTAAAAAGAAAGAAAGTATATTATCTGCCCCAACTCCTGCATTTTACAGAAATAGAAACTGAGATCCAGATGGGCTTAATGACTCAAATCACACTACCATTTAGAATACTTTAGAATCAAGTTCTACTAACATGTTGGACCTTTCATTGATTTATGTTTTATTATTTATTATGTAATGAGTGGTTTATTCTTATTACAGGATTTGCAGTGTTCGTCAATCAGATAAAGGTTACATAATTTTCTGGAAAAAGTCTAGGGTAGAGTAGATGGCTTTGCAGAAGGCTTGAAATAACATTTCATAAACAACGGTTTTCTTGGTAAAATGAGCAGTCCCAAGGTTAGGAAAGGACAGCAGTCAAGGAGTAAGAAATCCAATTTAACAGCATGTATAGGAGCCTGATAGATTGGGGCCTAAGGTGCACAATTCTGGTATTAGCGCCACTCACAGCTGATTCTTGGAACAATGCTATCGGTTTCTAGAATTACTACAGTCTTAAAAAGTTTCTTCTGGGCTGATGATTTGGCCTGGAAATCAGAGCTGAATTGGATACTTGAACCAGGCAAATTAACCCTTTTATGCCTGGTGTTCCATTATTGGAACGCTAAGCTTGTGAGAGTTATTTATATCCTACTGCTCGAGGTCATCATCAAAGTCTGATTTTTCTCAAAAAAATTTGCAACCTCCAACATAAATGGGTTAAGTCAGTCACAATAACACCATGTATGATCAATGCTGAAAAGTAAAATGCTCTTCAGGCTATTCCTATGTTAAAGAATTGAAACCAAGTAATGTCTAATGCAAAATATTGGTATCTGATCTCTTTTTTATAACAACTCTGAAAAGTGTGTGCAGTCTGAATAAAAATGTGTAAGCTGCTAAGTAAATTGACATTCAGAAGAACATTTAGTGAGAGTGCTATGGAATACAGTGGCAGGAGTATTTAACTCAAATTCAGCATATCTAGATTCTAATTCAACTTTAACTTCTATTGTGATTGAAGACAACAACAATAAGACATCACTGGATAGCTCTGGACTTCCTCATTAGATGCAGAGATTATTAAAACAATACTCCCCAGTAAGCTTTGAGAACCAAATGCCCATTATGGTTCTGTATATGAAGTAATAATCAATAACACCTACATAGGTGGCTGTCAGTGTGTTGAAGAAATTATCTGTAACATTTAGTGAGGTTATAAATTGGATTTTAAAGATGCAGCTAGTAGTTGTGATTGAACTGACAAAATCTTACCAAGTTTACAAATAGATTATGCAGATGTCAACTGCATTTTCAAAATTGACATGGCAAATTCAAGACTCAATATAAAAATGGAAAAATAGTAGATTGCTATTTCGTGATTGGAAAGGTTAGTTTGGGCTGATGACTGTCTCAGTGATTTGGAACTTGCAAGGAATTTATAAGTTTTTAATGAATTTGATGTTTCCAATGCATCTGATACCCCAAGAGAACACTGAAATATAAAGCAGAAGTCTAATTTTATTTCCGCTCTTTAGGTGTAAAATTGTCCAATAAGAAGGAAATTAAGAGTGCATGCTGAAATCAACTCCTTATACTTCCTGATCTCACCATATATTGTGTGGTCAGCTATTATATGTTAAAACAATTATAGAAATGTGGGGCCTCAGTGTTCTTGGAATAATGCCTCATACTCACCAGTTTGCTGTATAGGATAAGAGTTTAGGAGAGGCCTACTGGCAGAAAGAGCATGAGATTTAGTTCTCTTTCTAACTGCCATCTCTTTTACCACAAAAGCAGGAAAATAATAGCTGCTTTAACTGTTATGATGGCAATGATGAGATAATCCACTTGAAAACACGTCACAAAGACTTGAAAGATTTATAAGTGATGACTGACTTTTCGGTGCCTGCCCTATTCCTGTAGTCCAATGAATAAATCAATAATGGGATGATTTAGAGGTAGGAGTTTGAGATGGCAATTATTATTGTTAGATTTTAGTGTATTGAGATGAATTTAAGACACTAGATAAAATCTGAGCCCATGTGCTGATTTACAGTAAGCTGAGGTGTTTTTAAAATATATTTCTTCTAAGTATACATGGTTTATTTTCAGGATTTGTGTTATTGAATTTGTGTGAGAATCATCAAAGCAGGGACTATCTTTTGATTTTGTGTGCACCCTTGGTTCTTGATAGACTCTTTAGAAATGCCTCAATGTTTGGCCACAGTTCTTTGCTTGTAGATTGTTCTTCAGCTCAATACTGTTCTTGCCTTTCACTTCCAAAATTCATAACCTAATTGCTATTAGTGATAGCTAAATCACCTCAGCCAGTATCTTAGGTACATACATCTCCTTAGACCAGTCTGTACTTCTCTGCTTTCTGATGCCAAGTTCAACAGCCTCAGCCAGTCAAGAGCTCCACATAGTCCCTTTGTTTTTCTTTATGAAAGTTGTAAAGTCAGATCAAGTTCTGCTAGGTTTTCCTCACAGTCTTTCTCTTAAAGATGAATCAGATGGGGTAGGGGAAGTAGTCTTTGTTCTTCAGTTACATTCTGATTTTTTGTTTCTTAAACCCTTCAGCTAATGACTGAAAAACAGAGTGTGATCTTGAGATTAACCTTTCTATGCTTTATTTTCCTCATATATAAAATGAAAATAATAATAGCATTTACTCCTCAGGGTTATTTGAAGTAGTAAATTAGTTTATACTCACACCATTTATAATAACATCTAGAACCTATGAAGAACTAAGAAAAAGTCAATAATTATTATTATGACCTGTCTGTGTATTTCCTGAGATAGCTTCTACCCTAATTGCAGCCTCCTGTCTCTGTGCATTGTGTATGTGTGTATATGTGTCCAAACAACTAGATAAAAATAGAAAAATAATCTACTTTTCAAATATTTATTTAAGAATAGGCTCATCAGCCCTACCCAAATGAAGAAAGATATTGAAGGCTATTCACAATCAATATGAATGTCAACATACTTAGACAGATGGCCAACCTGCCTTATGAGAAGCACAATGAACAAATCAATGAAACTCATTAGAAGGCACTTAAGAATAATAAATTATAAAGGAATAAATAATAATTCAGCAATGGCTTGGTTCCAGGAGCTTGAATTGAGGGTGTCAGAATTGGAAACCACTTGAATATTCCCCGTATAATTTAAGACAAGGTAAAATATATGAATCATTTCTGAAATGTTAAAATTTTTTCTGTATGAACAAAATGTATTGGTCAATTTGCATTTAAGTGTTCTCCTCTATGAAGTGGCTTGAACATGCAACAGAAGCACTATTTTCTGTCTGCCAGTATGGTCACTCTCCACTCCACCTCCTAATTAGTCATAAATGAGAAAACATTGATTTAGGGTACTAAATTGTCATTACTGCAGATGCATAAACAACACAGAAATCTGTCCTGAGTTAGTGGTTGGGAATAAATCTAGTATTCTACTTTACCATTATTACATTTGGCTGTTTATCCCTAGTTATTTTTCCATATTGTGTATGGTTAGTATGCTTAGAGTAAAGGATCTGAATCTGGGGTCAATGGAGAAACTTCTCTGACTGTAGCTAATTGGAAAGGACCTAAATATTCATTGATATTTAACTTGTTAAAACTCCCAGGGAAAGTTGAATATAAACAAGGGATAAGCCTTAAATCCCAGAAATGCATCTATAATGTTACAGGTTGATGTTAACAATGAAGCAATGAAGAATAAATTGGAGTTATAGAAGTCTGACCACTTTCCCCGAAGTCATATATTCTATCCAGGTAGCAGTTTTCTTCCCTACATACAGCTAGAGTTACCCTGGATTTTGGACAAAAATGCTGTCAATCTGCACATTGCCTTCTGGAATTTTGTAACCAATTAAACCATCTGTTAGTGCCCTGGAGCACACCCACCTACAAGTTTTTCAGCTAATGAGTTGCTTGGTGGTTTCAGTAAAAGAGTTTCTCCTTGAGGACCATGCGTCACCCAGTTAAAAAGCCTGCAAGACATTGCTAAAGCATAGAGAAGTACAAGAATATGTACTTTTTCTACAGTAAAAGGGTCAGTGTCAAACAAGTGTGCAAAAAGTGTATAAGATCAGCTCAGTAACTGGGTGATCTCTTCACAGCTTCTATGAGTTTACCACCGTTTAGAAAGAAATTAATATAGGCCTGAGATAAGATTCTTTGTGTGTTTTTTTTTGTTGTTGTTGTTGTTTTGTTTGTTTGTTTTTTGTTTTTTGTTTTTTGTAGAATCTGCCTTCTTTGATATACCTGAATAATATCATTAAAATGCATCTTCAAAAATGATCAGATTCTACTTACTGGTAAAAATTTACTTATGGTTTATAGGAACAAGGCATACAATAGAGAAATTATTTCCTAATATATTGTGTGTGTGAGGGACCTGCAAATAGCTACTGACATATCAGGGGAGGTGGTGGATAACACTGCACTAGGAGTAAATGTCATATATCTGGAAAACCTCAGAGATACATATGTGGAAAACTCAAATATGTTGGTCTTCAATTAAAACAGTGCACACACATTGAATCTGATACCAGTATCTATCTAGCTATAAGTTTTACATATATGCCCTCATGCAGCACTAACACTTTGACCTTGATTGTTGCATGTATGTGAGCATTATAGATAGACACTGATAAGGGCCCGTGTCTGAAGCTGGGACTTTCCTTCAGAATTTGTATACATAAGCACCAAAATGTCTAGAGGTTATTAAATTCCCACTCTCAAGTTCTATTCTAATTGATCATATTATATCTTTATATTTTTGTCATCTCTGCTTTTTTTCTCACTGTTTTCAATAGATTTCAGCATATTCTTTAAATCCTTTGTTCTCTTTTGAAAATCTCTAATTTGAGGGAGGTGGATCAAGATGGTTGATTAAGAGCAGCTACAGTGCACTGCATTTATAAAGAAGAATAAAAGGGTTGAGTAAATACAGTACCTTCAACTGAAATATCTAGGTACTCACATTGGGACTGATCGAGGAAACAATTCAACCCACAGGGAATGAAGGAAAGAAGCACAAGATGATGGCCCATTCAGGAGCAACATGGAGCCAAGAGAACCTCCACGTCTAGCCAAGGGAAGTGGTGAGTAAATGTGTGACCCTGGGTAATATGCATCTCCCACAGACCTTTTCAACCCATGGATCAGGAGCTCACCTCCTGAGCCCACTCCACCAGGGCCTTGGGTTCAACACACAGAGCTGTGTGGAGTCTCAGCAGAACTGCTCCTCAGAAACACACAGAGACCTGGGAGCTTTACATACTCTAGACCTGGAATCTCTGACAAAGGTAACTGCCACTCAGACAAGGTGTGAGGTCCATACATATCCCAAAGAAGGGGGCTAAATCCAAGAAGCTAAGCAGTGTCAGTCTGTGGACTCCATTTACCAGTCACTACAAAAACACCCTGAAATATACAGACCAGTGACACTATGAAGCAACTACATAAACAAGTCTACAAAATAACTAGCTAGCATCATGATGACAGGAGAAAAATCCACACATAACAGTACTAACCTTAAATGTAAATGGGATAAATGCTCCAATTACAAGACACAGAGTGGCAAGCTGGATAAAGAACCAACACTCATTGGTATGCCATCTTCAAGAAACCCATCTCACATGCAAAGACACATATAGGGTCAAAATAAAGAGATGGACAAAAATTTACCAAGCAAATGGAAAACAGAAAAAAGCAAGGTTTACAATCCTAGTTTCTGACAAAACAAACTTTAAATCAGCAAAGATTAAAAAAAAAAAAAAAGACAAAGAAGGGCATTACATATGGTAAAGTGTTCAATTCCACAAGAAGATCTAACTATCCTAAATATAAATGCACCCAATACAGGAACATCCAGATTCATAAGGCAAATTCTTAGCGATCTTCAAAGAGACTTAGATTCCCACACGATAATAGTGGGTGACTTTACACCCCACTGATAGTATTAGATAGATCATCAATAAAAAAATTAACAAAAATATTTAGGACCTGAACTCAGCTCTGGATCAAGTGGACCTGAGAGATATCTACAGAAATCTTCAACCAAAACACCAGAATATACATTCTTCTCATTGCTACATAGCACTTCCTCTAAAATTGATCATATAATCAGAAGTAAAACACTCCTCAGCAAATGTAAAAGAACTGAAATCATAACAGTCTCTTGAACAACACTGCAAACAAATTAGAACTCAAGATTAAGAAATTCATTCAAAGCCACACAACTACATGGAAATTGAACCAAATCCTCCTTTGGATAAGTAATGAAATTAAGGCAGAAATCAAGAAGTTCTTTAAAACTAATGAAAACAAAGACAAATGTACCAGAATCTCTGACACAGCTAAAGCGCTGTTAAGAGGGAAATTTATAGTACAAAATACGCACACCAAAAAGCTAGAAAGGTCTCAAGTTAACAACCCAACATCAAAACTAAAATAACTAGAGAACCAAGAGCAAACAAACCCCAAAGCTAGCAGAAGACAAGAAGTAATCAAGAGGAGAGCTGAATGAAGGAGATGGACACATGAAAAACTCTTCAAAAGATCAACAAATCCAGGAGCTGCTTTTTTTTTGTTTTGTTTTTTTGAAAAAAAAAAATAGACTGCTAGACTGCTAGCTAGACTAATAAAGAAGAAAGGGGAGAAGATTCAAATAAACACAATTAGAAATGATAAGGGGGATATTACCATTGACCCCACAGAAATACAACCACAGAGAATATTAAAAACACTTTTATATGCATAAACCAGAAGAAATAGGTAAATTCCTGTACACATACACCCTCCCAAGACTGAACCAAGAAGAAATTGTATCCCTGAAGAGACCAATAACAAGTTCTGAAATTGAGGCAGTAGTAAGTAGCCTACCAACCAAAAAACAAACAAACAAACAAAAGCCAGGACCAGACAGATTCACAGATGAATGATATCAGAAGTACAAAGTACAGCTGGTACCATTTCTACTGAAACTATTTCAAAAATATTGAAAAGGAGAGACTCCTCCCTAACTCATTCTATGAGGCCAGCATCATGTGTTACCAAAACCTGGCAGAGATACAACACACGAAAAACTTCAGGCCAATATCCTTGATTAACATCAATGCAGAAATCCTCAACAAAATACTGGCATCAAAAAGCTTATCCACCACAATTAACAAGGCTTCATCCCTGGGATGCAAGGTAATTTCAACATATAGAAATCAATAAATGCAATTCATCACATAAACAGAACTAAAAACAAAAACCACAAGATTATCTTAATAGATTCAGAAAAGACCTTCAACAAAATTCAACATCCCTTCATGTTAAAAACTCTCAATTAACTAGGTATTGAAGGAACATACCACAAAATAATAAAAGCCATAAATCACAAACCCACAACCAGTATCATACTGAATGGGCAAAAAGCTGGAATCGTTTGCCTTGAAAACCAGCACAAGGCAAGGTTACCCTGTCTCACTTCAACATGTTATTGAAAGTTCTGGCCTGGGAAATCAGGCAAGAGAAAGAAATAAAGGGTATTCAAGTAGAAAGAGAGGAAGTCGAATTATCTTTGTTTGCAGATTACATGATAATATATTTAGAAAATCCCATTGTCTCAGTCCAAAAGCTTCTTAAGCTGACAAGAACTTCAGAAAAGCCTCAGGATACAAAATCAATGAGCAAATGTCGCTAGCATTCCTATAAACCAGCAGCAGGCAAGCAGAGAGCTACATCATGAATGAACTCCCATTCACAATTGCCATGAAAAGAATAAACTACCTAGGAATACAGCTAACAAAGGAAGTGAAGGACCTCTTCAAGAAGAACTACAAAGCACTGCTCGAAAAAATCAGAGATGACACAAACAAATGGAAAAACATTCCATGCTCATGAATATAAATAATCAATATTATCAAACGGCTATATTGACCAAAGTAATTTATAGACTCAATGCTATTCCCATTAAACTACCATTGACATTCTTCACAAAATAGAAAAAAACTATTTTAAAATTCATACAGAACCAAAATAAAAGAGCCCAAATAGACAAGGCAATACTAAGCAAGAAGAAAAAGCTGGAGTCATTACACTACCTGACTTCAAACAATACTATAGGGTTACAGTAACCAAAACATCATGGTACTGGTACAAGAACAGACACATCGACCAATGGAACAGATTAGGGAATCCAGAAATAAGGCTGCACACCTACAACCATCTCATCTGTGACAAACCTGACAAAAACCAATGGGGAAAGGATTCCATATTTAATAAACAGTGCTGGGAGAACTGGCTAGTCATATGCAGAAGATTGAAACTGCACCCCTTCTTTACACCATAGACAAACGTTAACTCAAAATGGATTAAGGACTTAAATGTAAAACCAAAAACTATAAAAACCCTAGAAGAAAATCTAGACAATACCATTCAGGACATAGGCATGGGCAAATATTTCATGATGAAGATGCTGAAAGCGATTGCAACAAAAGCAAAAATTGGCAAATGGCATCTAATTAAACTAAAGAGCTTCTGCACAGCAAAAGAAGTATCAACAGGATAAACAGACAACCTACAAAATGAGAGAAAATGTTTGCAATCTATGCATCTGACAAAGGTCTAATATCCAGCATCTATAAGCAACTTAAAAAAATTTACAAGAAAAGAACAAACAATCCCATCAAAAAGTGGGCAAGGGACATGAACAGATACTTTGCAAAAGAAGGCATACATCCTGTCAACAAACATATGGAAAAAAAGCTCAACATCACTAATCGTTAGAGAAATGCAAATAAAAACTACAATAAAATATCACCTCACAGCAGTCAGAATGACTATTACTAAAAAGTCAAAAAACAACAGATGCTGTTGAGTTTGTGGAGAAAAAGGAATGCTTCTACACTATTGGTGGATGTGTAAGTTAGTTCAACCATTGTAAAATACAGTGTAGTAATTCCTCAAAGATCTAGAGGCAGAATACCATTTGATTTCAGCAATGCCATTATTGGATATATACCCAAAGGAATATAAATTGTTCTATTATAAAGACACATGCATTCGAATGCTCATTGCAATGCTATTCACAATAGCAAAGAAATAGAATCAACCTAAATGCTCATAAATGATACACTAGATTAAAAAAAAATGTGGTACATATACATTATGGAACACTATGCAGCCATAAAGGAATGAAATCATATCCTTTGCGGGGGCATGGATGGAGCTAGAGGCCATAATTCTTAGCAAACTAACACAGAAACAGAAAACCAAATACTGCCTATTCTCACTTAAAAGTGAGAGCTAAATTATGAGAACGCATGGACACATGCTGGGGAAAAATACACACTGGGACTTGTCAGAGGGTTGGGGTGGAAGAAGGAAGAGGATTAGGGAGAATATTAACAGCTAGTAGATTCTGAAATTAATACCTAGGTGATGGGAAGATCTGTGCAGAAAACCACCATGGCACATATTTACCTATAACAAACCTGCACATGTACCCCTGAATGTAAAATAAACGTTGGAAATAAAAGATAAAAAATAAATTAAAAAATAAAAATATCTAATTTTTATTTTACAAACTTCTTTGCCCTATGTGACTGTCATTTAGGTTAGCACTGAAAAACTGTAAAACAAACCAAAATAAAAACAGATAATAAAGCCTACAAAATCTTGAACTTCAGTAGACTGTATGAAACCAAGTGACTTCATTTGAAAATTTGGAGATGGTTCCATTTCTTATTGATATCTGTTCTCCTCAATTGTCATTGCTAAAAGGGTTTATGTTTATTTTTGATGTTACCGATATTCCTGTATTACTACTTAAATTTCAATGCCTTCATTAAGATTGCCTAAGAGTTCCACTGCAAGATAACTCATCTCTTTCTTTATGAAACCAAACTACATTTGGATCCTGTTTGATTCCTAATAGTGTTTTTTAAAGGAGTTTACCTAGCTGGAGCTGACACCTGTCTATACTGTGCAGTTTGAAGGATATAAGGAAAGATTTTCCACAAAGAAAAAAGACTGCTTTTGATATAATCTCAGAAATTATGCCATCAGTGATTTCTTCACTTTCTATTAAGTATTATGCTCTGTGGACTCCTATTTTGAACTGAAAAAAATTATTTCTCAATTGGTATGAATTCACTGTTTTGCTCAGAAGAGGAAGACTCTAAACTGGATAGAAGTACTGCTGTATACCATGGGAGGGGAAAATGGAATTTAATTTGGGTACCAAAAGAAGGTCCCAGATCATTAGATAAAATTCTCTCCATTTTACAAACAAGGCAAATAAGTAGGAGAGAAGAGATGATTTGCTTTAGCTCGTATGTTTGTCCTGCCACATGCTCAGTAGACATTGCTTTCACGGATAAGTCTCTGTTTTTTGTAATCACCCCAAATCCTAAACAAATTGTCCAAAATAAGAGTTTTAATGTAAGGACATGGTTATCAATTTCACCTTACCTCCCAGGTCCAGTATTTAAAAAATATTTTAAAAATATCAAATAATAACAGAAAAACACATCACTTTAATTTTCTTTGGTACTAGAATTCCTGTCAATCAGGTACTTCTACTTCCCTTTGAACGGACTGATTTATTCGTAAACTATGACTACCACCATCTGCTACTTTTCCTTTTCTCTAACTTATTTTCATCTTCAAAGCATCCTTATAATAAATTCATTGGTAAATATAAAGCAGCCACTGCCCTGTTGGCTATAGTCCTGCCGCCCTATTCCCTAGCACCTAAAGAATTGTTGTGGCTGTTTTCATTATCTTTCATCTCTGCTGAAAGTGAAAGTAGGAGGGGAGACAAGAGATGGTTCCATCACAAGCTCCACTTCAAAAGAGCCTTGATCGTGAAAGGTGAGAGCCACATGAGTTGACTTTCTCTTCTAGCACACAATTATCTTAACATTAAGTAATTTACTCTGTAATTATTATGAAATCTTACAACCTCTAAAACTAGGAACACTCTTAACATGAACAGATTCAATTCAAATTTCATTCTACTTTAAAAAAACTTGTATTGAGTTCATACCAGGGTTCAGATATTGTAATGGGAACCAAGACTTCAAAGATAAAAAAAATATCTACTGCACTCTCAGAAAGGCTTCATGGTCTATTCTGTAGCCCAAACAGCAAAGGTATTCAGGATAATCTCAAACACATTGGAGGAGAAAACATATATATATATATACTTTTTGAAATTTATGTACAGTATACAAATTGAGGCAAGTATCTAGAGGTAAGTATAAAATACATGGAAGTTCAGAGAAAGAGGTCAGAGTCTATGTGTTTTTCCCCTGTGTTTTTTAATTTAATTCATTAAATATTCTTCTGAGCTGGACACTCCCTGACCCTTCTTGCCCTCAGTGCACATATAAAATCCACACTCTATAGACAGGACCATTCTACCACAGGTCATTTCACTTAACAAACATTTTTACAGACTTGTTTATAGTCTATCAAGTGGCCAATCAATTTCATTGAAAATGAGACACAACTGGTTACTTAGATAAATTGACCTTTTCTCCCAGAGCTAAGTTTCTATTATTCATAAAGACACCTTCCTCTCCTGAAGAAAATTGATGATCATCAAGGGACCCGGAACTGGACACACTGAGTTTACATTCTTTGGATTAGATTCATCTGTAGTATGCTGGACAAGCTATAAAAGGCTAATCTGAGTTTGCAAATTTGTCCTCACTTCCTAGGTGCGAGACTGTATAAAGTTGGAATACAAAAGTTACATGAGAAAAATAACAAGGCAGAAAGTGTACACAGCTTCACAATGCTTCTCTAACCCCTGACAGATGTGCAATTGTTTTATATTCAGTGAATCCCACGCAGAATAAGACATTTACCAGTGTGAAGGACCTAAGAAACCATAGACTCTCTCTTTAACATAATTAGATGGAAGAGAGGTGGAGAGCACAGCTACCTTCAACCATCTAAGACAATTTCTTATGCTGTCACACCATGAAAACAGGTATTTAAACTGAGACTAAAAGACAATTGAAAGAACATTCAAATGAGATTCAGCAATTTATGCCTTTTAAGCCTCTTATCCATTTTGAGATTACAGGTATAAAATGGTTGAAAGTTGGAGATTTAGAGTGAACTTATTGTGCCCCTTACCTGAAATTTAGGAAAAAGGAGCTTTTTTTCTTCTTCTTCTTCTTTGCTCTGTCCTTTTTTTTTTTTTTTTTTTTTTATACTTTAAGTTCTAGGGTACTTGTGCACAATGGGCAGGTTTGTTACATATGTATACATGTGCCAAATTGGTGTGCTGCACCCATTAACTCCTCATTTATATTAGGTATTTATCCTAATGCTATCCCTCCCCACTACCCCCACTCCATGACAGGCCCCAGTGTGTGATGTTCCCAACCCTGTGTCCAGGTGTTCTCATTGTTCAATTCCCACCTATGAGTGAGAACCTATGGTGTTTGCTTTTCTGTCCTTGTGATAATTTACTAAGAATGATGGTTTCCAGCTTCATCCATGTCCCTGCAAAGGACATGAACTCATCCTTTTTTATGGATGCATAGTATTCCATGGTGTATATATGCCTTCCCTGCTCCCACAATAAGCTGATGTTCCCCTTCTTGCATCCAAGTGATCTAATTGTTCAATTCCCACCTATGAGTGAGAACATGCAGCATTTGGTTTTCTGTTCTTGTGATAGTTTGCTGAGAATGATGGTTTCCAGGTGCATCCATGTCCCTACAAAGGACATGAACTCATCCTTTTTTATGGCAGCATAGTGTTCCGTGGTATATATGTGGCACATTTTCTTAATCCAGTCTGTCACTGATGGACATTTGGTTGATTTCAAGTCTTTGCTACTGTGAATAGTGCTGCAATAAACATACATGTGCCTGTGTCTTTATAGGAGCATGATTTATAATCTTTTGGGTATATACCCAGTAATGGGATGGCTGAGTCAAATGGTATTTCTAGTTATAGGTCCCTGAGGAATCACCACACTGTTTTCCACATTGGTTGAACCAGTTTACAGTCTCACCAACAGTGTAAAAGTGTTCCTATTTCTCCACATCCTCTCCAGCACTTGTTGTTTCCTGACTTTTTAATGATTGCCATTCTAACTGGTGTGAGATGGTATCTCATTGTGGTTTTGATTTGCAATTCTCTGATGGCCAGTGATGATGAGCATTTTTTCATGTGTCTGTTGGCTGTACGAATGTCTTCTTTTGAGAAGTGTCTGTTCATATCCTTTGCCCACTTTTTGATGGGGTTGTTTGTTTTTTTCTTGTAAATTTGTTTGAGTTTTTTGTAGGTTCTGGATATTAGCCCTTTGTCAGATGAGTAGATTGCAAAAATTTTCTCCCATTCTATAGGTTTCCTGTTCACTCTGATGGTAATTTCTTTTGCTGTGCAGAAGCTCTTTGGCTTAATTAGTTCCCATTTGTCAATTTTGGCTTTTCTTGCCGTTGCTTTTGGTGTTTTAGACATGAAGTCCTTGCCCATACCTATGTCCTGAATGGTATTACCTAGGTTTTCTTCTAGGGATTTTATGGTATTAGGTGTAACATTTAAGTCTCTAATCCATCTTGAATTAATTTTTGTATAAGGAGTAAGGAAAGGATCGAGTTTCAGCTTTCTACTTATGGCTAGCCAATTTCCAGGCACCATTTATTAAATAGGGAATCCTTTCCCCACTTCTTGTTTTTGTCAGATTTGTCAAAGATCAGATGACTGTAGATGTGTGGTATTATTTCTGACGACTCTGTTCTGTTCCATTGGTCTATATCTCTGTTTTGGTACCAGTACCATGCTGTTTTGCTTACTGTAGCCTTGTAGTATAGTTTAAAGTCAGATAGCATGATGCCTCCAGCTTTGTTCTTTTGACTTAGGATTGTCTTGGCAATGTGGGGTCTTTTTTGGTTCCATATGAACTTTAAAGAAGTTTTTCCAATTCTGTGAAGAAAGTCAATGGTAGCTTAATGGGGATGGCATTGAATCTATAAATTACCTTGGGCAGTATGGCCATTTTCATGATATTCATTGTTCCTATCCTTGAGCATGGTATGTTCTTCCTTTTGTTTGTGTCCTCTTTTATTTCACTGAGCAGTGGTTTGTGGTTCTCCTTGAAGAGGTCCTTTATATTGCTTGTAAGTTGGATTCCTAGGTATTTTATTCTCTTTGAAGCTATTGTGAATGGGAGTTCATTCATGATTTGGCTCTCTGTTTGTCTGTTATTGGTATATAGGAATGCTTGTGATTTTTGCACACTGATTTTGTATCCAGAGACTTTGCTGAAGTTGCTTATCAGCTTAAGGAGATTTTTGGCGGAGACCATGAGGTTTTCCAAATATACGATCATGTCATCTGCAAACAGAGACAATTTGACTTCCTCTTTTCCTAATTGAATACCCTTTCTTTCTTTCTCCTGCCTGATTACCCTGGCCAGAACTTCCAACGCTATGTTGAATAGCAGTTGTGAGAGAGGGCATCCGTGCCTTGTGCCAGTTTTCAAAGGGAATGCTTCCAGTTTTTGCCCATTCAATATGATATTGGCTGTGGGTCTGTCATAAGTAGTTCTTATTATTTTGAGATGCATCCCATCAATACCTAGTTTATTGAGAGTTTTTAGCATGAAGGGCTGTTGAATTTTGTTGAGGGCCTTTTCTGCATCTATTGAGATAATCATGTGGTTTTTGTCTTTGATTCCGTTTATGTGATGGATTTTGTTTATTGATTTGTGTATGTTGAACCAGTCTTGCATCCCAGGGATGAAGCCAAGTTGATCGTGGTGGATGAACTTTTGGATGTGCTCTGGGATTCAGTTTGCCAGTATTTTATTGAGGATTTTTGCATCAATATTCATTGGGGATATTGGTCTAAAATTATTTTTTTGTTGTGTCTCTGCCAGGCTTTGGTATCAGGATGATGCTGGCCTCATAAAATGCGTTAGAAAGGATTCCCTCTTTTTCTATTGATTGGAATAGTTTTAGAAGGAATGGTACCAGCTCCTCTTTGTACCTCTGGTAGAATTCGGCTGTGAATCCGTTTGCTCCTGGACTTTTTTTGGTTTGTAGGCTATTAATTATTGCCTCAATTTCAGAGCCTGCTATTGGTCTATTCAGGGATTCAACTTCTTCCTGGTTTAATCTTGGGAGGGTGTATGTGTACAGGAATTTATCCATTTCTTCTGGATTTTCTAGTTTATTTGCATGGGGGTGTTTATAGTACTCTCTGATGGTAGTTTGTATTTCTGTGGGATCATTGGTGATATCCCCTTTATCATTTTTTATTGTATCTATTTGATTCTTCTCTCTTTTTTCCTTATTAGTCTTGCTAGCAGTCTATCAATTTTGTTGATCTTTTCAAAAAACCAGCTCCTGGATTCATTGATTTTTTGAAGGGTTTTTTGTGTCTCTCTCCTTCAGTTCTGCTCTGATCTTAGTTATTTCTTGCCTTCTGCAAGGTTTTGAATGTGTTTGCTCTTGCTTCTCTAGTTCTTTTAATTGTGATGTTAGGGTGTTGATTTTAGATCTTTCCTGCTTTCTCTTGTGGGCATTTAGTGCTATAAATTTCCCTCTATACACTGCTTTAAATGTGTCCCAGTGATTCTGATATGTTGTGTCATTGTTCTCATTCATTTCAAAGAACATCTTTATTTCTGCCTTCATTTTGTTATGTACCCAGTAGTCATTTAGGAGCAGGTTGTTTAGTTTCCATGTAGTTGTGTGGTTTTGAGTGAGTTTCTTAATCCTGAGTTCTAATTTGATTGCACTTTGATCTTAGAGACAGTTTGTTGTGAAATCTATTCTTTTACATTTGCTGAGGAGTGCTTTCCTTCCAACAATATGGTCAATTTTGGAATATGTGATGTGGTGCTGAAAAGAATGTATTTTCTGTTGATTTAGGGTGGAGAGTTCTGTAGATGTCTATTAGGTTCGTTTGGTGCAGAGCTGAGTTCAAGTCCTGGATATCCTTGTTAACCTTCTGTCTCATTGATCTAATATTCACAGTGAGATGTTAAACTCTCCCATTATTATTGTGTGGGAGTCTAAGTTTCTTTGTAGGTCTCTAAGGACTTGCCTTAAGAATCTGGATGCTCCTGTATTGGGTGCATATATTTAGGATAGTTAGCTCTTCTTGTTGAATTGAACCCTTTACCATTATGCAATGTCCTTCTTCGTCTCTTTTGATCTTTGTTGGTTTAAAGTCTGTTTTATCAGAGACTAGAATTGCAACCCCTGCTTTTTTTTTTTTTTCCCATTTGCTTGGCAGATCTTCCTCCATCCCTTTATTTTGAGCCTATATGTGTCTCTGCATGTGAGATGGGTCTCTTGAATACAGCACACTGATGAGTCTTGACTCTTTATCCAATTTGCCAGTCTGTGTCTTTTAATTGGGGCATTTAGCCCATTTACATCTAAGGTTAATATTGTTATGTATGAAATTGATCCTGTCACTATGATGTTAGCTGGTTATTTTGCTCATTAGTTGATGCAGTTTCTTCCTAACATCAGTGGGCTTTACAATTTGGCAAGTTTTTGCAGTGGCTGGTACCGGTTGTTCCTTTCCACATTTAGTGCTTCCTTCAGGAGTTCTTGTAAGGCAGGCCTGGTGGTGACAAAATCTCTCAATATTTCTTGTTTATAAAGGATTTTATTTCTCCTTTGCTTATGAAGCTTAGTTTGACTGGATATGAAATTCTCGCTTGAAAATTCTTTTCTTTAAGAATGTTGAATATTGGCCCCCACTCTCTTCTGACTTGTAGAGTTTCTGCTGAGAGATCTGCTGTTAGTCTGATGGGCTTCCCTTTGTGGTAAGCCAACCTTTCTCTCTGGCTGCCCTTAACATTTTTTCCTTCATTTTAACCTTGGTGAACCTGACAATTATGTGTCTTGGGTTTCCTCTTCTTGAGGAGTATCTTTGTGGTGTTCTCTGTACCTCCTGAATTTGACTGTTGGTCTGCCTTGCTAGGTTGGGGAAGTTCTCCTGTATAATATCCTGCAGAGTGTTTTCCAACTTGGTTCCATTCTCCCTGTCACTTTCACATACACCAATCAAACAGAGATTTCCTCTTTTCACATAGTCCCATATTTCTAGGAGGATTTGCCCATTTCTTTTTACCATTTTTTCTCTAAACTTCTCTTCTCATTTCATTTCATTCATTTGATCTTCAATCACTGATACCCTTTCTTCCACTTGATTGAATCAGCTACTGAAGCTTGTACATGGGTCATGTAGTTCTGTTTCCATGGTTTTCAGCTCCATCAGATCATTTAAGGTCTTCTCTATGCTGTTTATTCTAGTTAGCCATTCATCTAAACTTTTTTCAAGATTTTTAGCTTCCTTTCGATGGGTTTGAACGTCCTCCTTTAGCTCGGAGAAGTTTGTTATTACAGACCTTCTGAAGCCTACTTCTGTCAGCTTGTCAAAGTCGCTATCTGTCCAGCTTTGTTGCATTCCTGGCAAGGAGCTGTGACCCTTTGGAGGAGAAGAGGTGCTCTGGTTTTTAGAATTTTCAGCTTTTCTGCTCTGGTTTCTCCCTATCTTTGTGATTTTATCTACCTTTGGTCTTTGATGGTGGTGACCCACAGATGAATTTTTGTTGTAGTGTCCTTTGTTGATGTTGATGCTATTCCTTTCTGTTTGTTAGTTTTCCTTCTAGTAGTCACTACCTTCAGCTGCAGGTCTGTTGGAATTTGCTGGAGGTCCACTCCAGACCCTGTTTGCCTGGGTAACACCAGTGGAGGCTGCAGAACAGGAAATACTGCTGCCTGATCCTTTCTCTGGAAGCTCCATCTCAGGGGACAGCCAGGTGTATGAGGTGTCAGTCGGCTCCTACTGGCAGGTGTCTCCCAGTTAGGCTATAGGGGGGTCAGGGACCCACTTGAGGAGAGAGTCTGTCCATTCTCAGAACTCAAACTCCATGCTAGGAGAACCACTACTCTCTTCGAAGTTGTCAGACAGGCACATTTAAGTGTGCAGAGGTTTCTGCTGCCTTTTGTTCAGCTATGCCCTGCCCCCAGAGGTGAAGTCTCCAGAGGCAGGCAGGCCTTGTTGAGCTGTGGTGGGCTCCACTCAGTTCCAGCTTCCCAGCCGCTTTGTTTACCTACTCAAGCCTCAGCAATGGTGGATGCCCCTCCCCGATCCCAGGCTGCTGCCTCACAGTTTCATCTTGGATTGCTGCGCTAGCAGTGAGTAAGGCTCCGTGCATGTGGGACCCACCAAACCAGGCACGGGATATAATCTCCTGATGTGCCATTTGCTAAGACCGTTGGAAACGCACAGAATTAGGGCAGAAGTGTCCTGATTTTCCAGGAACTGTCTGTCACAGCTTCCCTTGGCTAGGAAAGGGAAATCACCCAACCCCTTGTGCTTCCTGTGTGAGGTGACACCCTGCCCTGCTTCGCCTCACCCGCCATGGGCTGCACCCACTGTCCAACCAGTCCCAGTGAGATGAACCAGGTACCTCAGTTGGAAATGCAGAAATCACCTGTCTTCTGCATCAATCACGCTGGGAGCTGCAGACCAGAGTTGTTCCTATTCGGCCATCTTGGAACCTCTTTTTGGAAAAAGGAGCTTTAAGCAACCATTCCATATAAATATGCATTTGACTATTTCAAGGAAACTGCAGCAATATACAAGAATATTTTTCCAAAGAATGGACAAAACTGCTGGGCGCAGTGACTCATGACTGTAATCTCAGCACTTTGGGAGGCTAAGAAGGGCAGATCACAAGGTCAGGAGATTGAGACCATGCTGGCCAACATGGTGAAACCCCATCTCTACTAAAAACACAAAAATTAGCTGGGCATGGTGGTGTGTTCCTCTAATCCCAGCTACTTGGAAGGCTAAGGCAGGAGAATTTCTTGAACCAGGGAGTCAGAGGTTGCAGTGAGCCAAGATCATGCCACTGCACTCCAGCCTGGTGACAGAGTGAGACTCTGTCTCAAAAAAAAAAAAAAAAAAAAAAATGCACAAAAACAAAGCACAAAAACAACAGACACACACACACACACACACACACACACACACAGAGGAGTGAGGGAGTATTCTAGTTTAAATATCTATAAAATTCAGAGAGTACTTTAGGAGATTATAGCTATAGTTAGCAAGATATGGAAGAAATACTAGGTGAGAAAAGTAAAGAGGTGACAACTTGACCCCTTGCCAAACTCAATCTTCTCTTTAGCATTAGATTTTAGCTGGGGCAATGAACAAGTTTGAACTCTAAATCAAGTTGTAACTTTGGATTATTCTGAAAAGACATTTTATTTACTGAGTTGATACAGTACTTTGTATCTTAAAGTGACCAATAAAATTGTATTACGTAAGCATCTAGTTTTTACAGAGGGTTTGAGGAAAGCCTAGTGCCCATGGCTGTGTTCAAATCAGTAGAAGAAAGCCATAATGCATTTCTTATGATTCTATCTCCTAAACTAGACTGCTTACATGCAACAGTCATATATTTATTACCACATGAGTAAGCCTACATCAAGCTGGCCAGAGCATACCACACTTAGTAAAATTAATTTATTGAAGAGTCTCAACTCATTACAGGTTTAAATGGGAAACCATTTTATGTTTCCACTAACTGCGTGACAACTCTCCTATATAAACCCATTTCCATTGATCTTTTTGTAATATTTTGATAGATTCCATACAAGTAACTTCAGTTTATTCAAACTATGTCACTTCAGTTTCAAAATCTAGGTCTGCTCATTTGTAAGTTTCATTTAAATCCCTTCTCCTCCCCTTCCTGTATTACAGGCTACAACTATCAGTGGATTTAGCAACTTTCAATCTTAAGATGGGGTGGAAGTCGGGTGGAATGATCTCTTTACTTCCTTCACCTATTCACTTTCACATGCATGTTCTCTGCTAATGGGCAAGGAGAAGGGAGAGTGAAACAAAGGTCTAAATACTTGGCACATTTCTTTCCCTGTCTAAAAAGAACTGGTTGGACATACTGCATAATGGGAGGGTACTCATTAGTTGTTTTGAGGGTCCTATGGTTACAATTTAATGACCTTGAAGATCCAGTTTCATTTCATCTTTTTCCTGTTTTTCCTGGTCCATGCACTAAAGATAAAACTGATCCATGACACCAAAACTATGTCCGTCAGATTCCCAAAATAGAGCAGATGAACTCAAAGAGAGTAGTGAAAATATTTAATGAATACATTATTTACATAGTTGTGTGTTGAATTCAGTGAAACAATGGATGATGACACACCCAGGGAGTGGTGATATCAAGAAACTGCTACCACTGCAAGTCCTGAAGAGCAAAATGAAGAAAGAGAGTTACTGAGTTTCAGTAAGAGCTGAAGTTGTTCAGGTGGAATTGTCTAGCAGGGCCTGGATTTAGTCACTGGAGAGAGGGTCCTTAA
Organism: Papio anubis; assembly: GCF_008728515.1. Lineage (NCBI taxonomy): Eukaryota > Metazoa > Chordata > Mammalia > Primates > Cercopithecidae > Papio > Papio anubis. Next base: position 81,793,325 of record NC_044989.1, read on the forward strand.
CAGGAACTGTGCTTACATAGAGGAACACAGTCACATCTCCCAGAGTAGAAAGAATAAAACTTGCATCTGGAGAGTGAACAGAGAATATAGAGCTCTGAACTGCTTTTTGTCTCTTCCATTCAGTAGGTAGTTTGCTTGGAAAATTAAAGGAAGGTTTTTCAAGTTTAGCTACTTTCACTAGTGTACGATCGACTATGGGGAAAAATGCATATTTAATCCACATTAAAGAGCAATTTGCTTTTCCCCACTAGCGTACCCTCTCTCAACTCTTCCATCTCTCCATACCTCAGAAGCTTCAGGAACTCTAAAGACCCAGATGTGCAGTGACTTTCAGAGAAGGACACTGAGAAGTGTCCTTGATTTATCACCATATATTACAAGTGATTCTGCCATGTTAGTAGGGAAGAACAGCTCTGCTATTTTCTCTCTAAAAGGAGGCATAATAGGTTCCCTAGGAACCTGCACACAAAATTATTTGACATCTTTCTGAGTGCTGTTCTTATATGAATTGAGGGATAATGGGGGGACATGGATGATAGGGCATCTTTTTCTAAACTGGGACCACTCATTAAACACTAAAAACGGTGTTATCCCCTTTTGGTGATTCCCTGTATTATAAATATAGGAAATTTAACATCTTTGTTCTTCAAGTAAAATTTTTAGACATCAGGAAAAAAGAGTACACTATAAGATGTTACAGATGTAGAGATAAGCAGGAGAGATCTAAGGGCTGATAGTCTCAAAGGAGTAAGATAGAGTAAAAAAGAAAGAGGTGGGTGAATGTAGAATTTTGGACAGAAGCTAATATTTTTCTTTTCACCTGTGTCCCATACAACTTGCTGGATGTGAGCAGCCCTGATCCCATTGCTGTTGATATAATCATATAATATTAGCGCTTGACGGCCCTTAGGGATACTCTAGTCTAAACCATTTTTAAGAGAGAGAATTTTCAATAAAAAAGAATTGTTTATGATTGCATCATTTCTCTGGTGGATGCAGATTCTCACTTTTACAGTAAATATTTCATGCTTGTTTCTTACATATGTGTCTCGTATATCAAACAAATCATAAAGTTCTTGAAGGAAGGACCTTCTTTTCTGTACATTCCATTGGCCTTAGCCTCACTCTGGGGAGTATAGTACTCAATAAAAGCTGACCAACTAAATGCAATAGGAATAAGTTAATAATTATCCCAGTTTATAAGACTTTAGAGAATTTTTAATTATTAAATGTATCCTTATTGGCCTCATCTTGCTTTACCTGGTTCTAAATTTTTTCTCTTAACTTGGGATCAGGGAACATTCTGATATGTAAAACTTTGCATACTTACCTATTTTTGAGGGGAAGAGATTTATGTTTTGATTTAGTTTGTTTTATAATTAAGTTTTCAATGAGATTACCCAAAATATATTGACAATTTTTTGGTGGACAAACATTTTAGGGAGCGGGAACTCTACTAAAAATTGAGAGACTGGAAGCTTAGGATTCTATACTGATACTGCAAGTAGTTACCTGTAATTCCGGATTTTCTTTTTCTTTGAGACAGAGTCTCTCTCTGTCACCCAGACTGGAGTACAGAGGCATGATTGTGGCTTAAGGCAACCTCAAACTCCTGAGCTCAAGTGGTCCTCCTGCCTCAGCCTCCAACGTAGCAGGAACTACAGGCACACAACACCATGCCTGGCCAACTATTTTTTAATTTTTCTTTTTTATATATGGTGTCTCGCTATGTTGACTGAGCTGGTTTTGAATGCCTGGCCTCAAGTGATCCTCCCTCTTTGGCCTCCCAAAGTGCTGGATTACAGGTGTGAGCCACTGCACTCAACTTGGAATATATTTTGTTAAATAATGGTATGGTTTCTGCTGATCATTTAAACTTCCCAACCTATATTCTCTCCTCTTGGAGCATCACTGAAAGATTTACTATGATGACCGAACACTCCCTGATAGAAGGAGCAGGGTCACTGCCATACCATTATATCCTAAGGTTGCTAACTCAAGGCCTGACTCTGAGTACGTGCTCTGCATTAAATGTTTACAGACTCCATGACATAATGAAATAACCAAAACTTCTCTAAGCTTTAATTCTTCTACAGAAAAATAATAATGACTCAATATGGTTCTTCATTAGCATAAGCCAAAGAATTAGTATTGTAGAAGTTTTAGGTTCTGAGTTAGGCTCCTTGAAAAGCATGAGTTCTACAATCCTATGCTTTCTTCAATCCCCAATTGTGCCTTAACTATGGCATGTACAACATATTTAATGTATCTGCCTCGATTTAACCTTTTGTAAAACTGAGATAACATTATTACTTAATTTGTTTTTTTAAAGTTTTTTAAAAGTTAATAATATGAAATATTTTAAATATTGTCCTCAAATAGAAAATGCTGAAATGATTTTAGCAATAACAGCTATATAAACAAGGAAGTCTCTAGTTGTTCCAAAAATAATGTATCGTTACATTTAAGCACAGAACTAGCTTGGGGAGTCATGTTAGGTTGCGGCATGCTTATGAGAAGGGACATACGTCAGGAGTAAGTAGACCTAGTGTATTAGACTGTTTTCACACTGTTGATAAAGACATACCTGAGGCTGGGCAACTTACAAAAGAAAGAGGTTTAATGGACTTACAGTTCCATGTGGCTAGGGAAGTCTCATAATCATGTCAGGGGACAAGGAGGAGCAAGTCACATCTTATGTGGATGGCAGCAGGCAAAAAAGAGCTTTTGCAGGGAAATTCCCGTTTTTAAAATTATCAGATCTCCTGAGACTTACTCACTCTCATGAGAACAGCATGGGAAAGGCCACCCCCATGATTTAATTACCTCCCCACTGGGTCCCTCCCACAACACGTGGGAATTCAAGATGAGACTTGGGTGGGGATACAGAGTCAAACCATGTCACCTAAGTTCACATTTTAGAGCTTTTGATCTTGCCATTTGTTCTTAACAGTATGCCTGCAGGTTCTCCCAAGTAGAGATTTACATACATGTAATGGGTTACTATAATGAGTGGGTTCGGCTTGGTGATCTCAGTACTGCAGACTCATTCATTAATCTAAATTGCCTCTCTTCACTCCTATCTTGAGTCAGATTAAACTTCTATGTGCCAGGAAGCTTGTTGGCTCTCTGTCACCATTAAAGTACTAAATGGTTTTCTCTTAGGTCTCTTGGAGTCCCTCCTCTGAATAAATAGGGTGTTCTTCCCATCCCTCCTCTCTTCACTCCTTTCTTTCCCCTTTTCTTCTTTTCTAATATGTCTTTAAAGGAGTGTGTGCCTTCTCTTCTTTTATCTTTTCTGAAAACTTGAAGCCTTCCTTCAACTAGTGGATTTCTTACACATAATATAAGTTTGTCAATACAATTCAAAGAATTTCTGGACTGACATAGAAGCTTCTTGCCCACAAAATGTATATATAAGGAAAACTTTGCATTAAATCTTCTCTTTGAAAGTCTGTATCTTTCTGTTTTGTTTTGATTTTGGTTTCATTTTCCTTTAATTTTCCATTATTTGTTATATATCTGTCCTTTACAGCTCTCCCAAGGCTGTAGTGTGGCAAAAGACATTTATGGCAGGGAATCACACATAACCTTAAAGATCACCTCCGGGGGCAGTGAGCCAGGAAACGTGTACACCACAGAGTCAGGAAACTTGACTTTATTCCCAATTTGACCAGAAAAAGGCTAGGTAATTTCAATGAACCATTGACACTCTTTGGATAAGGGTAAGAAAAAATTAATCTTTAAGAAATAAATAATAGAGGGAAACATGGAGAAGAACAAATAGAGTGGTAGCATTTGTTTATAACAGAGAGCAGTCAATACTGCCCTTCCTTTCACATGGTTAATGAGTCAATCAAATTATCGTTTTTCTAGATACAGGAAAATGTGAGAATTTTACTATTTTAGAAAGTTATTGGTCTCAGTCTTTTCCTCTCATTCACATCTGTATATTCTGCAAAATCATTTCTTTGCATTTAGTTGACTTGTAGAGACAATAACTCTGTGTCTGTCCCCTCACTGTAACCTCATAACCTACCCCTAAGACATAAAATTGAAAAACAGTACAATGTAACCATTCAAAAGTGAATACATTTGCATATGATTTATGTACAGTTAAAGTATGTCAATTTTACTTCCCATTCCTATTATTTTCATCAGTTTAATTATGATAATCAGAGTTTTGGCCAAACATCCCCTGCCATATCTTTTACAAATTCAAGTCAACGAGCATATCCTGACTATGAACCATAGTCTATATTTCATGTTCTACTAGGTTTCTAGCTGCATCTAATAAGAGATAACTCTGGGTTCAGTTTTATTAAAAGATAATGATTTATATCTTTGTTTTGGGATTAAAGATAAATATTATGCCTGCTCATTATTTTTCAAAGAGCAACTTAAGTGTAATAAAAATTAAAATATTCTTACTGACAGAATCAAATTATGCATGATTTTTCCACTATGCATCTCATATACAACATTCCAGTAATTTCTCATTATAGATAGAAAAGTAGATAGATATAATGACTCATAGAAATAATTGAAAATATACCCAACATAGAATGTTTTAAAATGTTTAATTCTAATTCCGTTTTATAGAAGAAATAGAGAAAAATGCTCAATTGCTGAATTTGAGATAAGTATTTCCTCTCAAGGCATATTCTAAAATATATTTCTAAGATTAAGACAAATATTATATCATGTATTAAATATGAGTTTTAATTTTGAGTAGAACTGATTGATTCCCTATGTGTTAATAGAATAATGGTCTCCAATATGGCATACATCCTAATTCCTGGGACCCATGATTATGTTACCTATATGGCAATGAGGAATTAGAGATGAAATTATGGTTGCTAATCCACTGAGCTTAAAATAGGAAAATTATCCAGGATCATCCAGGTAAGCCTAATGTAATGACAGGGTGGTTAAAAGTGGAAAAAAGAAGGCAGAAGATAGGGAGATGGAGAGAAAAGAGTATGAGAAGAACTTGGACTGATGTTGCTATCTTTGGAAATAGGAATTTGTCTGAAATTTTCCTCATGATTAGCCTGGGGGTAAAGTGTTTCTGGAAGGAAGACCACAGAGGTAAGTGCCATTTTATTGCATTATATCGAGGGAAGAGTAGATCAACATGACTTATTATTGATGTCAATCCTGATCAACTGATTGGCCAGGTTAACCCTACTAAACTATTTATTAGGTTTCTCCGCTGTAGTCATTCTTTCTTTCTCTCTTTCCAAACTATTCTTTTTGGAAGGAAGTCACCATGCTCTGTCCATACTTGAGAAATCAGGTGTCATGCTCCTTAAATGTGGATTGTCTACACAAATTATTTGTAATGCTTTTGCCTGGGAAATTTTTCTGTTCTTGGCCATTTTCTTATTTATTTGAGCATTTATATAAGTATGGACTCATGGATGCTTATCTGATTCTATGAGTTTTAATCTAATACAACTTTATTTTGTTCCTTTAACTGTTCTGTCTTTCAGTTGGCTCTTGTGGTCGTTTGACATATTCTCCTCTGAGTGTGTGTGCATGTGTGTCTGTGCCTAACATACATCTCTGTGTGTATGCTAGTACTTCCTTGCTTTCTGGCACTATGGAATATTACAGACTCATTTTGTATATTCTCTACCTCAGTCCTAGGATCAGCCATTCTCAAAGGAACCATGGTAGTTTTTATGAAAGAATGATGTTAAAAACCAAGGGGTGGGGGACGCTATGTTTACTCATTGCTCCTGGGCTGTCATTGATTCTCCACTAGGTCAAGCAACAGGAAAATGAGATATATTTGTGTACATATCTATAAATATTTCTGTATGTGTTCATTTGGGTGTGACTATATGTATGTGTGTGTTTGTATATATATGTGTCCATATATTTCCCTCTATGTATGCATATTATATATATATATCTACATATATATACACACACATATATATAATATACACACATATATATATAATATACACACATACACACACACATATACAAAGCTATACATGAGTTTATACTGGTCTCCAACTTTAATCCAACACCAAACAGATCATTCTGGCCTTCCTACATTGCTTATTTGTAACTTCTCACTCTAACATTGAGAAACCTGGATCCCGTCGTCCCATCCATTTGCTTGGTGCTGAATTCCAGTTGCATGTATAATAGTTTTATATTTATTAACCCCTGTTCCCTGGGAAAACACCTTTGTCAATTACAGTACAGTGTTTATGTGTAGTTCCTTTTGCCTTTATTGTTATAATCTAAACTTTTTTCCAAAATTGCTTAGCAGAGTAATTTTTTCCACCTCCTTCAGCAAAGTTATTTCAAGTATTTGTTATGTAGTTTGAAGGTTGTCATGTAATATCTGAGGCCAGCTGATATTGTATCACTTTTGTGTTGCTTTCCTTTCATGCTGACTGCTTGAAATATACTTCTTTTCAGAATTTTCAGATCATTATGTTAACCACAGTGTATCTCTCTGGAGATTTTCTATATTATTTTTACTTATGATGTCTCCAAAATTCAAAATTTTCTTCCTCCTTTATTTTAGAGAATTTTAACTTGATTATTATTGTGTTGCAAGTGTCTTACAATTTTCCACAAAAGTAACTACTAAACTTTAGGTGTTAACTTATGGTACTACAATATTTATCATGCTTCATTTAAAGAACATCTTCATTTAATTACATTAATTTATAAATGCACCTCTTGAATTTCTATCCTCATTCTCATGATTGTATCTTTCTCATGATTGTCCGTTTGGCTGTCACTGTGATTTGAATGTTAAATATTTTTGTCTCCTTTACAATTCATGTGTTGGAAACATAATCTCCAGTGAAACAGTGTCAGAGGTGGGGCTTAATGGAAAATGTTTAGGTCATGAGGGCTCTGTTCCCATGAAGGTATTAATGCCTCCATAAAAAAGGCTTGTGGGAAAAAGTTTGCTCTTTTCCACTCTTCTGCCTTATGAGGACATAGTGTTCCTCCCCTTTGGAGTATGCACTGTTCAAGCTACCATCTCGAAGGCAGAGAGACTGGGCTCTAATGTATTGGCACCCTGATCTTGAATTTCCCAGCCTCCAGTACTATGAAAAATAAATCTTTGCTCTTTATAAAATTACCCAGTTTCAGGTATTCTGTGATGCAACACAAAACAGACTAAGACAGATGTTCTCTGTACCAAGGTGTTAACCTTCTGGCATGATTACTTAGTGGAAATGTCTGTAATTTTCATTAAGCAATGACTTAGTAAGAATGTGGGCAGCATTGGTTCCTGAATCCTCTACACATTTTTAATAAAGTGACTCCTGTGTTATGAATCTTGCAGTTTCATAATTCTGCCAGATAGAAATAAAAGCTTGCAAGTTCTGGGGATGAAGTCAAATACTTTCATGTTTTGTATCCCTAGACATCCATCGCCCATCTGGCATAATCCCATCTGTCACTCAGGGTTCTACCACAGGAGTGACTACTCTTGTTTTTAGAGAGGAATATATTTATACTATAGTTGAGATCATTGCTATATCTTTAAATGCAGTTGGGGTGATGTCCTATGCAGTAAGTAGCTCACATGGAACAACTGTTGTAGATGTCTTACCTTAGAACAGTATGTGATAATCCTGCATTAAAAGGTCAACACTAAAGACACTTTCATCTCTCAGAAGGTTCCAGAGGTGACTTTTTGCTTACATACAATTTCCTACACTGGCACCCTTGGTTTACTTGGCTAAGGAATGTTGTGACAAGTTACCATGAAATTAGCACCTCAAATTACTCAGAATACTTTACATTTATATGTATATATTTATATGTATTATATTTATCTATATAATATATACTTACTATTATATATACTTGATTATTATATGATGACTATTATATACACACTCTATATATTATATATACTTTATATATAGTACCTTATATATAATACTTTATATAAATAATTCTGAGTAATGTAAGTTGCTAATATATATATTATATATATGTAGCACAAACTAGTAAGTATCCAAATACATTTTGGATAATTAGGCATTAATCTTTATTCAAAAAATAAAACACAACATCAGTCTTCCTTTTGAGCCCTGGGAGCCCTGAACATATGGTGGAGCATATAGATAGTTTAGGGAAAATAAGATGAATAAAATGAAAAGTAGGAAAAAGCAAAGCATTTTTTAAGAGGTACAGAAAGATCAGTTTAGATGGAGCAAAGAACCCATGTAAAAAAATGATTACTTATGAAGTTTACTTATTTCTTTTTAAGAAATTAGAAACTGTTTCATGGCTAAAAATATCAGTACTATTTTTAACTCTGTGAGACTGAACTAATCCTGATGCTGTTATGGATTCTCTGTTTGAATTCAGCCCTATTGCTTAAACAATTCTGGAACCTGCATATTATAACTGTACTTTTTATAAAGTGCCTTTAGTTTTATAATCTGATTTGATGCTTCAAATTCTGTTAGGAAATAGGCATGGAAGGATATTGCATTCCCAATTTTGAGATGAGGGATGTAAGACACAGAGACTGGCCTGTGATAACTGAATCCTGAAGAAATGACCCTTCTTCTTAGGCCTCCCTGGCCAGTCCTTTCAGTGGGAATCCTGATAGCTCCTCTTCTTTCACTACATATATATATATATATATATATTTTTTTTTTTTTCTCATGACCACAGATCATATTGAGATGTGTTCTCAAAGGCGTTTCTCTAGAAAGTTCTTGTGTATCGTTTATTATTCTAGATATTTGTGCCCATTCTTTCTCCTCAGCCAATTATGACATAGAGTACCTATGGAAGCAATTTTCATAACACCAGAAAAACCACACTATTCTAAAAGTGTGCATCCTCATACAGGACACTGGTTTATCATTACTGAGCATTCAACATGTGCAGGAATGGAGTATGTTCTACACTTACTCTGTCGTCCTGACCACTGTACACTGCTTGCTGGAATTCCACAATTTCTCTCTCATTACTTCAGTTTACAGCAGTGTCCTTAATGAAACTGTACTACAATTGGGAGAGTTAATCTAACTAAACATCTAAACATTGCCAGTTATTTAAACACTTTCCTGACCCTATCTTGAAAAGAGATATAGATAAAAGGATAGAGAAGAGAGTATAAGTGCCCTAATCTAGCCTGGAATCATTCATGACCGTTCTGCCCTCTAGCCTGTTAGAGGAAAGTCACGATGATGTTAATGTATGCTTGTTTAGTAATGCCAGCCTGCTCCCTCCTCTCCACAGTCTCTTCCAGCTGTAACCCAATTAAATTCAACAGTTCACAGGTGTTCAGAGAAATATTTTCAACATAAAACCCCAGTTGTCTTTAGGGCTCTTCACTCTTTTTAGTGCTCTTTAAATTTGAAATATTCTTCCAACAAAACAAACCACATTTGCAAATGAAGAAAAAAATACAATGGACAATGAAAAAGATGTTAACAATTATAAAAATATTGTCAATAACAAAAAAAGATTATTTCAGAACCAGCTGGAAGACCCATGCATTTAACCCAAATCTAAAGCAAAATAATATTTTCTTGACTGAAGAGAGTGAAGAATGAGAATGGGATAGCATGATGTGACATGTATGAGGAAGGTTAAGAAGAACATATAAGAATTTACGTACCATCTTTTTCAGACATATTTATTTAAAACATTAACCACCACCCCCTCCCATACTTCCTACATTTAAACACAGAGATACTATCTCAAACACATATACACTTTGCTATCTGACAATGAGTGCACCAAGAACACAAAATACTCACTCCCTGAGTATTCTCTTCATCAATCTAGAGAACGAAAAAAACTGACAGCCAATGATTGTCATTCTATTCATAATTACAAATACATTAACTCATTCCTAAAGATTTTGGAATTATTACAGGTAACTAGGTTCTGAAACCATGGTACCCAAAACTATGTGACTTATACATTGTACAAATCCGTTCATTGAGTCAACATATCCAGTATATGAAGCAGTCTTTGATAAAGTGTGAATTTGGAGGGTTATTGCTATATAAGAATTTATAAAATATATTTTTTTCAGGGGTAAACCAGGATGAAAACCATTCATTTACTCATTTATTTAGCAAATATATAGCGGGGTGCCTACTATGTGCCATACACTGTCCTATGGTATGACAATGAACAACACAGACTAAAAACTTTGCCCTAAGGAATCTTAAGACAGATAGTAAACATTAAACATATTAAATAACTGAATAATCTAGTATGTTAAAAGACAATATATACAATAGGGAAAAAGAAAGAAAAGGAAAACTCTAGCAGAGAGAGAGGAATCTAGAGTTCAAAATCAAGTGGTAAGGGTGGCAAGGATGGGAAGTAGCAAAGAGCAAACTTCATGTATTTCATTTATTTTATTTTTTGTATTTTTTAGTAGAGACGAGGTTTCACCGTGTTAGCTAGGATGGTCTCGATCTCCTGACCTTGTGATCCACCCATCTCAGCCTCCCAAAGTGCTGGGATTACAGGCTGGAGCCACCGTGCCTGGCCTATTTTAGAAATTCTAGTGTTTGTTGGGTAAATCCTGCATTGAAAACAGATGCTTCTTATTTACCGAAATTAGAACAAGGCAATTACAAGTTTCACTTGGTGATGTTTCTGATGATGTTAATGATGTTATTAACTTTCTTGACTATTTACTATGTGGCAAACACTGTGCTAAATCACTACATGAAAAATGTCATATAATATCCAAAAAATAGCCCCTACCTTCCTATGCTCTATGCCAGTCCATTGAATTGAAAGATCAGGAAAATATGGGTAAGAGGCAAAATAATTCACTTAGTTCCACATAGTGTCAGGATTGAGGTTCAATCTGTGTCTTTAATCCCAAATTCATGGTATTAATCATGACTTAAGTTACAGGTAGTTAGGCATGAGCTGGGCAGGAGAGGGCTCTCCCACCCACACTAGGAATGTCAGGTGACGGTTCTGCAATTATTGCCTTGCCTCTCTAAAAACAATAAATTGGTATCTCTAGGAAGAGGTCAGTTCCTGATGGTCCACACCTGTTAACATCAAAATGTTAAATGTGGACCCCAGGCAGAAGCAACTTCTGGGCATGCACATTAAGAGACAAAAATGGTGAAGTATAATCTTCTGGGCACACTCCACCTGAAAAAAGAAGAAAACCTCAGATGGGTATACGTAGAACTCTCTAAACACGCTGCGTGTGCTCAATTCCAAGGATAAGGAAAGCACTGCACATGAAGAAAGTGCACCTGAAGGGAAGAATCATGGGAAAGAGGCGAGCCTATAAAGTCCTAGAATCAAGGTTAAGGGCCCCCTTTTTTGCTGTCTCCTCTCCTCTCTTTGTCCTTAAGGCACCCACTTGGGTCTCTTCCAAGATAATTTTCCTTTCTTTCCTTTTCCAAAATTTATTTTTAAATAAACTTTCACTCCTGCTCTGAGACTTGTCTTCATCTCTTTTTCTGCTTTATGCCCCTCACTCAAATTCTATCTTTTGAGGAGACAAAAACTGAAGTTGCTAGGGATCTTATGGATACACCGCCCGTAAGTCGGGGTAACTCGGATCTCTGCCACCGCTAACACTTACACAAACATATTTTATTTATTAAGCACCTATGACAGGCCAGAACTGTTTTAAAAAAATTAATTCATTTTTAAAAAATATTAATTCATCTTAATTCTTAATTTTTTATGTCATAAACTTTAAATGATCTAGAACTTTGTAGTAGACTAAATAGTGGCTCCCCAAAGGCATTTATGTCTTAATCCCCAAACTTATAAAAACGTTACTTTTCATGGCAAGGGAAATTTGCAGGTGTGAAAGATACTGCAATTGAGACTTCATCCTGAATTATCTGTGTGGACTTGGTATAATCACAAAGATCCTTACAAAAAGGAGATGGCAAGGTCAGAGCGAGAGAAGACAATGGGAAGACAGAAGCAGAGGTTAAAGTAGGTGGGACCACGAACCATGGAATGTCAACAGTCTCTAGAAATCATGAAAGGCAAAGAGACAGATTTTCCCCTACACCTTCCAGAAGAAACACAACTTTTCCAACCCATTTTCAACTTCTGACCTGCATAAAAATAAAAATAATAAATCTATATTGCCTTAACTTACCAATTTTGTGGGAATATTTTTATAGTCACAATAGGAAACAATGTGGATTGTAACATATAAAAATGGGGTGCTGCTGTAGCAAATATCTAAAATGTGAAAGTGGCAATGGAATTAGGTAATGGGTAGAGGCTGGAAAATTTGGAGGAGCATGACTGAAACTGCTTTTTTGGCTTGCACAGATAGTGTACAGAAATATGGATGATAATGACGTTGCTAGTGAGAAGTTTCAAAGTGCAAAGCACAGTAGAGAAAATAGATTTTGTCCTAGAGAATTCTTTATTTATCAGAAACCGTTGGTAAAAACATGGACAGTAAAGGCGCTGTGGGTCAGGGCTTATAAGAAAATGAAGAATGTTATTGGATAATGGAGGAAAAGGGACATGTGTATGTACAGCCAGAAACTTCATTAAATTGTATTCTACAGTCATGTGGAAAGTACAACTTAAAGCAACAACCATTAATTGTTAGCTGAGGAGATTTCCAAGCAAGGTGTTAAAACCAAAACCTGATTTCTGCTCCCTGCTTAAAAAGATTGAACATACCTAATCCAAAAGTCCAATATCTGAAACTTTTTGAGCACCAACATGACATCCAAAGTAGAAAATTCAACACATAAGTACTTAACACAAACTTTCATTTGGACACAAAATTACTGAAATTATTATATAAGAGTATCTTCCAGAGATGTGTATAAGGTGTATAACAAATGTAAATAAATTTAATGTTTGGATTTGGATCCCATCCCCAACTTATCTTATTTCGCATCTTCAAGTATTCCAATTTTTTTTAAAAATCCAAAATCCTAAATAACTTTGGTCCCAAGCATTTTGAATAAGGAATAATGGGTCTATAGTAAAATAGAAGAAAAAGGAGAGAAATTGAGGAAAGAACTATTAAGCAAAAAGGAACTAAGATCTAATGATTTGGGAAATTATTCTTGGCCTATCAAGATTGCAAAAGTTGCTAAACTTAAGAGATTCACTGTCAAGAAGGCATGCTCTGGAGAAAAAAACAAAGACCAAATACAAATTTTGTTACTTCTTTGGAAGGATCCAAAGCTTAGACTATTAAGTCAAAGAAAGGACTCTGAGAAAATTAGGCTCGTGAATAAAGTATTCCTTTGGCCATCTCAATGGAAGACAAAAATAGAAATGGAATTATCTACAAAAGACCTTACTAGGAGCCTCTTGTTCCTGGGCTGATGTTATATAAACTATCTATATCAATAAGCAATTAATCAATAAATCAAAAAGCAAATATGTTTGCGATATTTACTTACTGGTTTTTTCCTGTGTTTTCTTGGTTTGGTGTTTCCTGTGCTTTGGAAAATAGGGAAAAAGAATGTTTGATGACTTCAAGGAAATTACAAATTACCTAAAGATTTTTAAAAAATTAAAATATAGGAGAAAAATAAAGAAAAATAATGTTCAAATGATGCATGGTGTGGTCTAACATTACAGTAGGGGTTGAAAGAAATTAAAATATTTGAAGGGGTTGAGTCTTCCCGTGGGGAAGTGATATTAAGTTTGGCATTTAAGGATAAATGTTATAGTCGTGTTGAGCAAAATGGGGGACAAACAGCAAAGGAAAAATAACTTTAAGGTAAAAGGTATAGATTGGTTTAAGTAGGAAAAATTATCTACTTAGGAACCAGAGGTGGATTATATTTGAGAAGTAAATTGTGGTCAGAATACATTGTAGGTGAAATTTATAAAATTCATCTTTTGTTTGAGAAGCTGGGAATCACTGAAAGGATTAACTTCCTGGATGCTTTAATCAATCACAAGTGTGTTTTATTTTAAGTTTTAAAAGTTTGTCTTTTATATTTCACAGTACACCATTTTGAGCAGAAAAATTTGTGAATTATTAGATTGATAAAAGCATTTAAAAAGGTACTCTTTTTTACAATCACAAAAACATATTTAATTACCTTTATATGAGGCATATTTATATTCAAGTGCATGTATATTTATGCACATAAAACATTAACTGTGTAAGAATTCCAAGTCTGTTGATGAAGGAATACCAGTAATTATGTTGCAAGTTTTTATATGGTAAGTCATTCATCAGCCAGTGTCTACCTACAGGTGAAGTGTGTCCAAATTTCAGGTATTATTTGCTCTTGTTAAACTCCAATTAATTTTGTTTCTATTATTTTCTGGTTTTGAACAAATTATTTCATCAACTTATTTGTTTACTGGGAAATTTATCTTTGCCCAATTATTTTATAAATTTTTAAAAATAAAAGACACCTTAGGTTTACAGACATTTTGAGTATATGAGACAACTTGGTATAAAGAGATAGATAATAAGATCATTAAGTTTTGTTTCTCATTTGGGATAAGAGCATTATTCTTGCTTTAAAATGTACTAATTAAGCTGATTTCAGAATCTTAAGGAGCTGGAATCTGAATAATCTGATTTTATGGGCTTTGTTTTCTATTTTTTTTTTTTTTTTTCCTTTTAGGCCACTTCCATATAAAACAGAGCTGATCACATCAAGCTTCATCTGCTGTTTTTACCTAATACAGATACTTCACTACAACTTTAGTTTTGTTATTGTTATACATTTATTACCCTTCCTATTTCCATCTCTCTTCTTTGCTGATTTCACTCTGCCTGAAGTATTCTTTACTTCTCTTCTACTTCATGTTCTTCAGTATAATCATGTTCCCCAAAACAGCTTTCTGAAATTATTCTAATTTCTTTCTGTGTTCTCTTTTAATCGATATATGAAAAATTCTCAAGCATATTGACACATTTCTAAATATAAATGACCCTTGAACAACATGGATGTGAACTTCACAAGTCCACTTATATGTAGATTTTCTTCCACTTCTGCCACTCCAAGACAGTAAGACCAACAGTCCCTCTTCCTCCTCCTCCTCCTCAAACTACAATGTAAAACTGAAATGAACCAGGACTTTTATGATGATACACTTCCACTTAATGAATAGTGAACATATTTTCCTTTCAGTTTAGTTTTCTTAATAACGTTTTTTTCTCTCACTTTTTTGTTGTAAGAATATAGTGTACAACACATATGACATATGTGCTAATCACTAATTATGTTATGGATAAGGCTTCTGGTCAACAGCAGGCTATTAGGAAAGTTTTAGGGGAGTCAAAAGTTATTCATGGATTTTTTTACTGCCCTGGGGGTGGGTTCTCCTAACCCCTGTGTTGTTCATGTGTCACCTATAATGAATTTTCTTACCTTTTGTTATGTGACCTGAAGTTCGAGATTTTCAGAATGTTCTGTCAGTTCTATCAATCTACCTACAAAATATTCAAAGAAAATGTCACGTAGACAACCAACATATATAAAAGGTAAAGCAATAACAAAATGAAAAGAAAAACAGCAACTATAAGTAAAAGCTAATGTGTATTCTCCTTTCTCAACCCCTATGATCCCATATAATACTGAATGTTAAAAGAGATAAATTCATCTATTTTAATATATGAGCTTTAAACAAAGACAGTGACATTTCCAGGTGTTAAAAAGAAAGAAGGGCATTAAAACCAGGGAGGTAAATATACTGGTTCATGGTGGGCTAACTCAGAGGGCCTGGATATTTGAGGCTGTGGATATATTGCTTATCTGAATAAAGAAATCAGTTCTTGTCCCCATGGCAAAAGGAAAAGTAGAACCAGGGCAACTCTCTAATACCCTCTGGCTCTGAAATTACTTTCCCCACATTAAAAAGAAACAAAAAATTTTACTCTTCTCACGGCTCAATGAATTTTTTAAAATACCCTTTTGCTATTTGACACAGTTGTGAAAAATTATTTTCTATGAGAAATCCAAACTACAGTTACAATCTCCTGCTTGTGACCAAGGTAGAATAACCATGACTAAATTTGCTTCCTGCCACTGATAATTGACATAAAGAGACAGGTAAAATGTATGAAACAATCGATTTAAGCCACTGAACATCAGGCAGCAAATGGTAGTCAACACTGAAAGAGAGAAAAACCAATGAGGGGAGCCATCTGATTGCCGTGGCTTACTGACTAGAGAGTTTCTAAAATGCAGTGCAAGAAGTGGAAAACCAGTTGGAGCTTGGCAGTCTCTCCAAGTTGAGAAGACAGATGTGGAAGTCCCAATAGATCAAAGTAGTTCGAACTCACAGGGTAAAATACTGAAGAAAAGAGAGCAGCAGAGAGAGAATGGAAAGTTTTGAGATCTCCAGAAGGTCCCCCTTGATGTTGAAGCTGAGCATTGATAAGGACATTTATATTAAAAAACTACCCAAGAACTGAGAAAAACTTATCCAAAAGAAGCCGCTAAAACAATTCTCAGAGATCACTGTGCACCAGGACTATTTCATGTTACTACCATCCAGAGAAGGCCTTAAAATTCACTGGGCATTTGGTGGAGTAGTAATTCCAAGGGAACTGACTGTGTAGTAGGGCAAAGGCAGACCTAGATTAGCATAGTTCTGATTCTGTCTAATAAGCTTAAAAAATCTTAGAAAAAAACCCAATTGCTTACAGGTTACTATATCCCAGAACAAAGCTCAATAATTTTTACCTTGGAATACAAAGTAGGAATACAAAACTATCTAGGACACAAGAAGATAAAATTCACAATGTCTGATGCCTGATCAAATATTACCAAACATGAAAAGAGGCAGAAAACTGCAATCCATATTGAGGAAGAAAATAAATCAACACAAAAAGACACAATAATAGCACAAGCTTCAGAATTAGTATGCAAGGTCAATAAAACAGTTAGAATTCAATTCCGCATTTTCAAGAAGGTAGAGAAAAAAAGTAAATATGTTAAGTAGAACATAGAAAAAATTTAAAGAGGCTTGAATTGAACTTCTAGATACAAAATCCACAATATCTGATATCAAAATACATTGCATGGTATGGGCCACAGATTGGATGTTGAAGAAGGAAAGCTATTGGCATTGAACGTGAAAACATGGCAGTAGAACAATCCCAAACAAAACACATTCAGAAAACAAATATTAAAAGGATGAAGGGAACATAAATGAAATGAGTGAAATGTGGAGCAATCTTAAGAAGCCTAATATATACATAACAGGAGATGCTGAAGGAGAGAGGTGGAAGGGAGGTCAGATGGAATATTTTGAATAGCAGTGAATTTTTAAATTCCCAAATTAAACCCACAGATTCAAGAAGTTCAAAGAATCCTAAGCACATTCTTGAAAAGGAAATTACAAAAAAACATTGAATCACTTAAAACCTGAGAAAAAGTTAGTAATTCAGAATTAGCCAGAAAGATTTTCTATTTTTTAATACAGCAGGAAAAAATATAAAAATGACAACAGAGTTCTATTGAAAACAATACAAGTTAGAAGATAATGAGGCAATATCTTACAACTATGAAAGAAAAAAGGTAGCTTAGCAAAAATATGTTTTATAGTGAAAATATCTTTCAAAAGCAAAATAAAAACTTTGTTGACAGAGTAAAGCTAAAAGAAGTTGTCACCAACCTACCTGTACTATAAAAATGCTAAAGCAATTTCTTCAGACAGAATGAAAATAATACCAGATGAAAAGTAGCATCTAACAAAAGGAGTTAAGAGCACCCAAAAAGGTTAAGAGGATAAATAAGTGGATAAATTAAAAAGTAATATTTCTAACTTGATTTTGAAGTCTCTTTGAGAGTATCATTTAAAGCAAAAACAACGGTGCAATGTAAAGTTCATTAAATTATATGACAACAATAAATGCTGGGAGAAAATGTAGAATTGCACTGATGTGAGGTCATTATTTTGTACATGACAGTATGTCATTACTTGGAGGTGGATTGTGATGAGATATAGGTGTATACCATAAACCCTAAAGCAACCATTAAGAAACAGAATTATAGTTAATAAGTCAAATAAGAAGGTAAAATAGAATTACCAAAATATATACAACAAATCCAAAAGATGGCAGAAAAGCAGCAATGGGAAAAAAAGAATATATAAAATTATTGGAAAAAAATAGCAACATAGTATATTTAAATTCTCTCTCTCAGTAGCTACCTTCAAACACTCAAGTGAAAAGCTAAAAATAGATGAAAAAGTATGACATTAAAATTTGCTTTGTTCCAAAAATTCATTTTAAATGTTATAATTATTTTATTGTAAAAAGATGTGAAATGATATACCATGTTAATATTAATAAAAAGATAAATGGAATATTTATTTAAATATCAGATAAATGTAATTTCATAGCAAAAATATTACCAGGGATTAAGAGGAATATTTTTTGCTGATAATGACATCGATTTATCAAGAGAATGAAGAGCAACTAAACACAATTGGGTCAAGTTTCACAAGTTTTTATGTTGTGAATTAAAATACATATACACGTAGCCCCCAAACTGGATTTTTGTATACACAATGGATAGATCCCTGTCAAGATGGGATACATGTACAAGAGCTGTAGATAAACTTTCTCTCTTTCTTTCTTACTATGTCTCTCTCTCTCTCTCTCTCTCTCTCTCTGCATATATATAGATATATATATACACTTATGTAATCTTATATCTGTAGTAGAAAAGATCTAAGGAATACAAAACATACGTGTATTTTGTAGTAATAAGTCTTATATAATTGAATACATAGAGGGAATTGGAAATGCGTGATACTTATTTAAATGTTTCTGTAAGTGTAAGTGATGTTCTGCTGAAATCAGATTCCCCTCACCACCTCAGAGTTAGTATTCAAGAAATGTAGCGAAGTTTAAATGGAACACAGTGCACATAATCTATTCTGATAAGGCTTATTATTTTCAATAAATGGCATGAAGATAAAAAAGAAGATATATAACAATTATAAAGGTTTATGTGCCTAATAATAGCACATATTTTATGTGAAGCAAAAATTTATTGAATGAAGAAATATACAAATCTACAGTTTTATTCAGGCATTTAATATCACATTGTAATAATTGATACAAGTAGACAGAATATCAGTAAGGATATTGAAGACTTGAAAAACACTATTAATCATAAAATAATCCTAAGTAAATCCAAGAGTCAAATCATAGCAGGATATTATCTGATCAGAATGGAATTAAATTAATAACTAATAAAAAGGTTTATAGAGAATCCCCAGATATTTGGAAACTAAACAACATATTTCTAAATAACACCAGGAAAAAAGAAGAAATTAAAGAGAAATTAGAAACTACTATTAACAGAATGAAAATAAAATTGAACATATTAAAATTTGTGGGGGCTAAGAAAAGCAATGTATGAGGGAAGTTTGTAGCCACAAAAGCTTGTTAGAATACATATAAGAAAAGTCTCAAATTAATTACCTAAATTTCCACTTTAAGAAATGAAATAAAGAGGAGCACATTAAATACAAATGAGTAAAACAAATAAAAATAATGAAGATAAGATTAGCATTAATAAAATAACAACCAAAAAATAAAGAAAATCAAATCAGCCCAAGGCTGATTCTTTGAGATGCTAGCAATAATAGCAAGAGCATGAAAAAGACAGAAATTACCAGTATCAGGAATGAGAGAGATTATAAGGGAATGTTATAAATAACTTTAGGACAACAAATTTGATGATTTAATTGGAGAAAGACCTAGAAAGAAATCACTAAAGCCCACTCAATAAAAAATAAATAACCCAAACAGGTTATGTGTATTAAATCAAATAATTTTTTGTTAAATACCTTTCCAGAATGAAAATTCCAGACCCAGATAGCTTCACAAACAATTAAAGAAGAGAAATACGAATATACTAAATACTAATATACTAAAATGCGAATGTAAAAATATTAACTTCAACAAATTTGTATTTGAGGCTGTACAAAATCAACTAATAGACAAAATAAGTATGAAAAACTTTAGCATATTAAAACATACTTATCAAATAAATAGTATAATTAATTAGTAAATAGTATTTCACACGTCCAAATGCTCAGTGTCATAGTTAAAATTCATTTATCTGGATTAATAATGTTATATTTTCCCAGAGAGCATTTAAAAAACATCCTTGCAAGTGGAAAGATAAAATACATAAAATACTGTCATTAATAATTTAATCTACAGTAATCAAATTATCATCTGCAAGAGCAGAGGGCATACATTCAAACTGCTATATTCTATTGCCATCATAGCTGAAGATTTTTTGATTGATTTCTTTCCTCTAAAATAGATGGGAAAAATCCTAAATATATTGGGGAGTTGGTGTAAATTCCTACAGTGGCGTCCATATTATACACTATGATTTTGATTTAAAATCAAGGGAAAGTTACAAGATAGTGATAACTGGGTTTTCATTCATTTCCAAATTATTAAAAGACCTTGCTTACTTTAATCTTCACTTTCTTGCGGAGTCTAGAGGCACGGAATGCCACAGTAAATGTTACTAGATCTTTCAGTGTGCAGTCTGAGTGGTAGCATGTAATTTATTTACAAGATGTCATCTTTAAGCCTCTCGGGGTTTTAATCCTGGTTTTGCCTAGTTTTGTGTCTTTGGACAAAAATATTCACCTTTCTGAGTCTCTGTTACTTCATCAATATAATAGGAGTGAAAATAGAGATTCCCTCCAAGGTAGATTGTAAGGATTAGAAAACAATGTGTACGGGACTTAGAAGATTTCCTGGCATATCTAAGCAATTAATAAATCTCAGTTGTGATTATTGTTATCATCTTAATGAAGCACATTTGTACCCTAATTCAAACTTTGCTTGTATCTTCATTTTTGCTAATCACTGGTCTACTAGTCACACCCAGTTAAGTAATATAAAAAATTAGGTTCAAAAACCAGCGTTAATCAAATTCTGAAAATCATTTTAAAAAGTAAATATTCTTGAACATTAAAAGGAAATTCAAATGTAGGCTTCATATTGCAATTGATTGCTATAATCATACGGAATTTCTTAAAGGTATCAGCACTGTATTAGCTAAGTCATGTGTGATTTTAGTAAATGTGAATCAGGCAGGTGAAAATCTAATGCAAGCCTTGCACAAGAGGTTTGCAAAGTTATTTGATTCAGAAGCAACAGGCATTGAAGCCCTTTTTAAATTAAGAAAACTAAGTCACCAAACATATTTACACATATGTTTAAATGTAACTTCATCTCTTTGGGGATTGTGTAGTATGCACAATGTATTTTATATTTAATCCATTCTAATTACCTAAAAAATCCTTTGAGGAATTATTTCCGCTACTCATTTCCAGGTGCCGACTAGGGATAGATGTAACTTAGCTTCAAATACTAAAGTCAATTATAAATATTAATGTTGGTTCTGTTTTATTAAAAAAAAGATGTCTAAATGATGTTAGGTAATTTATTTAAAAAGAAAAGAAAAGCCGAGGCCGGGCGTGGTGGCTCCTGCCTGTAATCCCAGCACTTTGGGAAGCCACGGCAGGTGACTCAGGTCAGGAGTTCAGGAGACAGCCTGTGAGATGGTGAAAGGCTCTCAAGATCTCACCAAAATAAAACTTTCAAGCTGAGGTGGTGATGGGCACCTGTAATCCAGCTACTCGGGAGGCTGGGGGCAGAGGGCAGACAGGAGAGCAGAAGTTGCAGTGAGCGAGGAGTGCCTCACTACACTCCAGCCTGGGTGACAGGTCAGGATCATCAGAGAAGAAGGAAAGAAGAAGAAGGAAGGAAGGAGGAAGGAAGGAAGGAAGGAAGGAAGAAGGAAGGAAGGAAGGAAGGAGGAGGGAGGGAGGGAGGGAAGGAGGGAGGGAGGGAGGGAAGAAAGGAAAGAAGGAAGAAAAAGAAGGAAGGAAGGAAAGAAAGGAAGAAAGGAAGGAAGGAAGGAAACGAAGGAAAGGAAGGAAAGGAAAGAAAGAAAAGCCAGGATAGACTAAATGATACTGTTAAAGCAGGTAGCCAGTCAGGCATGAGCAGGACAGAGAGGGCTCCCTCCCCTCCTATCAGGAACGGCAGACAACCACCAGGTGATGGTCAGGCAGTTGTTAGATTGTGTCTTTAAAATAACTGGTTGCAGCTGGCACCAAGGAACAGCAGTCTCCCAATAGATAGAAAAAACCTGAAACTGGTGATCAGCAGCTTCCTGATAAGATCTCAGGAGTTGGATGAGTGGGTTTAAGCATACACACTAAGAGACAACATGGTGGAGTTTAACTGGTAGTTGACCTTCTAGGAGCATTCAACTGGTAAGTGAAGAATACCACAAGTGAGCATGCTTGCAACTGCAGTAAACACACTACTCATACAGCCCCTCCCAAGTGCTCGCAGGCCACTGCACATGCAGACAGCCCACCCTAAGGGAAGAAACAGGGGAGAAGTAATGCAAGACCCTGGAAGCGTGCCAGCATATCAAACCCTAAGACAAAAGTCAAACTGTGCACTTGATCTCTCAAGTCGCCCACTTGGCCCTCTTCCAAGTGTACTTCACTTCCTCTCATTTCAGTTCTAAAGGTTTTTAATAAACATTCACTCCTGCTCTAACACTTGCTTAAATCTCTCCTTCTGCTTTATGCCCCTCAGTCGAATTCTTTGTTCTGAGGCAGCAAGAATTGAGATTGCTGCAGACCCATACAGATTCGCCACAGGTAACAGTACTGGACATGTCCTCCTAATCTAAACAACTAAACAACTCTTCAAAATATATGAAACAATTGCTTTTAGACAATCTATAACAAGCAGCACAGACTGTGGTCCATGAGAGAAGGCAAACAAGTTAATTATGTGAGCACTGTCATCACACTGATTTTTGCCTTGGTATTTTTTTCAAGATGATAGAGAGCAAGTATGGAGGTCTTGTCGAGTTGAGGAGACAGATAATAGCATTGGGGAAGGTTGAAATGGATAGATTTTACAGATTTTATCAGGGCTAAAAAATCTGCTTCAGGGTCCCCTTGAGTCTTTGATTAAGTACTAAGGTATGCATGTCTAGGGTTGACTCCATGGCATCAGGCAAATAACAATTACTGAAGAAAGAACAACTTTCACGGAACTGCCACTCCAGTCAAAGCCTGAAAAGCTGAGGGAACAACCCCGGAGGGCCTAGAGGAATGTCCCGGATATCAGTGAAAAGAGAGAGGAGATCTTAAGCTGAAAATCATAAAAGATAAATAAATGAATGATAGCTACTTGTCTTACTCAGTCCCATACCTTCCTTACCAGATACTTTCAGTCATTTCTATCTTTTATCTTGAGATTGCCCATCAGATATGAGAACTTCTTCTTGATACATAGTTGCAAGGAGATTTTGATTATCCATGGGATTACATTTGTCACCTCATAGACCTCCAAAAGGAAATTCTATGTCTTTGTGAGTAAATTGTAAAGGGGAATTATTTATTACACTACTCTTACGAGAATTGCTACTCTTACTCTACTATTCACAGTAAAACTATACACTGTATCACCTACAATGTGGAATTCTAGATGGAAAATTCTAATTGCTGTAATATTCTGCCTTATCATGTTTATAACAGGATTAATAATTACAGGAATGATTTTGTCAAAGTTAGCAATAAAGTTACTCTAGCCACCCAATTCAATGGCATGTATCCTATATTAAGAAAATGTTGCTTCTATATTAACGCTTCTGGTAAAGTACAGCGACATCTGGTGGAGGCAACCAGTATTACAACCCATCTAAATGGCTAACAGGTATCAAACAAACTCTACTGTCATGGTTATAGCCTATAGTACCCCTACTAATAGTGGTAATCTTAATACTCATATTCGAACTCTATATTCTCAACTTCTTGTAAAATTAATCTCTTCTCACCTAGAAGCTATTAAACTCCAAATGGTGCCTCAGATGGAACCACACATGGACATGTCTTTCTTCTGGGGACCCTTAGATTGACTCCAGGAGGAGCCCTAGCTCCTGTTCCCTACATGATGCCCCTCTCCAGCAGGAAGTAGCCAGAAAGAGTCATGTTCAACACCCCCAACAGCAATTAGGTTTTCCACTCCTGAGGGGGTAAATGATACAGGAGGTAGAAAGAAATTATTTAGGCAGATAGTGAAGGCAAAAGAGTCCTCAGCAGAATTTATTTTGGAAGCTACCATAAATTTACATCCTATGCAAATGGCACAACTGGTCCAACCAGTCTTTCATGCCCTATGTAAATCAGATACCACCTCTTCACCAACTCATCTATAAAACTCACTGCATTTCACCACAGATCCAACAACGCATTTTTCTGGGACCCCTCTCTGCAGCAGAGAGCTGTTCTCTTTCTTTAACCTAACTTGTGCTCTCAACTTCACTCTTTGTTTGTCCATGTCCTTGTTCTCCATGGCCATGAGACAATGAACTCCAAGTGTTACTCCAGACAACGAGGCTGTTTTATCAGTAGATTTGACATGAAAGAATAAAAAAAAATCAGTAAACTTGAAGGTACAGTACAAAATTTTAAATATGAAGTGCCTGGAGAAAGCAAGTTTAGTGTGAGGGGTGATTCTCTTTCTTTTGCCTAACTTCTGCTCTCAACTTCACTCTTTGTGTGTCCATTTCCTTGTTCTCCAAGGCCATGAGACAATTAACTGCAAGTGTTACTCCAGACAAGGAGGCTGTTTTATCAGTAGATTTGACATGAAAGAATAAAAAAGTCAGTAAACTTGAAGACACAGTACAAAATTTTAAATACGGAGTACATGGAGAAAGAAAGCTTAGTGTGAGGGATGCATAGAAAGTCCTCACCAATAAGTGGTCTAACATTCTTAGAATTAGGGAAAAAATACAAAAAAGGAGGATGGAAAGAAAGAAAAATAAGCTGAAGAAATATGCTCACACACACACACACACACTTCTTCATAGACTGATTCATATTTAAATGCAGTTTTACATAGCAAAGAGAAAAAAAGAAAGTTATTACATATGAAACTATCAAGAAAAACTAAAGTGGGGGCTCAGATTATGTTTTCATTTAGAAATTAAGGGACCATTTGTGATCTTGAATATAATTGCAGTGTAGAGATAAGAACTAAACAGATTAGAATGAGGAATTGGAGAATATAAACTATTTGCACATTATAAATTTTAAATAAATATATGTACAAAATTATACAATGAATACCCATATAATTAACCTATCTTAATAAACATTAAAATTTAGTAGAATCTCTTAATATTAAAACTGGCTTTGCAAATATTACATCAGTGAGAAAAATTATAACAGTAAGCTGAGCTACCACTCCCATCCCCCCATCTTGCCTTTCTTTTAATTATTCCTGGGCTATTGGACCCAGCTAACTTTAGAAGACATTTAGGCTACAGTATAATGTTAATAGGTCTTGCCCAAAATTTGACTACTTTTGTAAGGCTAATGGGAGGCCATCAGACTAGAAGGAGAGAGGAGCCAGAGTCCTTCTAGGGTGCAGACATAAATGATTGTCAGCCATTACTCCTGAGGTTACAAGATATGCAACTTCCCTAATTATTCCTGCAAATAGCACCACTATTGTAGATCAGCCTTTTGAGACATCTTTCTGGGTTTTTTGCACGTTTGACACCCATGGCTCCACCTGGACCACCAACCGTGCTCCTGTGGCCCCAGCCAGAAGCATTCAGCCTAAAGAAGAACAACTTCCACTCGCTATGAGTTCATCTCTGCGGCATCCAATCAGCAGCAAGTACCTGTTACCTGGCTGCCCCTGCACCTTCCTCCAATCTGCCTTTGAAACACTTCTAACCTGCAAGCTTTAGATAAGATCATTTGAATATGAATTCCATCTCCCAGGTAGCATGGCCAGCCTCCTTTCTGTTAAACTCTTTCTTTACTACAATGCCATGTTCTTTCTTTCTGCAGTGGACAAGAAGTATCCCTTGAGCGGCTATAATATACTTTCTTGTTTGAACTTTCCCGCTCCTTGCACATTAGGTGTAATTCCTATCCTTACTTCTTAACCACACTTGGGCTTTGGTTTATCATTTTCTTGCCCCCCTATATACATAATTTTAAAAACAGTCTTTTCTGCATGGTTTTGAACTTTTCACAAAAGTAAACTTGCTGTATGCCTTTTTTTTTTTTTTTTTTTTTTTTTTTTTTGAGACAGAGTCTCACTCTATTCCCCAGGCTGGAGTGCAGTGCCTGATCTCAGCTCACTGCCACCTCTGCCCTCTGCCTCCCAGGTTCAAGTGATTCTCCTGCCTCAGCCTCCCAAGTAGCTGAGATTACAGGCGTATGCCACCACAGCTGGCTAATTTTTGTATTTTTTAGTAGACACAGAGTTTCACCATGTTAGCCAGGCTGGTCTCAAACTCCTAACTTAGGTGATTCGCCTGCCTCGGCCTCCCAACGTGCTGGGGTTACAGGCGTGAACCACCGTGCCCAGGCTTGTGTAATTTTTTCCCATTCAGATATATGTGTAAAACATGCACCAATGCTGATGTTTGTAGCTCTAGTTTATTAATAATTGATTCTGCATAAAAATATACCCCATATATAATCAGTTTGGGGTTGATTTTTTTCTAATTCTTTTTAATACCAGAAAATATATTTTTCTGTAGATGTCAGCTTGTAAACTTGTATGAGATTTTCTCTAGCATATATAGAATTGTTTGGTACTGGGTTATACAAATCTTCAAATTTGCTAGTTTCTTCCCAGTTATAGACTAGATTGGTTTAACCAATTTATACTTACTCTGGAAAGGTGTAGCAGTTATGTTGCTGCACACCTTTGACAATTATTATTTTTACAACTTAAAATGCTTGTTAGATGGGTATGGTTAAAAGAAAAACTTTAGCCAAATTAACTTTAACAGAGTTTGAGCAAAGAATGAGTTGCAAATCAGACTGCCTCCTGAGTCACAGTAGGCTCAGAGACTCCAGCACAGCCACATGCTGGAGGAACATTTATGGAAATAAAAAGGAAAGTGACCTACAAAAAATAGAAGTGAGGTACAGAAACAGCTGGACTGGTTACAGCTTGGTGCTTCCCTTATTTGAACATGATTTGCACAGTTGGCCAAAACTTTGGCCAAAACTCAGTGATTGGCACAAGAATAGACTGCAGTCTGTTTACAACTCCATTTAGGTTATAGTTCACAGTGTACAGAGAAACCTACAAGTCAAACTTAAAAATATGTAAGGAGGCAGCTTTAGGCTAAACTTTATTTGACAGTATGAAAGAGTATCTTTTTATGTTTTTTAATTGACAACTTTCTATTTAATAGTGAACTTGATCATCTTTTAAAATGTTTCTGGTAATTCAGCTATCTTCTTTTTGTAGATTGCCTATTTTCTTTTGCACATATTTCTTATAAGTTTTTGTCTTTGCTTTTTAATTTTTCTTTATAAGTGATATATATTATAATTTGTAATAATAAAAGTTGATTATATTGTAAATACTGTTTTAGGAGTATGGTTATATTTTAATTTTTCTCATTGCCATTAAAGAAATTTTATTTTAAATATCAAGTTATAAATACTTTTTATTTGAGCATTTTAAATTTGAGCATCTTGTGTTAAGAAATTATTTTTTTTCCAGAACTGGTGGATATATTATTGTATATTTTATTCTAAAAGTTCCAAGTTTCTTTTCCGTAGCTAATAATTAATTTACCTGTAATTAAATTGTCTATATGGTATAGAGGTCAAGGGAAAATGCTTCCTTCTCCCTATGAAGGTTTGATGAAAAAATCAACTGACAAAAGGCAGATCATAAATAGCATACAAATTCATCAATGTGCACATGAGCAAGAACCGTAAACTGATTACTGCAACCTCCCTAACAGGGTGTAGAAGTTTGAGGTTACAGAAACATGGGGGCTTGGGTTGTGGCAAAATAGGTTATGGGAGAAAAAGAAGTAGAGGAATGGCTAGCAAAAGTAGCTGCATTATGTAGATAAAATTTTACAGGTAGCAGCCTTCAAAGAGAATAAATGGTAAAATGTTTCAATTGGACCATTCATGTTTTCAGATACCTGGTTAATCTTTCTTAGATCTGAAAAGGGAAGGCCTCAGAGAAAGCCTGGTTTCATCAATGCAGTTCTCTACAGATTCAAATCTCCCCCACAAAAGACAGCTTTGCAAGGCTACTTCTGTTTGTGTGCTCTCTGAATGGCCATCTAAAAATATGTCTAAGAAATATATTTTGGGGTGAAATATTTTGATTTCTTTCAATGATGTTAGGTGAGAGTCCAATTCATTTCATTATTTTCCCAGCAACACTTATTAAACAGTTCATCCATCCCATGATGGTGTCTTATGGCAGATACATAAACATAGGAGTCTATTTCCAAGACCCTTATTCTATTACTTCATTCTATTTATTTTAACTGAACATTACTTTTCTTTTGGGGGCCACTCCAAGTTAATGTCTAAGTAGAGGTATCTGTGACTGCACAAAGAAGATAAATGCTAATCACAAATATATTTGAGGGAAGGTAAGTGCTTCTTAATTCTCAAAAGATACTTTTTGAACCCATAGCTCATTTCAGGACAGTCAATGACCATTGTCTCCTTTGCCAATACGATGATTTTTCCACCTCATCCATGTGGTAAGAATTTCACTGGATGGTTTCAGCTAGGTGAGGGTCCCAATTCTCCTTATTGCAGGGACACAACCCTGTCCTCTGCTGCTTGAGCAACTGCTACAGTGTCTCCGTAGGCTCCAGAGCAGTTTCCAATCTATACTGCCTTACCTCCCTGATTTTCAGCTCCCTTTTTCATCTGCGATCACTGGCACTTCTCTTACTTTCTTGAGCAGTAAGGAGTAGGTTAAACAAAGCAAAACAAAATGAAGCCAAACAGAACCAAATAACCATAACCAAGTGAACAAAAACCAAAAGCAGACGTTTGTTATACATTCAGTATTCATGGGTGCTATATTATATATTGGGAGATTTTTTTTTTACAGGATATCTAGTATATTATTATAGTAGAATTGAAAGTCCAGACAAGTATTTGTAGGAGTTCTGATAGAATGGATAGTAGAAAAGGGAGCAGTCTCTACACAGCATCTTTCCCCACACGATGTATTATTGTTCTTTATAATGGAATATAAATCCTTTCAGGTAAGGATGTGCTCTTCATTTCTCTTCAGTTCCACACTCTCCTCATTTTTTTTTTCTAGACTCTATGCCTCTTTAATTTGTTATCTTTCTGGTGGCTAAAGGCATTAAAGTTTGGAATACCTGATTTAAGCATTTAATTCTCTTTTTTATGTATTTATCCCACTCTTCAGTTTGAAGAGCTTTCTACTTGCTGCTGGTAATAGAAGAAAAATTAGAGTAGGATAGGCTTCTGTCTCTTTGACATCTATTAAAATAACACTGCTTGCCTCAAGCAGTTGACCTTCTTTCTTGTTCATCCTCCCACTGAAAACATTGCCTGAAGAACCAGTTTTCTGATGTTTATTACTCTCATAAGCCACAGCTCATTCTGAGCTCATGTTCTGCCACTCTTCTTCTACAGCATTGTCACTCTCTTTTACACTTCCATGGATAGATGCATGTCTTTGAACCACTTATAATTTAAAAGGAAAATAAACAAGGGGGAGGGAGGGAGACAGAGAAAGGGAGAAAGGGGAAAATAGGAGAAAAGGAGAAAGAGTCCAGAATCTTGAAAGAAAAAAAGACGTTGGACTTCCTTACTATGCATTTTACATTATTTTCATTTGATTTTTTTAAGTTATTCATGGTTCTCAATAAAAATTCCATTCTTTACATAGTAATTAATTTTGAATCATTTTCCTTTCTAAAGCTTCAAGTCACTGAATCACAGCTGTATCTTATATATAAACATCTGCTTTCCAAAACTTTATGAAAACTTTCAATTATTGAGGAATCTCCTATTTTGTTACCATAAGCTCTCAAAGGATATAGTCCCATCTAGATCATGAATACATTACTCCTGTTGATATTTTATTTCCCCCTCAGAGTTTCAAGTGATTAAATATAATACATCTAAAGTGTTTATATAACTTTATAAAGTAATACTATCAAAACTAACTCACATTGATGAAAGTTCCCAATTTGGGGGCAGGGAGGGGCTCAGCGAACAATAACCAAGTATAGTGCTCTGGCAGGCTGAGTACTTTTGAATTAAAGGAAATTGGAAGGACTTAGAAGCTGCCTCAGAACGAAGGACTTTCTAACCTTTTTTTGTTTCTCTCCTGCCAACTACAGGGAGGCACTCTCCCTGGAAGTTCCCTTGTCTGACTGGGAAAAACTTCTTCCAAAAGAAATGCAATCGTCTTGAAACCTCTTTAGGAATATTATCAAATAACCAGAAAAGATTAACCGCCAGAGAGGAGAAAAGATTAAAAGTCATCACCATGTGCAGACAAACATTTCACCTATTCTTCTAAGGTCAATTCTAAGAGATTACCTGGGAGACAGTATCTGCATAATAAAAAAAACCTTTGTTCACAATGAAGCTCCTCTTCTAACCTTCTTGAGGTTAATTGCCATCTCTCTTAATGAGCTCAGAGAAACATTGTCCCTGGTCATTGTTTATTCTTAAGGTCCCATTCAGTATTAAAAGAGAATTATTTATAAACTATTGTCTGTCCTTCGGGCCCAGATTAAGTCTTCTAAAAATCATTTGCCGCACCCTTAAAATTGCTTACATTCCTCCATCTCCCTCTCACTTATGAAGAGGGCACTATTTAAGCTTTAATCATTTGGCTCTTATTTGAGAGTCATATTTTGTATTGCTCCTGTACACATTTGAACATTAGGAAAACTGTATATTGTTTTCTCCTATTAACCTATTTTCAATTTATTTTAGCAGACCAGATTTACCCATGCCCTACCTAATATTTTCCCTGTGACAATAAAACTTTTAGAAAATAGTAGATGTTTGATACACGTCAATATTGAATTGAAACTAACTTGAATTGGATAATTTATCACAGTTATTTTTGATCTACTAAGAACAATATCTTACAACCTTTCTTGCTACATCACGAATAGTGTGGTAAATAGGTGTTCAGAATTAATGTTCCTGTTACAGTAGGGAGCTAATCAGCCATTAACAGGATAGGAAAGGGCTCCCCCCACCCACCAGGAATGTCAGGCAGCCATCAGGTGATGGTCCTGCAGTTGTCACATTGCTTCTCTAAAATGATAATTGGTCACAGCTGGTGCCAGGGAAAGGTAATTTCCCAATAGATAGAGACACCTTAAATTGGTGATAGGCAGCTTCCAATAAGATCTCAGGAACTGGAGTGACTGGGCTTAAGCATGCACATTCAGAGGAAAAATGGCACAGTATGACCTTCTGGGGGTACTGCACTGGAAAATAAAGTCTTATTTGAGTGTGCATACAACTCCAGTAAACACACTGTGCATGCTCACCTCCCCAGTGCTAGCAGGCCACCGTGCATGTGGGGAGGGCACTTCAAGGGAATAGGGAGAAAAGGATGCAATACCCTAGAAGTATGCCAACATATAAAACTTTAAAAGTAAAAAGATCAAACCCCACATTTGACCTCCAAGAAGCCCATTTGGGTCTCTTCCAAGTGTATTTTTCTTTCTTTCCTGCTGTAAAGCTTTTTAGTAAACATCCACTCCTGCTCTGAAACTTGCCTCAGTCTCTTTTTGTGCCTTAAGCTTCTTAGTTGAATGCTTTCTTCTCAGGAGACAAGAATTAAGGTTGTTGCAGACCCATACTGATTCGTCGCTGGTGACTTGGATATTCTCCACCACTTACTGTCACGTGTGTTCATGTGAAGAGACCACCAAACAGGCTTTGTGTGAGCAATAAAGCTTTTTAATCACATGGGTGCAGGTAGGCTGAGTCCAAAAAGAGAGTTGGCGAAGGGAGATAGGGGTGGGGCCGTTTTATAGGATTTGGCTACATAGTGGAAAATTACAGTCAAAGGGGATTGTTCTCTGATGGGCAGGGGTGGGGGTCACAAGGTGCTCAGTG
Source organism: Papio anubis (assembly GCF_008728515.1). Taxonomy (NCBI): domain Eukaryota; kingdom Metazoa; phylum Chordata; class Mammalia; order Primates; family Cercopithecidae; genus Papio; species Papio anubis. The sequence continues at coordinate 81,825,251 of NC_044989.1, forward strand.
GGGGAGCTTCTGAGCCAGGAGAAGGAATTTCACAAGGTAATGTCATCAGTTAAGGCAGGAACCGGCCATTTTCACTTATTTTGTGATTCTTTAATTGCTTCAGGCCATCTGGATGTACACGTGCAGGCTTGGGCTCAGAGGTCTGACACTTACATTCAGAATGATGATTCTGAGGACTTGTAGAACCTCAATCCTGCAAGTTTGATCCTGAGTTTGATCAGTAATTTCATTACAGAGAAGCCACTAAAGGGCTACCATGGCTTTAGGCATTTTAGGAAATTTTTCTATAGTAAAACTTAATTTGTGTGTGTGTAGAGTCACCCCTTGGCTGATCAGAAAATTCATTTTTCTGACTACTTGGATTTTCCAGATATTTTGATCGAGCATCTTCTCATCATCATTTTTATATCTTATAATTACATACATGCAAGCTTCATGTTGTACTGATAAACATAATCTGTTTTAAAGGCAAGGAAGTTCAAAGGGAATTGAATCAACTATAGAGCTGTCTTTATAAACTAAATTACCTATGTAAATTATTTAACCTTCTCTACTTATCTCTTAGTAAAAGACATTTTAAAAATATCACTTCATATGCAAATCCCTTTATATGCAGAGAATTTTAGTGTTGGCTTTTCTTTTGAAATTTGAGGTTTGAAAGGCTAGCTCTCACCAGCTTCAGATTTTATTTTCCTACCTATTGAGCCCTTATGTTTTAAGTCTGATGCTCAAAATAAGTCACTAGGTAACTGGTATCAACTTGTGATTTTTAATGCCAAAGAGTGAGACTCTTCAAAATTGATTAGCTGTGTTAAATAAGCCATACTCTTTCATTCAATAGTTTAGAAAACAGGCCTAAAACAAAACAAATGTTCAAAATTACATTCTATTGATATAGGAGTTAACGAGGAATTACTTAGGCAGATAGCAAAGGCATGGGAGTCCTTGGTAAGGCTTTTCTTTTTAATGAAAAGCAGCCCTAAATCATTTTCTAACAAAGAGTAGCCTGCAAGCTGGAAGCTTCCACAGGTGAAAGCTGGCAGGAACAAAGGTGTAGACATTTTCAAAATGGCGGCTCCATCTCCCCTTCTCTGCCAGCCACATGTACAGCAAGAGGAAGACAGGATGGTATCAATGAAGGGGAAAGCTCATTTGCACAAGAAGCTTAGGGTGGGGCAACCAGCCTTCCCCATGAACTATGTAAACGTCATACCTGATCCAATCAATCTGTGAGCCCTAGGTAAATCAGACACTGCCTCCTTAAACTGAACTGTAAAACTCTGCGCATTCGCTGCGCCCCCCGCATCCCCCAGTTCTTTCAGTTCAGAGACCTCTTACAATGTAGAGGGAGCTGTTTCTCTTTCTCTTCTGTTCTACCTATTAAACCTTTGCTCCTAAAATCGTCAACTGTGCCTATGTCCTAAATTTTCCTGGCACATGACGAGGAACCCCAGGTTCATACCCCAGACAACATAGCCACTTCACTATTAAGAATATTCTAGGCCAGGCGCGGTGGCTCAAGCCTGTAATCCCAGCACTTTGGGAGGCCGAGACGGGCGGATCACAAGGTCAGGAGATCGAGACCATCCTGGCGAATCGGGTGAAACCCCGCCTCTCTAATAAAAAAAATACAAAAAAAAAAACTACGGGCGAGCGGCGGCTCGTAGTCCCAGCTACTCGGGAGGCTGAGGCAGGAGAATGGCGTAAAACCCGGAGGCGGAGCTTGCAGTGAGCTGGAGATCCCGCCACTGCTCCAGCCTGGGAGACAGAGCAGACCCCGTCTCAAAAAAAAAAAAAAGAATATTCTAATTATTTGGCCTGCCTGCTAGGACATTCTTTTTATTGTTGTGGGTGGTTGTTGTTGTTGTTGGTTGAGATGGAGTCTTGCTCTCGTTGCCCAGGCTGGAGTGCAGTGGTGCAATCTTGGCAACCTGCACCTCTGCCTCCCAGGTTCAAGGGATTCTCCTACCTCAGCCTCCCGAGTAGCTGGGATTACAGGCGCCTGCCACCTTGTGGGCTATTTTTTTTTTTGTATTTTTAGTAGAGATGAGGTTTCTCCATGTTGGGTAGGCTGGTCCTGAACTCCTGACCTCATGATCCACCCACCTCAGCCTCCCAAAGTGCTGGGATTACAGGAGTGAGCCACCACGCCCAGCCAGGACATTCTTATGTGAAGCAATACCACCGAATAACTCTTACAAAGCAATGTATTTCTTAATTTGGTAGATTAAAACATATTAATATTTTACTAAGAAATTAACAATATCATTCAATAAAGAATGAGGTTAAACTAAACTGATACCTCTTCTCCATTTTCTGATAAATTTTCGAATGGCAGGTTCAGCTTTAAGATGAATTAGTAGAGTATTAGTCCAGAGCAGTGGACAAATTGCCACGGAATAGATACCCTAGGAAGTAGCCACTTCTTATGTATAATATATATGTATGTATATCTAAGATGAGCATTTTGAGGCAAAGAAAAGCACAACAAAAAACAATAGTGTGCCTCTTGCAGCAGTTAGTGGTCATCTTACTTATCAGGAGTCAGACTTCAGGGTGAGGCTGGAGACACAGCCAGCAGGCAGCCCACTTTAAATAATTCTTGCCTGCAGCAGAGCTTTACAGCAATAGAGCAATTAGGAATCTTTTGCTTATTAAGATTTCCCACCATGTTGCACTGCCATTTTCAGGTCAGTCTTCAGGAAACTTTGTTTACTTAGAGCAAAGATGGAAAGTTATTTCAGATCTAGAAAATGGTTCTCTGGTAGAAATACTTATAGACTGTATTTAAACAAGAATTTGACATTGATGTAGATAATCTTTAAAGTTACAAGGCACCCCTAGATTTTATGACTTGATGAGTTTGCGTACCATTTGTCAGTTTTCTGATTGATTGTTATTTTTTGGTAGAGATAGGGTTTCGCATTGTTGGCCAGTCTAGTTTCAAACTCCTGAGCTCAAGCAATCCCCCAGCCTCGGCCTCCCAAAAGTGCTGATTACAGGTATAAACTGTGCTTGACCTCAGATCATTATTTTTCTCGTTGTTGTTGCTGCTGCTGCTGTTGTTTTTGGGACAGAGTTTTGCTCTTGTCGCCCTTATCTGTCCTTCCGGTCTCTAACTAATTTGCTGCTGACCCATCTCTGGCCATACTATAAAAACCCTATTTCCAACAATATACTAGACATTACACCTGAATGTCACAAAAGCTTCCAACTTAGGTTAAAATTGAATGTACACCAATCCCACTTCCCGTGAATACTGATACTCATGTTTTTATACTCATGTATATTATCTCTCATAGTTAATATTATTGAGTTTCAAAAAAAGAGTTTCTAACAAATTATTCTTGGGGTGTGACTCATTCTTGGTGGAATAATATTTTAATAAACTGTATCAAGTGAATGTGGGAACCCAGTAGGCAAAATGTGGTATACAAGGCACAGAAAGAAAGGCTTCATCCTGAACATCTTGTGATTTTTTTTTCATAGATGAGTTCGGAAACAAACTGGAAGCAGAACTATATTACTCCATGTCACGATTATCAAGTGATTAGAGTATATAGAGGGAATGCAGAAAAGAGCCTCCAGCAAGACTGGACATTCTATGGGGTTAGGAATCACAGACAAGATATAATGAATTATATTTTAACCGAATATTTGCTTTTAAGGAGTTTTCTTTTTAAAAATATTTGTATTAGGAGTGTGTACTCCAGTATCTCTTCCTATTCTTTGTTAAATCTTACATTTCTCAGTAACGCTTATGCAGAAGTATATTATTTAGAGAAAATTCGAAGAAATGCTGGATTCTCCTGCTAATTGTCAACTATTAGGCATCTATTTTGTGCCAGTGACTTTCAGAGGCTAACATACACTATTTTCTGTCATTTTTACAAAACTTTAGGAAATCACTATTAGGAGATAGTGAGACATCTGATAAAGAACTATCCAAAAAAAGAGACAAGAGAAAGAGTGAGAGAGAGCATAGGGAACAGATGTCTTCTCTATTATATAATGTTGAAATTCATCCAGTCTAAAGGTTAAAAGCTTGAGAATCAATTTCTTTCTTACTGCCTCTTCACCTTTCCTATCCAGCAAGTTACCAGAGACCATTGATACACCGCCATAAATGTTTAAATCTGTCTCACAGCCACTGCCATAGTGTAGAATTTCATCATCTCCTCACCTGGGCTCTTGTGCAGTCCTATGGTAGCCTATTTGGTATTGGGCATCAAGGGAGTTACTACCATCAGGTCTGGTGAACAGTGACACACGGGGAGGCAATGCCACACGAAGGATACATTTCCATCTTGAAAACAAAGCAGAAACAGATTTACGCTTCTAAGTTTAAATTAGAATGTTTTAAACTCTCTCTCTCTGCTGCACTGTTGCCACAGAATATATAATGCTGTTGTGGTGAAGAGAACATGAGGAACAAAAAGAATCCAGACATGCAATACTAAGGAATTTATGGGGGGAAAAAGTATAGGCATGTTATTAACAATTTAAATAGGCCAACAGCAGTTTGTTGATTATATGTGGAACTCAAACCATTTTTAGAAATTATTAGCTGGGTGCAGTGGCTCAGGCCTGTAATTCCAGCACTTTAGGAGGCCAAAGGCAGGCAGATCACTTGAGGTTAGGAGTTCAAGACCAGCCTGGCAAAGATGGAGAATCCCCATCTCTACTAAAGATACAAAAATTAGCTGGTAGTGGTGGTGGCGCCTGTAATCCCAGCTACTCGAGAGGCTGAGCCAGGAGGATCACTTGAACTCGGGCGGCAGAGTTTGCAGTGGGCAGAGATTGTGCCACTGTACTCCAGCCTGGGCAACAGAGTGAGACGTTGTCTCAAAAAAAAAAAATAATAATTATTATTTATTTAAAATATTGTCCTTAAGCTTAATACTTACAATAAATATAAACTATTAGGCATCTATTTTGTACCAGTCACTTCAGTGTAGGAGGATAACATACACTATTTTGTGTGATTTTTACAAAACTTTATGAAATCATTACTATTATCTTTAGATTGTGGATGAAAAACTAGAGGTAAAGAGGTTAAATAACTGGTATACTCTAAAGCTAGATTCTGAATACAGGACTCTCAGACTCTAAGGTTTACACTATACCACCTCTCAAAAGTGACACAAAGGCAAAAGCATAACTTACACAATTTTGTCTTACCAAGATGTATGTTTGAATGAATGCATTTCATTCATTTATACTCTTATCCCTTTGAAACATCTCCCAATTTAGTGGGTCTTCCATAGTGTTACCTGATTTATCCTGTAAGTAACAGATGTCATTACATAATTTCATGTTTAGAAACTTCCTATTGATTGACTATAGCATAAAATCTATACTTCCTAGTCTGGCATTCATGAGCTTTGATAATGTGGCTCCAACATTTCTTCAAATTATTCTCTGTATACATCACCATGTCATAGTTGTTTAGCCACATTTTCTCATACTTTCTCATCAGAGTATGTCTTATCACAGTTGTGACATTATGCATACTGTAGAATTTTAATCCTTCAAGTCTTACTTCAATATCAAGATAATTTTCTTTTTAAAACAGGGTCATAGAGTCAGTTTTCCTTTGCTACAGACCTAAGTATCAGGTTCTTAGATTATAGAGAAATCACTAATTGCCTCCAGGTGCGTTTCTTGCCTCCTAGGTAAAATCTTTCATCTTTATTAATATGAATATGAAGTCTCTCTGCTTTGAACAGGATTTGGACCAGATTTGCCTATTCATAATTATTTAGGAATCAGCATTGTGCACTTGACAAAGATAGGCAAAGACCTGGAGGTGGAATGAATGGTCTTAACAATGATAAAAGAATATACACCAGGGGAAGATCATGGAGGGCTTTCTAAGACACACTAAGTAAATTAAGCTTCATAATTAAAAAATGGAATGTTTTGAGTAGGAGGCTGAGGGGTCAGATTTATTATACTCTGACTGCATTATCAAGATAAGCCTGGAGAGTCATAAGCCTGGACTCTGAGGGACAAATTAAAGAATGTTGCAGAAATCCTAGGAGGAAAGGCAGTGCTTTGTACTGTAATGACAATAGGGATGATAAGAAGCATTTAGAAGAGTTGGTAATAGGTTGCTTGTGAAAGTGAGTGCTTGGTGGACGGATAGTAGAAATCTTTTTCACACATTCTAGAAATAACTCAGATTTATATTCTTTTTTTTTTTTTTTTGAGACGGAGTCTCGCCAGGCCCAGGCTGGAGGCGGTGGCGCACTGCTCACTGCAAGCCCGGCCCCTGGCTCACGCTTTGCATTCTCCTCGGCCAGCCCGAGTAGCTGGGACTACAGGCTCTCGCCACCTCAGCCTGACTAGTTTTTTGTATTTTTAGTAGAGACAGGTTTCACCATGTTAGCCAGGATGGTCTCGATCTCCTGACCTCGTGATCCACCCGTGGGCTCTCGCCTCCCAAAGTGCTGGGATTACAGGCTTGAGCCACCGCGCCCGGCCCAGATTTATATTCTGATTTCCCTGAATCAGCATTTCAATAAAAGCAATTGTGGCCATTTTCTAAAGCAGTGTATGAATGTTTCTTAGAGAGTCTCAGCATCTTTTACTTTATAAGCATTTATTTTTGCTGGTGAGGTGTCAGACAGAAATCTCCAAGGTGCTTTATTTTTCAGATGAGTTGTGAAAAGATATAAGTCTTTGTTTCTTCACTGCACAATTTTTCACTGAATTCATGATCAAGGTGAGTAATGTTTTGCAAAGAAGTTTAATGTGGCTTTGCAGTTTCAGCACTCAGCAGCTGTGGAAATATGGGGTTCAGTTTACTGCTGCCTTCCCATTTATTTCTAAGGTCACATGCAATCTATGGAAAGCCTCTACTGTCACTTCAGAAATTGCTCAATCTTTAGTTCTATATTCCATTTGTAAATATTTCTCACATCTGGCCTTCAATCTATTGGCCTCATACCCACATTATCCCTTAAAGTTTGTTCTCCTGGAAGGAGACAATTCCTTGCTTTATGATTTAAAAACTCAAAAAGTTATTTTTGCAGCCGCCTTCTCAGATTTTTATTATAAACTGGAGATAGAAAGCCTTTATGATGAAAGTACATTTCTGGAATATGTCACTTTAGTTTGGACCTCACTAATACTAGCTTATATTGGATTTTCTAAGTTTACAGATTAGAACTACTAAGGAAGATTCGTGATGATTCTGCATTAACATGTTAATAAACAAGTTGGATATGTTTCCGGAATTCTGCTACAATTCAAGATTAACTTTGAGTAAGAGAGGCATAACCCCTCAAAACATCCTAAGAGAGTCAAGTGCTTTTGTGAGGGGCCAGTGCAGGCCGGGCGTGCCGTGGCTCAAGCCTGTAATCCCAGCACTTTGGGAGGCCGACGGGCGGATCACGCAGGTCAGGAGATCGAGACCATCCTGGCTAACACGGTGAAACCCCGCTCCCCTGGCTAAAAAATACAAAAACTAGCCGGGAAGGCAGGGCGGCTACCGTAGTCCCAGCTATAGGAGGCTGAGGCAGGAGAATGGCAGAACCTGGGAGGCGGAGCTTGCAGTGAGCTGAGATCCGCCACTGCACTCCAGCCCTGGGCATAGAGCGAGACTCCCTCCTCAAAAAAAAAAAAAAAAAAAAAAAAAATAGAATGACAAGAATTATAAAACCTATGTCCTGCAGATATTTCCTTTTTCTCTTCTCTTTTTTGCATTTGGGAGATAGTGCAATGGGAAAAAAGTTTAAGAATGTAGATTTTAGGAGGGCAGGCAGACAGTCTGTATTTCAGTATGCACATTACTTTAAAAAACTAAATGAAGATCCATATGGAGGCGAGTGCTACTAGGATGTACTTGTGTGCACACACAAACACACACAACAAGGCAAATGGCTTAAAGAGTTATGTGACCTAGGGATTTTTAATATTTAAAACGATGTAGAATGTGAAATACATCACAATAAAAAGTGAAAGTTAATTCCTACAGATTTTAAAAAAAGGCAGAAAGATTCTACTTTAAGTAAAATAAAGACATCATTCCCTTTAAAATATCGTTTGACATTTGGAAACTTCTAAAACTCCCAAGAGTATATGGAAAATTGAAAGCAGTTTACAATACTGAAAACCGAAGGGTTTGCTCAGTCATCACCTTATGGCATGCTCAAACTTGGTCTCATGAACAGAGAGTCAAAATATTGTTTGCTGTCACTCCACCTGTAGCTGTCCTCTCACTTTATAAAAGCCCAGAATTTCTTAGAATCTGAAAGTGGGTGGTGATTTTGGACTTGATACACTAAAACCTCCCTCATCTTTTCAGTCTATTAGAGAAGAAAAAAAAATTCTAAGAAAACAGTTGCCAGAAAAATAAGCAGATCAGTGATAAAGAGTTACAACTAGAAAGAAGGGAACTCACTGTTAAAATTGTTCAGATAGAAACTGACAAAATGAACTCAAATACCAGACCATATTGTAATACTGCAGAAACCTCATCCTTTCAAAGTATCATAAACTAATGAAGAAAGGGAAGGTGTCATTTTAGCTTTTAAGCAAAACTACAATAAACACAATATAAGATAATTTGAAGCACTTGAATATTTACAAAAAACAAACAAAAAGACTACAAGGGAAACAATGATAAGTCAAAATGTGGAAATATTAAAGATTAAATTCTGAGTGCTCAATTCATCAAATCTAGAATATAATAAACAGTGGAACAAAGATACTTCAAATTATAAAAGCATGTCCCTGTTGTTTTTTCACCTTTGTAAGCACTTATTTGCTTTCTGGCACTAAAAGCTTGCTCCAGGCTCATCTGGAGCATTACCTGCCCCTTCCCTAAAATCAGCCATTTCTACAAGGAGCCCTTGTTCTTTTCAGTGGATAATGGTATAAGGAGCCAAACACCAGGTGATAGACATGCTCATGGCTACTCAATTTAGACTGGAAACCTAACAGTTTTCAGTCTAAACATCACTTTTCCAGTGTTAATTAGTTCAACTCCTTATCTCCACCCCATGCAGTGAGGTTTATGCTGTGTTTTTTATTCAGTTAGATTCATTTGTCATAGTCTCCATTCTATTTTGGGATCCTAGGCACCTGGTGTTTTTTTTTAAATACACTGATGTTTATCCTTAGCAATGTACAATTTTATAGGTTTTGATAAATGCATAAAGTCATGTATCCAGCACTCCAGTATCATACAGAATTGTTCCATTACCACAGAGATTCTCTTGTGTATCTTTTTATAGTCAGCCATCCTTTCTCTACAACTAACAAGCATTGCTCTATTTTCCATTCCTAGTTTTGCCTTTCTAGAACATTAGATGACTGGAATAATACAATATTTAATTTTTGAGTCTGGCTTTTTTCATTGAACAAAATGCAATTTCATCCATGAGTTCCAACACTGGGTCAGAAAATCTCCAAAGAAGTCCAGAATATTTTGTTTTTATAAATAAAGGATGCTTTCAAATATGCCTACAATAGCTTTAAAAAAGTATTAAGAAGTTGCCCTGATGGAAAGATCGAGTAGTGACCACTTAAATGTTAAATATAATATTTATAGCTAACTGGAACCAGTAAAGTTTGTAAGGAACCATTAATTCATAATGATACTCAAAATGAACAAGTAATATAAAATGTACCAGATAAAAATAATATTGACCCAAATTATTCATGCTAACTCCTTGCTAAAAAAAATGAATTATTGAATTTTTAAATGAAATGCCTGTTTGTTTAATTCATACACCCCATACTCCCTAATAAATTATTGCAATAATAGGAATTAAAATGTGTTTCTGCTCTTTTGCCAGAGATATGTAGACCTATGCAGCTTATGTTCCAATTAAAATGAATCATTGACAAGGAAATTAACTACAGAATTGAATCTAATCAGCCTGTGTCTTTGAGAGACTGGCTGGTTATACAAAGTAGAAAGTTTGATTCCCCTAGTCTTAAAACACACATTGGAAATCTTTCATAGTTCATTGTACCTAGTGAGCACAGTCAAATAATCGTATTCTCTAGAATGACTGGGAAGGGAATTAGTTCAGGAAGGAAAAAAGAATAGAAAACACATTTGAGCCAACAGTAGAAAGGCTATGGCACTGAGGATAGTCCTTACCCTGTTTTTCGTGTCAGCACGTGTGTGTCTCTGTAATGAACTCTGGAGTTTGTAGGGTGTCTTTATCTCTACTGCAGGTTTGTTCTATGTGGTTTCTTCCCTAGAAAATCATCTCCATAAATTTCCATACCCTTTACCATTAAAGTAACTTTAATTCATGTTCAACTTTTGCTTCTTTTATTCTCTCCTTAAAAATCTGCATTTATCCCACCAGACGTCAATTTTGATTACCATACAAATATTATTTTTAAAAACTAAAGATGATGAAAATAAAAATAAACCAAAGCAAAGGAATGAAGTCTCCAAGAGATATCAAGGACTTAGTTAAGAAGCAAAAGGTTAACTGGTAATCTAATGCAGTAGCTGATATTTTACATTCACAAAATTGATCAACCATTAGGTAGCCTAATAAATTATAAAAAAGAAAAAAAAAAACAGATATCTAACAGTAAATTAACTGAATATACAGAAGACATAAATATAAAATTTTTGTTTGTCATTAAACCATTAATTATGTCTCATTAAAGGATGGAAAATCCACACCTATAAAACATCTTTGAAGAATTTGAGGCAGTTATCTAAGGACAAGATTCCACCTTCTGCAACATACCCATATTGATTCACAGGTGAATGACTTTCTTTTTTTTTCTTTTTTTATATTTTATTATTATGCTTTAAGTGCTAGGGTACATGTGCACAATGTGCAGGTTTGTTACATATGTATACATGTGCCATGTTGGTGTGCTGCACCCATCAACTCGTCAGCACCCATCAACTTGTCATTTACATCAGGAATAACTCCCAATGCCATCCCTCCCCCATCCCTGAGCTTCTGCACAGCAAAAGAAACTACCACCAGAGTGAACAGGCAACCTACAGAATGGGAGAAAATTTTTGCAATCTACTCATCTGACAAAGGACTAATATCCAGAACCTACAAAGAACTCAAACAAATTTTACAAGAGAAAAACAACAACCCCATCAAAAGTGGGCAAAGTATATGAACAGACATTTCTCAAAAGAAAATACATACAGCCAACAGGACACATGAAAATATGCTTGTCATTACTACCATCAGAGAAATGCAAATCAAAACGTGATAATGTGATACCATCTCACACCAGTTAGAAATGGCAATCATTAAAAAGTCAGGAAACAACAAGTGCTGGAGGGGATGTGGAGAATAGGAACACTTTTACACTGTTGGTGGGATTGTAAACTGGTTCAATCCATTGTGGAAAACAAATGGCGTTGATTCGTCAAGGATCTAGAACTAGAAATTACCATATGACTCCAGCCATCCCATTACTGGGGCATATACCCAAAGGATTATAAATCATGCTGCTATAAAGACATTACGCACACGTATGTTTATTGTGGCACTATTCACAATAAAGACTTGAATCAACCCAAAATGTCCACTGAGACAGACTGGATTAAGAAAATGTGGCAATACATACACCATGGAATACTAATGCAGCCATAAAAGGATGAGTTCCGTGTCCTTTAGGACATTGATGCAGCTGGAAACCATCATTCCTCAGCAAACCATCACAAGAACAGAAAACCAAACACCACATGTTCTCACTCATAGGTGGGAACTGAACAAAGAGATAACTTGGACTCTGGAACGAGAACGTCACACACCTATTATGGGGAGGTGGGAGGGGGGAGGGATGGCATTGAGAGTTATACCTGATGTAAATGATGATTTGATGGGTGCAGATGAGTTGATGGGTGCAGCACACTAATGTGGCACAAGTATACATATGTAACAAACTTGCACGTTGCGCACATGTACCCTAGAACTGAAAGTATAACAAAAAAAAAAAAGAAAGAAAAATAGCCACTTCCATACAATGGGAATAAAATAATACATTTTTTAATTTTGGGGGGGCAATTTGTGAACGTTTATCAATATTTTAAATGCATATGCCCTTTTTAACACTACAATTTCACCTATTAAAATTTGTCTTAAATATATATAAAGATTAAAATAGGATTTATATTAAGAATTAACTAGAAACAACTGAAAAGTGTAATCAGAAAATAAGTAATTCATTTAAATATAATACAGCCTCACAATAAAATTCAATGTATTATATTTTATTGTGAGAATATGCCACAACTAATTATTCATTTTTATTAACTCTTTTAAATTAAGAAAACAAAGCTAATTGGGAACTAGTGTGTGGCTTAAAAATTATAAATGTATATATGTAATAACACATAGAAAGAATATGGAACACACCAAATATACACATAGAACTGTAACTCCTATGAAGGGTGGAATAGAAGAGTTTGCAGAGGGAAATTTTACTTTTCCTTTTAGAAATAATCAGATAAATACTTATGGATAATTAGTTTCAGAAATATATATATAGGACATAATGAATAATGAAAGACCTCAGCTGGTGAAGAGGCCTGTGAAGGAACAGGAGAGAAGAGAAGGGGGAAATAAGCAAGGAGAAAAATTCAGGCTCACATATAATTTTAATTCATTTTTGAAATGTCCTCAGTAATCTATTTTAAAATTAAAAATTTTGCTTTCATGATTTTATTTCAGTGCCCCCATTTCATTTATTTTGACACACTATTTAAAATTCCCCAAAAATAATGAGCTAAAAAAAATGATTAGTAAAATGCCTAGATCTGCAACTTTATTTGGGTTTTTTTGCATTTGTACCAGGAAAAGAGATTACTAGCTTGGCTATTAACTTCCCTCGTTAGTTGCAGAACTTAGCAAAAGAATGTCAAGTAAATTCACACTGACCGTTATCTTTTTTCATCCCTTTGGCATACTGGGCCCATTTTGTCTTGTCCTTTGTACTTTCCACCCTTTGGCTACAAATCTCATTTTGATCATTTTTAGTATTTTTTAAGAAAGTACAACACTTGCTGCTTTCCGCAAAATTCTGTCAGCTGTAAGACTTGGGGTATGATCTACAACTAAACAAGTACATGCTCATTTGTAAATATCTGCAATAGTCCTACAAACCATTGCATCATAGGAATTATAAAATTAACCAAACAAGAATAAAAAACACTGAAACTCTTTTTCACAGGTAAAAACTGGCTACTATTTCAGACACATTTCAAAATAATTTAATTATTTTTTTAAGGCCCAAATTCATAAGAGTCACTTTTAATTTTTCTTTTGTTCATTCACTTATTTAAAACAAAAAATGAACAAAAAATAATACTCCTCCCCCAAATATTAATAATTTAAGTGGTTTGGGATGATCATATATAAGATGTTTAGAAAGTTTTAGGTCACTAAAAGAAGGCAATTTGTGAACAAAACAAAACAAAATGTACACTTTTTATTCAAGTTTCACTTCCATCTCTTCCATCTCTTCAACTTTGGCCTCAGAGCATTTGGGTAAAAAGGACTGATGAGTCATCTCTGCCCAACTCTCCATTAGAGAGTTCTAATTTTTAAGAGATTGCTGGAGGTTAAGATAAAGAAATGGTCCAAACCAAAGACAGAAAGAACAGTTTGTAGAGTTTTGTAATAATTTGATGGAAAAGTGATAATTGTCTCAAATAAGTAGAGACACTGGGAAGGGTTAAGATGTGATGTTTTAGAGCATTATTAAAGAAATAGCATTTACTGAACTTAGTAAATGATTAAAGATGCATGATAGAGAATTATTTAGGAATCATTTTAGATGTCCTAAATTGGCTGTGTAACTGAGCATATATTGTATGCAATATCTTCATTGTATTAGGGAATAGAAAGGAGATGTATATTTGTTGTCAACATGATACAGGAAACAGCTTAAGTAAGCATAAGAGAAAAGTCCAAGAGGAAGTGGGGGAAAGGAGTTAAGGACACAAGTGAACATGTTTTCATCACAAAGGAGAAGTAGGTAGAATTTCCTCACATCTCTTCTCTGAACTTTGAGAAAAGAAGGGGAAGATAGTTATGAATATAGAATGAAGTTTAATCTTGGTAGGAGAGAGGGGGTGTTCAGAGGAATTATTCAGGGAAGCTCCAACACCGCTACAAGAAATGAAAGGAAAGTTGACTTCTGTCTTCTGAGAGTGAGAGAATGTGCTTGAGTAAGAGACTGTTAGAGAATATTCAAGTTTTAAAATAGCAATTATGAAGAGTCAGAAAAAAACAAAAAGCAATTGGTGGGTTGTACTGAAGCTCTTAGAACAGTAGATGAAAATGGTGTTTTTCTTCTAAAGTTCACAGTAACTAGAGAATCCAGATTGTAACCTTCATCCAAGATGGTGTGTTGCTAGAATGATCTGGCACATAGTAAGGGTGGGGAGTGGCATTACCGGTGAGAGAGTAGGTCAGAGGTGTTATTTAATTCATTTGGTAGAACAACTATTTATCCCATCATTTAACATCTGTTATGGAATGGCATAGTGGTATACCTAAAACAATTACTCCTCAAATTGGTACCTCACCAAGAACAGGATACAATCTGAGCACTCTATTATGTCAGTACATGGCACAGTCCTTCAGGATCTGACCCCAACTTACCTCCTAACAATGCTTCCTAATAAGTTTCCTTTTTCATACTGTTACTATGGTGAAATCCTCAGTGAATTGTTTTTGAATGGATACCAATTAATACATTATCTATTATCATTATGTCACACGATTCCTACATGTGATAGCCAATTTGTTTCAATCCTTCATGGTTTTACACAGCTTCATCCCTCTTCCTAAGATTCCCTTCCCCTGTCTGGGGAATCATAGTCCACCATCCACACAATCACTGCATATCACTCACGCAGTCAAGCTTTCACTTCAATAACTTCAACAGACTTTGACCTCTGTTTAGTGAATCACCCTTTTCTTTATACAAATGCTGTGATTAATATATACTTCTTATCATAATTTATTTCAATTGTTCATTTAAAAATGTTCTCCCACTAGATTGTGAGCAGATTAGTATCAATGACTTTGTGATGCTTCAGTATTTAGAGTGGTATGTGAAACACAAAAGTTAATAAATACGCATTAGTAACAAGAGAGTGTGGAGCTGAACATCAAGGAAGGAAAAGGTGGGTTTGAAGAGACAGTGAGTATCCCATGGGCAATTCTGAAAGAAAGATGATGTCTTAGGCAATCTTTGCATCACTATAAATACTTGGCTAGATAATTTATAAAGAAAAGACGTTTAATTGGCTCACAGTTCTGCACGCTGTACAGAAAGCTTGGTGTTGGCATCTGCTTGGCTTCTGATGCAACCTCAGGAAGCTTACCACTGTGGCAGAAGGCAAAGGGAGTGCACGCATAACACATGGTGAGTGTGAGAGTAAGAGAGAGAAGGGGGAGGTGACATATGCTTTTATACAACCAGATCTCATGAGAACTCACTCACTATAGTGAGCACAGCACCAAGGTATTCATGAGGAACCCATCCCCATGACCCAAACGTCTCAGACCAGGCCCCACCTCCAATACTGGGAATCACATTTCAACGTGAGATTTGGAGGGGACACATGTCCAAACCATATCACATGGGAAAGTAAAGATGAGGCTGCTGAACTTGGAAGATAATGACGGATCGGCCTTTATAGACTCCTTCAGAGAGTGAAAGGTCATATGAATATAAAGGTCAGCGAAGTAAGACTGTAGAAAACTTTAAAAACTGTATGATGGAAATTAGATGAAATGTTAATAATCATGAGAATTCTGAAGATTTAAATGTCTCTCATTCCATTTTTGGAAAACATTGGTTTAAGAGGTGAAATTACTAAAAAATATTCCATTATACTAAAATGTTTACCAGTCTTTCCTTTGCTGCAACCATATGTTAAAAGTATTTTCTTTATTTGCTTAACTGTGCTTTTAATGGATTAAATTGTTCAAAACATCACTATTATGCTTTGGGGCCTTTTAGTCATCATATAATTGCTATGTACTCTCTTCCAGCTGTATATTAACATAAAAATGCAAGCATTATTTTTGCAAATATTGCATACCAAAGCTGAAGTTTTGTTTGATGATTGAAAAAAAAAATATGACAAACATGCTTTAGAGTGCTCTATAGTTCACATGATTTGATAGCTATGTACATTTTTTAAAATATGAAGACCTCAATTTAACCCTAAATATTAGGTATGGTTTGAGACATTTGCTAATTAAAAGAAGTAAAATCTAGCATTAAAATCTAGCATTTAAATGAAATAAATTGATATGAAAAATCAAGTATAGCTTGACAAGTTTATTTCCATTATCACTTCCTGCATCAGTTTTAGTTCTTTTAAAGCATTTACACATTCCCCATGGTACTGCAATTCTAGGACTAGAAACAGGCACATGCTCAATAGGGCACCACTTGGAGCTTCTAAACATACTACACCAAGTACCCTTTTCAGATTTACATAGGCTCCTAATGTTTAATTATGTTTCATCTCTGTGCACATATACTCAGCTTGCTTTCTTCTCATGTAGTAGATACCATCACATCTTCAGTTTCCTCTCTGCCTCTGAGTAAAACAAATTCCAGGGGCAGACTTAAAGGCAACCCCCTCAGTTACCAATTTTCTCAGTAGCCTCAAACATTGACAGTTTCTACTTAAGGATTTTAAATTTATGCCCCTGAGGGAAAAACCAAAGGAGGGAGGAGTAAGCTAATTATAGATAATCAGAAGTAATTCCTGCATATTTTTTGTGTGCCAATAAGTTTACATGCTTGTGCAATCTCCATCCCAACCCAGTGGGACAGGTCCTTTTTAAATTCTAGTTTTTCAAAGGAAACAAATGAATTTTGGCCAAGTAACATGCTCAGAGAGGCACAGAAATAGTGAAACAGAGATTAAAACCTAGGTTGTCTGATATCAGAACCCCAAGTCTTAACTTCTACATTACAATGCATCAATAAATAATTAAACATTAAATAAAAATCTTACCTACCTCTTAAAGATGTTTTATAGCTTCTGAGGTGGTAAATCTGGTACATAAACCATAGCATTCCTTTGATATTGCCTTTGATTATCTCAAATTCTAAAGATGAAAGTTACGTGAAAGAACAGACTTATCCTGTGCTTTGAGGTTTCAAAGTGTGACAACATTTCCCTTAGTTTCTCTCATATTTCTACTCTCCAGGAAATATTGTTTATACTTTTACCTTTAAAAGTGTACAGGCAATTTCATCCCCATTCCACTCTGCCAAGAATGGTCAGTGAAATTGAGAAGATACTATTGGATATTGATACTTAAGATTTCTTGGTCACTACATAGCAGATGAAAGGCATTGTCATCTCATTTGTTAATGAAGTGGATGACAAATTTGCTTAGGCCCCTTGATATTAAGATATCTTAAAAGCCGAGCATTGGCAGGAACTGTTTTTCCAATAATTGAGAAAGATCTGCTTAAGCCAATCTTACATCATCTACACTCCAGTGCACTTTGTAATCAAATAGAGTTAGTTTAAAAATTGATTTACGCTTTTTCTTCCAATAGCAGGCATTAGAGATCCCCCCTGTAGTCTCTCCAATAGATGTCAACTCCTATGTTCTTCATTACTGAATGAGATGTTCACAACTACTGTACCAGTCAGGAAAGCTGAATTATGCTGCAGTAATAAACTATCCCCATTTTTTGTGCATGGTTTATTCAAGAATATGTTCATTTTAGGTACAGCCAAAGGAAGAAGAGCCTTGAATAATTACAGGTAGAGGAAAAGAAGCAGAAAATTTAAAAATTAAAAATGGGTGCAAATGACAAAGAGATCCAAAAAAAATTGTATCAATGAATCAGTAACCTTTGTTGACATTTAAAATTTTAATTTTGGAGAATCTTAGCTATGAGAGGTTAAGGAAGGAATTCAAGATAAAGAGTTCTCCTTAGACGTGGAGATAAATGTAGCTAGATGTTACAGCTAGAGAGTAGTTAATTGCCTAATTCTACCAAGAGGAATTCAGAGAAACAAGCAGTCACTATGGGACTGGGATGAAATGATGGTGAATGACTCATTGGAAGAGGTAAAAATTCAAATGGAATTTAAATTTGGTGAAATTATAAAATAATTAATTGAAAAGAGGAAAAGCACTACAGGGTCCATACAATAAATAAAGGCTGGGAGCCATGTGAGAATAAGGTAAGGATACCTAATTCTCAGGTAAGGATAAAGGTAGGGATAAAGTTTAGCTACACAGGTAAGGATAAAGTTTAGCTAGACTGAGAAAATGACTGATGACTTCCAGCCTGTGTTGGCTGGGTGCATTACTTTCAATTGGTCATTTTAATTATTTTCTAACCTGAAGAATGAAAGTGTTAAATTTTGACTTCTTTAACTCTACAATAGAATGACTTTTTTCTTTGTATTTTACGTCTTCAGAACCTCACGTTTCTTCTGAGCAAGTTGCTTCCCATTTTTAGACTGCTATAATCTAATGGTATCTGAAAACGTCTAAATGCAGAGATGCAAAATGTGTCGTTTAGCTGATTCCAAATACAGAAAATTATTTATCATTTTTTTCTATATTTATGTTCCTTTTCTTTTTGAGAACTGTGTTCTTATTTAGGTATGTGTTAAAACCCAGAGACCACAGTAACTATGAAGAATTTTACGTATAAAATACCCAATGAAAACCACCTCCAGTGTTACCCTGGCTAGCCACTAATAGCTCTAGGTTAGACAAAGAAACAAATTTCACTCCATTTCAAGAACGTGCAGAAGGTTCTAATAAGCAGACTCTAACAGTAATGTGGGAGATATAGATACACACACACACACACGTTTATGTATAATATACATAAATACATAGAATTAGACAAAGTTGTGTTATAATTAGTGTGTATTTGGACAGCAGAGTTAAAAATGTCTAAAATAGTTACAAATACATAATCTGCCATCAGATATTCCAGGCTAAGTATATGGACTACAATGGCTAATAATTTGCGAAGAATGATAGAGTGAGATTGTATTCCTAGACTAGTTATTCATCAGCGGACAAAACCCAAAGCAGACCAATAAATTTGATTGTCCCGCTTCTACATTTAAGCAGTTTGGGCTCAGAAAGTGATATCCTCATAACTGGCATTTTGACAGCTGAGAGGCCTTGGAAACTGCCTCAGAATCAATGTCCTACAGACTTGTCTCATTCTCCTGATAGAGAGGGACTCTCTCTGGAAATTTTCTTATCTGATCAAGAAAGATTCTTTCCAAAATAAATGCAAATGCCTTAAATCCCTTCCCTAAGGATCTTATTGAATAATCAGGAAAGATCAGCCATAGAAGAAAAGAGACTGGGAGTCATCGCTATGCCAGAAAGACTTTTCATCTATTCTAAGGGAAGCTCCAAACGATTACCTGAGGAACTCTGTACAATAAGACAAGCTTTGTTTTTGTGCAGCTCTACCTCTTACCATGAAATTTGCCTTCCACCTCCCAGTTTCATGGATTTCTCTCCTATGAGGAGAATATTTAAACATCAAATATCTGGTTCCTCTTTGAGTTAATATTTTGTATGACCCCCCTATGCATATGGGTGCACATTAATAAACTTTGTATACCTTTCTATTGATCTTTTGTTAGCAAACCTTCAGAAAGTAAAAAATGTTTCCCTTTACCCCTACAAAGTCTGAAGTGAAATATTGGATCTGGCCTCTTTCTATGAGGATAGATATATGAGACCATGAAAAGATTCAATCAGGACACCTAGTACGTCTAGTACCTCCCTTAATATCTAGGTGAAACTGTCCTAGACATACTTCCTTCTATCTTTTTCCCCTCTTTTTAAAGATAGGGATAGGGAGGAGTGAGTTCACAAGGTCTTCCTCTAGGTATGCATTTTACCTCTTGTAGTGTCTGCCAATTTGAACAATTGTGTCTGTTGTAGGTTGATGTTGATATAATAATTTTTTACTTCTCGTGTATCATATTTTTCTATCTTTTTGCATGCCTAGCATTCTTTTAATATCAGAAATTTGAAATTTTATGTCTTTGGGTGATGGATATTTTTATATTCCTATATATATTATTGTGGTTTGTTTTTGGATATAGTTATTTGGAAGACATTTGATCCTTTTGAGTTTACTTTTTAAAATCCATTACTAGCTGTGTTACTACTTAGACAGAAAGCTTCTGATTAGTTTATTCAGTATCCCAAGGATTATAAAGTTTGCAGTTCTGGGTGATGGGCACCATATGTGAGTATTGGATACTGTTCCCTCTATCTTTCCTGGTGGCTCTTTCCAAGGTCTCAGGTATTTTCTTTTATGCGTATGTTTATATTGCAACTGCTTTCAAATAGAAGGGACCTCGGGTGCTCCTCCTACAGCAAGTTTCTTCTTCAGAATTGAGCCAGGGCTGAAAAGGCAACAGACTCTTTTCTCAGGGAAGGTCATACTACCAGCCTTAGCAGGATTTCCTCCAAAAGTTATGCTCCTTTTGTTCAGCACTTGGCACTTAGGGAAAGGGGAACACCACCACCAGCCCAGACTTATCAGGATTCCCACACAGCCACTGCTTTAGTGCTTCTTTGTCTTCATCTGCTTTGGGGGAGCTGACCCTCCCAGGAAGGCAGATAGTGTGGTGGATATGCTAGCCATTTGACTGGGGTTCACTTCCTCCTTGTTGCCCCATATTTAACAATTCTTGGGTCAATTCTTCCTCCAGCTTCTCTAGTTCCTCCAACAGTTCACAATCACCCACATCTTCTCCAAAACCCACAGGTCAAGAAATGCATCTGAGATCTGCTGGGCCACCTCCTGCTAGTCTGTGATGTCATCCATCTGTTCATCTACCTTGCCAGTGTCCAGGTCCTGGGAGGCCTTCTTTATGCCTCGGGCAGCTAACTACAAGGTACGAAACATGTTTGCATTGGTAGTGGCATTCTCAATGGCTTCATGCTGAAACTCCAGGGGGGATAATGTTCCATCAGTTTGTGCCAGCTGCTGTCCCAATCTTTCCTTCCTCTGTAAAGCCCGCAGAGCAGCTTTCTTATTCTTGAAACCATGGTTCTCTGATAGTCTGTTCTCAATGCTGCTAATAAACGATTCATGTTGAATCATCTGCTTCAGAAACTCCTGTTTCTTTATTACTATCTCCTCTATCTCTTTCAGTTTCTATATTGTTTCTTCAGGGGTTTCACTCCTCTTCTTCTCCTTCCTCAAGATTTGCTGGCACCACTCATGGCAAACTTGCCTCTCTAGCCTCTGCTTCTGCGCATCCTCCACAGTTCTGCCTCGTGTTGATCAT
Source organism: Papio anubis (assembly GCF_008728515.1). NCBI lineage: Eukaryota > Metazoa > Chordata > Mammalia > Primates > Cercopithecidae > Papio > Papio anubis. The sequence goes on from NC_044989.1 coordinate 81,846,546, forward strand.
TATTCTGCCAAATACTCAAGAAGGACCCTCTGCAGGTCTATGGACTTCTCTCTCTGAATATCACTAGACTAACCTCTCCATGCTCCTCTTTCTTTCTGTTACAAAGTCTATCCTCCTTGGTCTCCCTGGATTCCACTTCCATATTCTCAACTCAGAGAGTCTGCAAGACTATTTTTAGATTCTGTTTTCTTGTGCTGTGTCCTGGAAACTCTCTTAAGACAATGCATTTGGACAATTTTAGGGCTCTCTCTTTTATTTTCCATATCTCACGGAAGACTTTTCTTTGTTTCTTGATATATCTTGTTTTGAAGATTGTTGTTTCATATCATTTCCCCCCCCCAACCCCCCCCCCTTTTTTTTTTCTTCACAAGGAAAGTTTCTCCTACATCATCTTGGCCAGAAGCTTCCCTTATGCTTTACAGGTAGATATAATTTCCACTATTCCCTCCAGGATAGAACATTGCTTGTGATTTACTGTCTGACTGGCAATGAAGAGAGGCCGTTACACAGCTTCCATTTCTACAGCAGCTCTTATACGGGACAGTGACCAATTTTTGAGTTCCACCAAGTTTTTTATAGTTCATTTTCAATATGCTTTTGTGTACATGGAAAAATAACTGCCAGTTAAGTTTGTGGATAGAGCAGACACACTGAGGCCTCGGCATGCATCAGAACTTTGTTTATTACCTGTTCCCTTACGTTATTCCCATTAGGGAGTCCAATGATAATTTTGGACCCTGGATAGAGTATCAGTCCAATTTCTGTGTCCAGTTATCCTCAAAATATTTGTGTATTTCTGTTTCCAAATATGTCCTTCCCTAAGTAGGTGACAATTGGATTATTCTGTTCTCAATGCTGCTCATAAGGATACACCCAAGACTGGGTAGTTTATAAAGGAGAGAGGTTTAATGGGCTCACAGTTCCACATGGCTGGGGAGGCCTCACAATCATGGCAGAAGGCAAATCAAAAGCAAAGTCACATCTTACATGGCAGCAAACAAGAGAGCTTGGGCAGGGAAACTCCCATTTACAAAACCATCAGAGCTCATGAGTCTTATTCACTGCCTCAAGAACAGTATGGGGGAAACTGCACCCGTGATTCAATTATCTCCACCTGGTCCCACCCTTGAAACATGGGGGTTATGACAATTCAAGGTGAGATTTGGGTGGAGACACAGTCAAATCATATCAGCAGTAGATCCATTTTGGGGAAGTACTATGGGAATTATTGTAACATCATTCCCCCCAAATACTCATTGTCTACTGTAGTCAATTGGTACTGGATCTGAAAAACTGTCCATAAACAGAAATTAATTCAGAAATTCTGACTTGTTTGTGTATGGTTGCCTTTAGCTCATGAATAACTATATTTGACTTCTTTGATTCTATCCACTTCATCCCTACCTCAGGGTTTCTTAACCTCAGATATGTGGATATTATTGTTTGCATATTTCTTTATTGTGGGAGCTACTCTGTGTATTTTGTGATGCTTAGCAGCAACTTTGGCCTCTACCATTCTGATGCCAGCAGCATCATTCTGCCAAATTGACAGCCAACCATATTGCTAGACATTGTCCAATTTAGAAAACTTTTTCCTGGTTGAGAACTACTTTCTAGGGACTTCAGGTATTTTTAAGAATCTTTATAGGCCTCTCAAATATTTATCAGATTATGTCAAGTCTTCTTTAGTTACCTCTCAAATAATCCTATTATGATCAGTCAGCCTTCTATCTACCACTTGTTTCCTGTTTTTCACAATCATCTTTATTGCCAATTATGCTCCAAATATTTTAGTAGCATTTCTTACCATCAGTATGGGAATGTGGAAGATGGCCACTGAGCTTCTCAGAAATGAATGTGTACTTTTTATCAGCATTGGGGTAAAATGAGTATTCTCTAGTCCCTCCCATGGGATGTACTCAACTGGTGAGTTTCCCAGTCTTATGTTGTTTATCCATACCAGCATTCCTATGTCCATTTTTTTCCATTTTATGCCATATCAGTTTTGTCATTTCAATTTCAGTTTGTTTGGGTATCACCTTTCTCAAACTTCCAAAAATAGTATCTCAATTTCATTTCCTAGCACATTGCCAAGATGTTAAATCTGTATTATGAGAGAGCACTCTCATATCCACAAACTCTTCTTCTTTAAATTTTGTATTCTCTTATCTTCTCCCGGTAATCCAGTCTCCTCAGTATCTAACCCTAATTCTAACAGTAAATGTTGGCTGAGCCCAGCAGCAAATTCTAGGTATAATCTCCTACTTATGGTACACCCTGCACTTTCCAGCTTGGTTATCTTGTAATTTAGTTTCAGTTATTGAACTTGCAGACTGAAGGGTGTTAGTGTAGGTAAATTCTAACGGGGGTTTATAGTTTCTTGCAAGACAGCAACCTGTACATTGATTTCAAGCAAGAAAGGCACTCTAGCAATTAACAGAGAGTAGTGGGCCTTTAATATGGGCCTAGAGTCTTCACAAGTATCTAAATATTTAATAGTTTGAATTGAATTTACCCAGATAACCCTATAATATGCCTCTGAGTCCCACTTTTACCTAATCAGGACCCTGGTTTTAGTAAGGTAGGCATTCATTCCAAGTTTGAGAATTAAACCCTCTTGATAGTTTTGCTGCTACTATTGTTCTTAAATCCTGGGCTTGATTCTGTGTTTTGTCTGCTCACCAACTGCAGTAAAAGAGAATTTCAGTAGAAGCAACCAAGGAGGCCCTCTAGTTTTCACTCTTAGCTTTTAATTGGTGACTAACTACCCTTAGCCTTTTCTTTATCGAATACATCATAAGTCCTAGTAAGAACCATTCAACTCCACTTTCCTAATGACAATTACTTCCCCAGAATTTCTTAAACACCTGAAATATGCCCCCATTAGTGTATATGCCCAGTATTACTTTCGTGCAATGGAAACCTTAATGATTACAGTGCCAGAGCATGCAAAGCACTAACAGTGTTACACATTCTACCAGTGATGGAGTTTTTGTTGCTTACAGTATGATGGTTAATCTAGCTCCAAATTTGTGCTTTCAAGCAGGCTTTCTCAGTAATTTTTGGCATCCCCTGTCTAAGGTAAATTTCTCTAAGAAAATTCTGAAGCTGAGATTTGTGGGAAAAAAAAAAAAGATTAAGTAAGGAATGCTTCTGGGATCAACAACAGTAGGAGAATGAAAGAAGTAGGACAGAGCAGAAGGATGCTGAACTGTGATGAAGTCACCACAAATCCTTCAAAATAGTTCTGTGGGGAATTCTGGAGTGGAACACTCCTACAAAATTCTTTACTTAAAGCAAGAGAGGCAAACCTTTTAATTCCTACATCCATCAGTGGATGTAGGCTGCTTCTCATAAACATGGTGTAACCCTCACCAAGTCAGCTTTCATTTGTAGAGTACGGTTACCAGAAAGGGACTTGGCTGACATTTTTATGCTGCCAACATCTCCAGAATCTTGGAGAATAAGCAACTCCATCCTAAAGTGGAGAGTGGTATCTCTGTGTTACCCCACACTCATTATGTTGCTTACACCAACAAATGAAGATGTGATTGTAGAACCTCCCTCACAGGCTTCAGTGAACTAGATGATTTTTTTTTTTTTTTTTTTGCAGGGGGAAGGGTGGCTTCTTGGCCTCTAGACAGATGACTTCTTTTCTTAGGGACTCAGGATCAGCTCTGCTTAAAGACAAGGTGAATGACTCAAGAGTATTGCTAGTGAGATAATTGGCTGTCTCCCCTCTGCCCCCGACCCTGCTAGTTGTGTTATTGACCTCATTTCAGACATTGCAATTAATCAGTGATGTTTCTTCTGATGGCTGGTATAAATAGTGACTTTCCTAAGTGGCAACTCAAGAACTTTTTATTCTGAAGTGACCTAAAAGGCAATAATGTGAGCTTGAGAAATATAGCCTGTATTGTTGTGGCCCTGAGCATTTGCTACCATAAATAATACATGATACAGTCTTCCACATGGACTGTAAATTATTAAATTATGTGTGATACTTCTGAATTTAAATAGCACTGCTAACTAGATACAATAGACTTTGCACACACGCACACACACACCCCACTTCCCTGATAACAAGTAATGCCTGCAGTAGGAGACAGTGTGGTAGTAGATGAACTAAGATTTTTAAAATGTTCTATTTAATTTTGTGAAGAACTTTTTAAAAAGTGAGAGTTCATTTAATTTAAATGGAATGTGTTCCATTTGTACTTTTACTGGCACTTCCTGTCTGCGCGGTGGAAATTAATGCCCATTTTCACGTTCATCTGGGGATCAATATCTTAAACTAGACCTGGAAAACACGAGCTATATTACATGCCAATGTTTCATAGTAGTACTGCCTTAGTGGGCCAGGTCATGCCTAATTACTGATTTTTTTTTTTTCCATTCTCGTTCTTTTGCCTCCATTAAACCACACATTTTTCCTTCCCTGCCCCTTTATTCTCCCTTTTCTCAATACTCTATTTGCCCATTTGCCTTAATGGATTGATTAACAGGTAATAGTACACAACATATTTGTTATCACTGTGGTAATTTTATTTATTGTGTATAAAATATTCTTGGCAATCCAAATTTTTTAATCTTGTGGGCTATACTCACCAAGTTCATTACGAAACACAAACCTTATGAAATTATAAAAAGTGAAAATGCAATAGCTGCCTTTTAATTTTTGCATTCTTTTACAAAACTGCTGAATTTTGATGAAAATTCAATATACTATAATTGTGAAACACTGTGGAATATTTTCTTAGCTGAGAGATATTTGTATATTCTATAACTCTCATCCACTGAGGTAACAACAAGAAATAAATTATTTAGTTTCTCTAATATATACTTTCATATTTTTTTCTTGATTGTCCCAAATTCCTGTACTCTTTCCTAGCAAATTGTACTACTCATTGTTTCATTCATATATTACATCTATGAGCATTTTACACCTTACTGATTCTTCCTTTGCTCAATATCCCTTTACTCTTTCTTCCTAAAGAGAACTTACTTAGTCTGTGGGAGTAATCCTTATGTCACCTCTTGCCAGATGGAAACCTAATTATCCTTTTCTCTGTGCTTTTACAACCATTTTCTGGTGTTTACCCAATATAACAGTCATTAACTTTTATTTTCTTAAATGTGTTCCTTTACCTGTGTAACTTGAGAACAAAGAATGGGTCCTTCCGACACCACATTTGTTACAGTATTTTGTGAAATTTTTTGACCAATGGCATTTTGGCTTCAATCAGAGATGGAAAGTAGATGGGAATGGAAAACTCCATTGGAATGATGCTTTTATTTAGAGGGGTGCATTGTATACCAGAGGACATGGTATACTGGAATGGTAGAGCAAATAGAAAGCCCCGGACTTTGGATCAGGAGAAGTTGCTTGCAATGGTTTCCCTAATATTCTCACATTGTATACTTCTGAGTTTGCTACTTGAGTCCTCTGACCCTCATTTTCTTTATCTGCTGAGCATAAATAGAAATCCCCATGTCATCTTTATGCTTTATAAATTTATGACTTAGATGTAGCAATTATGAAGTGAAAGACACAAGTAAAGTGCATGAGAAGAAACTATGTAATGGTTCAGAGCACAGTCTTTAGAGATATACTTAAGTTTATATCCATTCTCTTTCACACATCTTAGGCAATGACTTTAGTCACTTCCTCCCCACCCCAGGTGTTGGGATAGTCCACTGGAGCCAACCTGGTCATGAGAAAGAGCTTGGAATCTAAGTCTGTAAGAGTTGGCCTGGCATAGGGGTGAGTCCAAAGCCATGGGTACTGAGATCAGTTCTGGTGGTGGGGCAGGCTTGGAGGCTCTGTGGATACCAGTCTGAAGTCTGGGGTGTGGCACAGGCCCAGTGTTGGGATATGAGGCAAAGCCTGGTGCTCAATTTCCTCTCCATCCCCAAGCAGAGAGTATCTTCTCTCTGAGCTGTGCCATTTGGAGTTTGGGGAGGGTAACAAGGATAATGTTGAAAGTGTTCTTCCTATACTTCTCTATGCATCTTCTCTTATTTCTGTGCTACACCCGAGTGCTGTAATCTCACACTTCTTGTGAAGGTATTTTCCTGTGTGGATAGTAGTTGTTCAAGCTGATGTGGCTTTTTTTGAGTGGGGGCAAAATGCATACTGGAGAGTCCTCTTCTATAATCTTGCTCTTTAAATGACTTTGAGCATTTTTATTAGCTCTACTGAATTCTAGTTTTCTCAGTATAGTGATAATATGCTCATCATAGATAGTTCTAAGTATTAAATAAGACAATACGAGCACTTATTGAAGTGCTAGTATATAGTAGTGCTCAAGAAATGACAGTGGTAGTTGAAGCAGGTAGTATTGGTGGGCTGTAATTTCAGATGACGTTTGGCTTTAGGTAAATAATACAGGGAGGCCAGCAAGTGACAAGAAGCACCTTATTTATGTTAGTTCATATATAAAGTATCCACATTCCAGTCATAGTCATGTTTATGTAAAAAACCTCTTTTTGCCTTTATCTTTTAATTAAAAATAAAATTTTATTAAATGAAGGCATGCAATGCAAAACTAACATCCATAAAGCATATTTTTAAAACAAAATTTAAAAATGGTAATTAGGTACATTTTCAGAAATCATGAAATATTATCAAACTTCCTCAAATTATCTGTTTTAATTGAAAGAGTGAAACCAGAGGCTAGTCTCACTTATCATTTGGCTTCATATAAATATTCCGAGGTTTCATTTCTAAAGTGTTCTTCATAAACGAGGCCTCTCTACTATCAGTGATTGATCTCAATGCAGAGAGACAGGAGAATGGTAGAAAACTGCAGTGCCTATCTTATGTGGCCTCCTGTTACAGTTTGCCCTTAAGTTTTCTTGTATTTTGAACTAACATCAAAAACGGAAAGGTGGGCATTATATTTGAATCTGCTTCGGCATCAGCCTCATAAATCCTGCACTTCTCTTTGCCCAATAAGAAAACAAAGACTAGACGTTGGAGAAATAGGTTGGTGAAAATCTTTGTAGAAAGTAGGTTACTTTATAAGTTAGAGCCAAGGATCTTGACACATCTTTTTCTTAATTTCTTGTTGTACTTAATGTGATAAACCAAGAACCTATGCTGATACTGTTGACATTTTATAACTTGCCACCATGTTCATAACCACTCAGAGAAATTAACAAAAAGTAAAACCATTGTACCTTATACACTAAGGAATACCAAATTACAGATTCCTATTCAGATTATAAAAGGGGGAATAGCTGGAAGTCAGTGGATCAATACAGGGCAATTTAAGGCAGAATACCACCCCAGTGAAAGAGATGATTTGGGGCAAGATGTGTTTTTCAATAACCCTTAATTAGATGCTCTGTAGGTAATTACATTTTTACTTATAATTGCTTTCTTTTTCTTTTTTTGAAAGAGAATCTCACTCTGTTGCCCACGCTGGGGTGCAGTGGTGCAATCATAGCTCACTGCAGCCTCAAACTCCTGATCTCAAGTGAACCCTTCTTGAATAGCTGGGACTACAGGCATGTGCCACAACATTGGCTTTTTTTTTTTTTTTTTTTTTTTTTTTTCCGTAAAGAGTGTGTCTCACTGTATTGCCTAGACTGGTCTCAAAATCCTGGACCCAAGTAATCCTCCCATCTGGCACTTCCAAACTGCTGGGATTATACATGAAAGCCATGGTGCTTGGCCTATGGAATTTTTTCATATGATGCTATCAGAGCAAGAATGTAACAAAAACACCATTACTTTCCTAGGTAGAAAAATGTTAGTATAAATGATTGTGAGTTGCCAACATAGGCTGCTGCATGTGCCATGCCATCAGTTTCACCAGATGGTACATCGCTAAGCCTATATAATAAGGTGGTGTAATATCATATGTGGCCCTGTATATGTTTAGATGACCACGTGGGAGCTACAGTTGTATTTTAGCCTCCAAGATATTCTTAAATTTTAATTTTTCTCAAACTTCTTAAGGAAGAATCATATCAATTACCTATAACTTCACAAATTACAGGCACTCTTTGGACATATTCATGAAGCAGACCTTATATAAATCTGTATTTCCATAATGATATATTAGAAAATAAATGGAGTGTTTTCTACTGGGTTATGCATTTTGATTTTAACCGAAGTAGCAGAGGGAAATCTGAGATGGCATTAAAATGCTTAGGGACATTAGTAGGTTGGAATGACAATAAAATGCTTAAAAATAATAGTATATTTACCATCTTCTTTTCTTAATGCACCTTCTGCCATTGGCCTAGGCTGTTATAAATACAGCATCCACTGAAGCTGCAGTAATACTTTATAACTCCTGTTTTGTTATGATTGAGGGAAAGGCTGAAGACATAAATGATAGTACCAAGTATACATTAGATGCCTTGCATTGTCATTTAAATAAAATCTGAACTGAATTTTGCTAAATTATTTTTCCTTTTATTTGCAAAGCTGGAGGCAATTACTTGGAATTATTTGCTGGTTTTGGCGTAGTATTGGCTTCTTAATCCTGATTGCCTACACTTTGCTTCTAAAACAGAGGTTGGGTGAACTGGATCTTTTCTGTCTTCAGTTTTTCTCTTCTTTCTTTTGGTTTGCACACACAATTATGTTCAACAAGAATTTTGGACAGTTTAAAAATGTGAATACACAGGAAATGTTAACTCTGCAGACCCGGGTTGCTCAAACTGCATATCCCAAAAAAGGCCTGTTTTCAGGGCTGGCTTTTGACTAACTCCTGGAAACTGAGCCCCTGAAACTTTTTATTCAATGAGTGCTTCTGCAAGCCTAAGGCTTTGAACCACAGTATCCAGTATTTCCAGATAGTTTTTACTAACAATATGATACTTGGTGAGCACCTGCTTTTTCTTTGGTGTTCCTGAGCTTGAGTAACTGAGGTCAGTTTCACTGGTGCTGCATGCCTACAGGGCTGACCCTCAGTAAAAATCCTGGACGTCTAGACTAGGGAGAGCTTCCTAGGTTGAAAACATTTTCCATGTGTTGTCACACATTATTGCTGGGAGAATTAAATGCGATCTATGTGACTCCACTGGAAGGGGACACTTACAACTGGTTTCCTGCAGACTTTGCCGCACGCACTTTTTCCTTTTGCTCATTTTCATCTGCATTCTTTTCCTCTCATAGGCAGTAAATACAAGTATAATAATTCTAGGATATCATCTAACCTGAGGGTGGTCTTTGGGACCCCTGACACAGTGGGCTATTCTCCAGTGTCAGCTGTAGCAGTGCAAACGTAATTTGGGCATCACAGGCTATCAGTTGTAGATTTCTAGTCTTTTATGCCACCTGTTCCTCTTCTTGTCCTCTTATCATTAATCAGATAAGCCTCATCTCAGCTCCTTATTTTTTCCATTATTCTATTCTATTCTATTCTATCCTATTCTATCCTATTCTATTCCATTCCATTCCATTCCATTCCATTCCACTCCACTCCACTCCACACCACTCCACTCCACTCCACTCCTCTCCTCTCCTCTCCTCTCCTCGCCTATCCTCTCCTCTGCTCTCCTTTCCTCTCCTCTCCTCTTCTCTCCTCTCCTCTAGTGAAATCAATGAAGGCTACAAAAATAATTGTGAGAAGAAAACATTGGAATCAGTTAAATACCCCAAATTGGTCATTGTTAATAATTTCCACTTTTGTCCCTCAATTCATTCTTGCCATGCTCTCTTTTGGCTCTCTCTCCCCACCAAATCAAACTGAAATCCCTTTGCCTGGCTTCAAGACAGCAAAAATCTAGATTTCCATCATCCGGTCTATTTTATTTAACACTGCTTTGCAATTATAACTTCTTCTTTTGTATAAGCTTAGTTTGTCCACTTTACTATTCCCACACTATATTCATTTATTAGCTCAATTATACACTCAGCTACTCTCTTAATAAAATACTCATTTATTTAGTAAATTGGGTGTGCCATACACAGAGTTAGACATTATAAATATACAAATAAAACCATAGATATCTTGCTTTTATGGAGTTTACAGTCATTTGATAAATGTACAAATAATTAACTCCTTATAATTCTGAGAATGTTTTAAAGGAGAAGCATACCTTTGCTTAAATCTCCTCATCTACACTTGTATTATTTCTTTTCCTATTATGCAACTTCCTCCTACCTACAACAATGGAATAACTATAAATAGATGTGACATTTGAAATTATTCTAAGAAATAGTAGAAAATTTATATACTTTGGCAGTATAATTTAGAATGAGTTCTCATATATCCATCAAAGTGGGAGCTAAAGGAAATCTCTTTTAAAGAGACACAAATCTTTTCAGGCATCTTCTGCACTGAGATATCTCTTCCCAATTTTTTCCCCTGTCACATTAAATAGATCCTAGACAATACTCCTCACTCAATGGCCCTCTTTGAAGTAAGAGTATGAGCCATAATTTTTTGCTCCATATATGTTAAGAAAATGAAGATGTGCTTCATAATTTTTTTTTTAACCACAGATTTTGAAACAAAGTCAGATCTTATTGTTTGTGTGTGTCTCTACTTTTTGTTCTTTTTTGTTTTTATTTTCTGAACATTTATTGTTTTGCTGCTTGTCATATTATTAGTACTTATACCTAATGACATTTTACTTTCTGTATAAGATCAATATTATTGTATGTGTATGATTCAGCAACTCAAACTCTGCTTAAACACACATGTACACATACACACACACACACACACACACACAGATACCATATATTTAAACAGTTATTTCTCATCTAGCTATAAGAGGACCAATAGAGCTAGTTCATCATATCCCTTATTTGCTCCCCAAATACTTCCAGAAATTAGAAAGTTGGCTAGAGAGATTTTGGCAATCTCTCTGTGTAGTCTAATGTAAGTTTTTGTGTAATACAAAGATAAGTTAGGATTCAATTGAAAATTCAGAATAGGACACTCAACTCTAATATATGATTACTAAAGAGAACTTCATATATATATGTATGTGTGTGTGTGTGTATATATACGTGTGTGTGTATACGCACATATATTTGAACACTTCCAAAAAGAGTAAAATAGCAATTGTAAAGGGAAGAGACTTGAAACAGTTCATGTACTTATTTTTTAAAATTCACCTTGCAATATGAATAGGGCACCATTATCTAAATTTTACAGATGATGAGACCAGGACTGCCCTCTACGACAGTGAATGTTAAGCCCAGGGTCACAGCAAAAGTAATTAGAAGAGATTGAGGCCACTAACTCCAACATTAGTGCCCCTTGCATCACAAATTATTACCACTTGAAGATTCTTTTTACCTTCATGATGGCATTTTTATCTTTATTTCCCACTCTGAGTATTTGTTTTCAAATACATATCACTTTAATTCTATTACAGGAGTTTTGAGTAAACACACTTGTTAATTTCTTATAAAATCTCTCAATATATCAGATTATTCTGTTAATAAATATTGAGTTGATGATTTAAAATTCTTATTTATATTATCATTTGTTTTAAATACAATTGGAGATGGATTAAGGAAACACAGACAATAAGTTGAGGGAGCGTGAATGGACAGTAATTAATGAGTTATTAATTGATAAAAGAAAATGTGCTTGTGAATGTTCTGTCTATTTAAGTAAGAAGGTTGAAATAAATTGAACATCTTTAAAGGAGCATAATATTTAATCATATAATTATAGTTCAGTTGTTAAGTATTTGGGAGTTGAATCAGAGAATCCAGATTCGAATTAGAATATCAATCATTCCGTAGCTGAGGGACGTTAAGCAACTCACAAAACATCTGTAACCCTCAGTGGAGTATCTGAAAAAGCGAAATAATAATAGTATATTGTAAGGATTAAATGAAATAATGAATGCTAACAACTTAGTCCCCTACCTGGAACATAGTAAGAACTTAATTAAGATTATGTGTTATTTTAAAATTATATATAAAATCAGACTGAATAACAGTATTTATTATACCTGCTGCAAAAACCCATTAAGTGCACTGTCTCTTTTAATCCTTTACAACAACACCATAAAGGAATTATTATTAGGGAGGAAAAAGCACTCACTAAAGGCTTCATATGTGGGGTAATATATGGCACGGTTGGCTGGTTACTGAAGTCAGGCTTCATAAAATAGTCTTAAATCCTCTGCTCAGCTTCCCTGTCATTCAAACAGAGGCAATGAAATAAAAAATATGTAAATTCATAGTTTTTATTAGTGCCCATTTAGATACATATAAATTTTCTATTTACCATGCTACATTTACATGAGTTATTATTTCTGGCTAAATTAAATGCTATATGACTAATGCTAAGATTAGTTTGATAACATAGTTCACTTTCTTATATATATCATGGCAGTTTCTATTCACTTTGTGAGGAGTAGGGGTGGGGAGAAGACCCACCTACAAGTAAATGAGGCTGGTGAGAGATTGTGCCAAATTCTCGAACTTAAGAGAACTGTTGTCAAAATGGGACCTGAGACTTGTTACTTTGACATTGTGAAGCACAATCGCAAATGACATTATGAAGCCCAACAGTGACCCTTGGATGATCAAGGTCAGATTTCAGGATCAGCCAGGCAATTGCGTAGGTCCCCTATTGAATATTCTCCAGAGGCAGAAACCGGCTATTGTACAAGCTACAAATAAATTATCATTTTAGCAACTCCTTCCATAAAGTAACTGAAAGATTCAAACGTGATGAGCAAAATTACTCAAATACTATGACCCAATACAAAATTATTTGGAAAAATTGATTTTGTTGATTCTGATATTTGATAAAATCAACAAAACTAAACCTTTACTTAATATACATTCTTCTTCTTACTGGTCATATACAAAGGCCCACCAATAACTTTGGGGATCTCGAGATGGGTTAGCAAAGTCCAAAATTCAAGGAGGTGGTAGCTTTGTAAGAGATAAATACAATAAACAATAACAATACTAGTGTAATAGAGCCAATGATGGGACACTCATATTTGAGTAGGAAGTCGTTCTGTGCACAGAGTGGTGTAGAGATATCTTATTATGTAGGCGTAGTGAAAGATGATAATTAAAATTTGGAAGGTAGCAGAAGCATTATCGCAAAGGACATTCAGTTCTAGGGAAGGTTTTCAGGAATGAAAGTTTCTCAAGGAATGGTAAGAAATTCCACCTGGTCTGAAATGGAATACTCAAACGTATGGCAGTGTCACTAAAAACATTACAATTGTTGTTCCAGTGTCTCTTGTGCTTTTGATGATCCTATCCAAAGCTAAGTGATATTTCTGACTAACTGAAACTCTATCTTTGCTTCTCTCACTCAAATTAGAATATCTCAGTGCAAGTAAGTAATGTGAATCTACCCTACTTCATTTAAAAATAGGTAATATACCCACAAGCTGAGGATACCTGGTAATATATCATTTAAATCTCATTCATGGCCATTTAGTACCTCAGTCTATTAACATTGCCAATGATACCACTATGCAGAGAGTTTACCTCAGTTGACATGTTCAAGGGCAGAGATGAACACAAGGAGTGGCTATTTGTGCTGGTTTTCTGAACTTATAGCCTTCAGACTTTACAAATGGCTCTTCTCTTTAATGTAAATGTTCATTTTGCAAGTTGTCCTGCATATCTACAAATTGTTTTTCTGCCATGTTCACTAACATATTGCTTTCACATCAAAGTTGAATGCAATTCTCAGGTGCACTGTTATGTCCCAGTAGTGGGTCTTAAAAAAGAGAAACATATAATTACTCCTATTCTGGTGTAAATTTTCAAAATGATACACAATTAATGAATTGATCTGGCAAACTCCCCTAAGGAAATCCACTCCTCAGAGTGCTCATTAGCTCTCCAGAATTCAGCCCTGTTTAAGCACCTTTTCTTACTAAATAGCAGCTCCCCTAGGGTAAACTCTATTATGTTTTTCATTCCTAAATTGCTTTAGCAACAAGATTTGTGTATGATAACCCCGGAAAGTCCATTCCATCTCAGCAAGTAGATGCTGAAAATGTTACCTTAACCTGTTTGTGAGGACTGGGACATGACATTTGCTCTTGTAGTTAGGGCACTGCAAATTTCATCCTCATCCTGTGTGGAAACTTTGCCTTTTCTGTCCTTCTCACTCACTCACCGATTTCATTTATTATCCTGATTTCTTTTAACAATAAATATCTGTTACATCAAGCTTGTCCAACCTGCGACCCATGAGCTGCATGTGACCCAAGATGGCTTTGAATGAGGCCCAACACAAATTTGTAAGCTTTTAAAAACATTATAAGATTTGTGTGTGTGTGTGTGTGTAGCTCGTTAGCAATCGTTAGTGTTAGTATATTTTATGTGTGGCCCAAGACATTTCTTCTTCTTCCAATGTGGCCCAGGGAAGCCAAAAGATTGGACACTCTTGTGTGAAATGCTCCTCCTGTACTATCAGTCATATCCATGAACAGAATGTTTTCAATTACAATCTTCCTTGCATTTTGACCTCATATTTATTGGAATTTATGCCAACACTTCTAGCTATGTAAGGATTGTATGTTTAAAAGAATATGTTCATATTTAATCTCAAATTAAAGATGATGCTGATGATAGAAACTTGGCTATATTTCAAATATGATGAAATAAGCAGGGCCAAATGTGTAGTCAAATGTCCTTCTCCTTAGCATAATAAACAAATATTTTGAAAATCCATTACATTTCAGGGAAGTGGAAAGCATCAAATATGTAAAAATTGACCCTGGACTTTAAATGACTGAATTAGCAAGTTGTACTTTCCAGAGATTCAAAAAAATCAATGGTAAGTAAACATAATACACATACAAAAGAAAGTAAAAATAAAAATACTCAAATAGAAGAATGGAGCTTTGGAAATAATTTTTCCACTACTAAAAACTCATTAAGTAGACCATATATGTGCTTGCCCAGCTCAGAGCTCAACATAAGAATATAGGTTTTTGAAGTTGAGGAAGGAATTTAAGGTGTTACTAATCTGTTTTAATTGGTCATATGAAAAATTGACTGTGACACCACAAAGAATCTTCAGAATATGTAGAAAATTTGTCAATAACAAAAGTATCTGTGATGTAAAAACCAAAAACAACAACACAAAAACATCCATGATTTGACCTGAAATATAATACTCGATCAGAATGTTTCATAGGAAGCTTGCCCTAGAAAATCTTAGGTGGACAATCATTTAAATATAGTACTGATATTACTATAATCTACATAATTTAATAATTGTGTGTATATAAACATATATATTCACAGACATAGCAATGTTCAATGCATGATATTACATTTGGATGGTATTTAACCTTATCTGTAGATTATCATGCAGAATCATAGCAGTTGAACTTCACAACAATTTTGTAAGAAAGATCAAGTATTATTCTCATTCTAATTTTATAGATGAAGAAATTGAGATTTAGAAAAATTTATTTAATTACAGTGTAAGTGGTTCTTCAGATTGAATCCTTGTATATAGAAGTATGTTTAATACAGTAGCCTAGTCACTGATTTCTACTTCTTGCTAATGGTTTTCAAAAGATGCTGTATCTATAGGAGTCATAGTATGTGTGGGGGTGTGTTGAAGTACTTCCACAGCGAGACCATGATTTAAAAACTTTGTCATCTTATTTTTTCAGCCTGTGTATATTTAACTCTCTACATTATTGCCATTTTAAAACATTTAATAAATCAATATAGCCTTCCATTCTAGTATTCTTTTGACATTTCTGTGACATTTAATAATTCTTGTGCTTAGATATACAATCAGAAAATTATCCATCACCTCATCTTAGAACAGAGTTTAAGTTTAGAATCAAAAACTTTTGAAAAACTGCTTTATTAATTTCTCCTAACATAAATTTCTTTCAAATTACTTTAACCGGATTTGGAACTAATGCAACTAGTCAAGTCTTTATATGAGATACTGCAGCTCCATTAAAAAGAATCAGAGACTTGAACAAATGGGAATTAATTAATGTTACCTATCACATCAAATAGGCTAACAGAGAAAAATCTCGTGGTGATTATCAGCAGAAGCAGAAAAAGCATTTAACAAAATCCAACAATATTCATAATAAAAACTCTTAGTAAACTAAGAATGAAGGATAACTTTCTCAACTTGATAAAGAACGTCTCCAAAAAACCTACAATTAATATCATACATAATGGTGAGAAACTCAAAACTTTTCCTTTAAAATCACCTAACAGAAACATCTAAACTGATGTTTGACCAAATAATCTGTGCTCCTTCACCTAGTCAAGTTGACAAATAAAATTAGCTAGCACAGCCTAGTTACCATAGACAGAGGAAAGAATTTGGGGGTTAATTAGTAAATAACAATAAGCCTAACTTAAATCCTTTCTTTCTCTAACATCCCCTGTTCATTCAAAAGTTCAACTATTCTCTCCCTGTGTTATTTTCCTCTGCTGTATGAACATATTCAGTATCTCTTTAAAAATCAGTTCCTTTATATACATATCCTCTAGTTTTTGCTTGTTTTCACTTTCCAAGCAATAAGTAAAACCATGTCCATAGCATGCACCTGCACAGTCTGGTACAAAATAAGCCTCCACCAATGGTTGAAAGTTATTAAAGTTCTCCTTTCTTTCTATGGTTTTAATCATTATAAAGATAATGTCTATGTTTCTTCAGATTATTGTTCAGTTGTCTTGAAATCTTGGATTTCTAATTCTTCCCTTTATCGCTGGCTGTTGCTTATGGTGGATTTTTTCAATTTTTTGTTAGTTTTTAGGTAAACGTTGAGAGTTCCTTTTACTGTTGGGAATTCCTTGCAGCTTAAGTTGTAAAAACGTCACTCCACAGTTCTAGGAACCGCAGTAGTATTAACAACTTGGGAAAACTATTTTTAGTAGTATTTTTGCTTGTGATTTTCTGCCAAAAGTATTAGAATAAATTTAAATCTCTAATGTGTATGACATTTTGGGATCTTCCCGGGATAGTACATGAGTTATACAAGTGGAAGCAGAGACCTCTATAAAGCCAGCATTGTATACCGAAGGGCTGTCCCATGGTGAAACATTGGACTAGTCACCAGAGAAGACAGTCAATTAAGCTACATCTCTAAGTCAGTGGTTTACAAACTTGACTGCACATTAGAATCAGCTGGGTGGCTTTCAAACAAATGTACAATAAAGGAAAAAAACACAGGATGTGTAGGTCATTTCTAGCAAAGTATTAAATTAGAATATTTGTTGGCACTAACATTTATGGAAAGCTTCACAGGAAACTCCAATGTGCAGCCAAGTTTGAGAATTACTATTAGAGGTGATCTTCTCTGAGAATCTAGAACCCTAGTGTTTATTATAGTTTTTCTTTGTCAAACTGTGGTTGAGAAGACACTAGACAATTTGTTGCTCCATAATTGCTACAGTGTTAAGACATTTATGACATAGAGGCTAGAATCCGTGCTTTACACCACAGTAGCCATTTACGTGGTTATTTCAATCCAACCCCGCTCTCAGGGAGGCAGAGGCGGGAGGATAGCTTGAGCCCAGGAGTTCCAGACCTCCCTGGGTAATATAGCGAGACCCCGTTCTCCACAAAAAGGAAAAAAAAAAAAAAAAAGGAAAGAAATCAGTTTCTCATTCATGATAGCCACATTTCAAGGGCTTAATAGACACCTGTGTTTAATGGTAAGTTTATTGAATGGCACAGATATAGACTATCTATCCATCATTTTTCAAAGTTCTATGGGACAGTATGAAGCTAGAAAGCTAGAATATCTTCTTGAGGCAGTCGGCCCTATTACTCTGGAAAGTTATCCAAAGGATACTGTTAATTCTCAAATGTAACTTTTGAACAAAATTGTAATTAAGGCATATGAGACAAAACGGTGTTAGTTTATTTCCTTTATTATAGAACAGTTACACAAGATTTTATGTCCTTAGGCTTTCTACATGATTGCAGCACGTTGAAGTTTCTAATTTTACAGTGAAGCAACCCAAGAGAAGTTTAGAAGCTTCTCCAAGCCCAGGCGGCTAGTTGAAATAAGAAGAGGTAAATTGCAACGGAGAGAAATGAACCCAGAGCTGGGCCTACTGCTCCACAGAGTAACCATGTGCAGATGGGAATACCAAAATGCACGAACACTGTTTCAGAGTGCCTGGTGCTGAGACACAAGGACTGCTTCTGTTCCTCTACAAGCCCAGCATGCTTTCAATGATGTGTAGATGGAGCATCTATAAAAAACAAGGTTGCATAAAAAATTCTGACTAGGCTTGCCACTAGAGTAAGATCCTCAGGAGTCTTTGGCATAAATTAGCTCAGTATTTCCAGAGCGGCAGCACAGTTACCTCTAGCGTACTATTTTGCATTGCAATAAATCAGTGCTTCTTTGTTCCTTCAGCTCTCCACAGCCTCCATGGACTGAAGCAGCGCAAGATATTTATATTCTATTCCAAATGCACATGCTTCTACACAGCTCTTAGTTATGAGAATGTCTTTGGATATTCGTGGAGTTATCAATCGAGTAGAAGAAGTTCAATTCTCTTTGGTAATTATTGTCATAGAAATTCAAGTAAATGCCAGAATAGGGTTTTTAAAATACACTCCTTTGGAACACTCTCTCTTCGATTATCTGAGTCTTGGGCAAATCATTTCTTTTGTAATTCACATTTTTTATTAACTTTGACTCTTCAGTGATTTGTTTGAAAAAGCTCGCTACAGAGACACTTAATATAATAGGTGCACTCCCCACCAACACACGTATATATTTCTCCCTTAAGATAAAGAATAAACTAGTAGTATTCATGGACAGAAAAATACTCAGATTTCTTTTTTTAAAAACCCAAATCTGGTGACTGATTTTTCAAACTTTATGTCAAAAAATGGGCAACCATAAATTCATTGAACAAAATTATTTATTTATTTGTTTATTTATCTATTTAACAATTTAGGTTTAATTTGATTTGTTGTTAAGCATGAAAGGTCCTTTCCTATGTACCTGGAAACTTTCTTTGGGTGTTATGAGCCTCAGAATCAGCTTTAAAAAATATGCTTACTCTCAGGAAGGTTACAATGTTAGTACAAATCAACATCAACGGCTTTCTCTTGCCACCGTCTTTTAGACTACAAGATGAGGACTTTGATGTAAACTAGACTGAAAGCAATTCTTTTGAGTCTCCAACAGTTTAGCAAATACTAGTTGGTTGAGAACAACAGGCCATGGTTCTCAAAAAAACCCGCCTGCCCTAATAGCACTCTCAAAAGATACAAAGTAGAAAGAATTATTTGAAATATATGCTTTAGCCCTCCTTATGTAAGTGAGGAAGAAAGGGCCCACAGATACATAAATGGTGAACAAGAACAAAAAAAAGATGTTCAGATTCATTACTCACTAGGAAAACGCCAATCAAAACACAAAAAACCTATTGTATTTGGCATTTTCATTAGTTTTTGTTTTGTTTTAATGTTTTTGACAGTTCTCTGTCAAGTCCTCAAAATTTATTTTGAAAGTTTTTTGACCTGGTAAAAGAATCTTAACATTGCGACTCACTAAGACCAGAGCAAGTATCTTTTTCCTCTTCAGCTAAATTTGAATGATCTCATTCTGGGATTCATGACCTAATTGCTATGTAACTAACTCAAATTAGGCAGTCGCTTGCAAAAGCTATGATGAGACAAAAATAAAGGAAAACAGTTTCATTTTTTCATATCACAGAGGTTATAAATTGATAGCTTACATTCCCTATGTAACCCACAGTTATACTATAGGCAACAACATGGTTGTTTTAAAACTAAGTTTTACCCCAAATTACCTAGGAAGACAACCTAGGCAATACAATTTAGGACATAGACACAGGCAAAGATTTCATGCTGAAGATGCCAAAAGCAATTGAAACAGAAGCAAAATTGACAGATAGAATCTAATTAAACTAAAGAGCTTCTACACAGCAAAAGAAATTATCAACAGAATCAACAGCCTACAGAATGGGAGAAAAGTTTTACAAACTGTGCATCCAAAAAGTTCTAATATCCAGCACTATAAGCAACTTAAATAAATTTACAAGAGAAAAACAAACAACCCCAATAAAAAGTGGGCAAAAGACATAAACAGACACTTCTCAAATAAGACATACAAGTTGCAAACAAACATGTGAAAACAAGTTCAACATCACTGATCATTACAGAAATGCAAATCAAAACTGTAACAAGATACCATCTCCCACCAGTCAGAATGACTATTATTAAAAAGTAAAAAAATAACAGATGTTGGTGAGATTGAGAAGAAAAAGGAACACTTACACACTGTTGGTGGGAGTAAAGATTAGTTCAATCATTGTCAAAGAAAGTGTGCCAATTCCTCAAAGAACTAAAGACAGAAACACCATCTGACCCAGCAATCCCATTACTGGATATATAACCAAAGGAATATAAACCATTCTATTATAAAGACACATGCACATGTATGTTCACTGCAGTACTATTCACAATCAACCTACATGCCCATCAATGATAGACTGGATAAAGAAGCAAAGACATGGAATCAACCTAAATGCCCATCAATGATAGTCTGGATAAAGAAAATGTGGTACATAAACACCATGGAATACTATGCAGCCATAAAAAGAAATGAGATCATGTCCTTTCCAGGGACATGGATGCAGCTGGAGGCCATTATCCTTAATGACTAACACAGAAGGAAAAAACAAATATCACTTGTTTTCACTTATAAGTGGGAGCTAAATGATGAGAACACATGGACACATACAGGAGAAAAATACACTGGAGCCTATTGCAGGGTGGAGAATATGAGAAGGGAACGTAACAGGAAAAATAACTAATGGGTACTATGCTTAATACCTGGGTAATGAAATAATCTATATGAAAACCCCCCGAGACACAAGTTTACCTGTGTAACAAACCTGCACATCCTGCACATGTACCCATGAACTTAAAAGTTAAATAAAAACAAGTGAAGTAACTCAGGAATAAAAAAACAAACATCGTAGGTTCTCAGTTATAAGTGGGAGCTAAGCTATGAGGGCACAAAGGCATAAGAATGATATAATGGACTTTGGGGATTTGGGGGGAATAGTGGGAGGCAGGTGAGGGATAAAAAACTACACATTAGGTACAGTGTACACTGCTTGGGTAATGGGTGCACCAAATCTCAGAAATCACCGCTAAAGAACATTGTAACCATCACCACCGGTTCCCCCAAAACTACTGAAATTTTAAAAAAGTAAATGTCATCTAAATCAAAACAAAAAACCCCAAAACTGGGTTTTAATTGCCAATTTAAAAAAATATATTATTTTACATTAAAACTTGTATTTCTGGATTATCTTTAATAACTGTGAACTCACAGTCTGACTTGGGCAAGAGCAGCAGGTATTTCATCTGATTCAGTATGCATTTACCATTGGACCCATCGCTCCCCATGTTCTATCATCTCTTACATTTGTCCCACTTGACTCTTGTTTTATTCATATGGCCCTCTGTCTTCACACCAGCTGAAATGAGATAATTTGATCAAAAGAAAAATTATCTAATAAAAGATATCCCTAGTTCATTCTTTTTTTTTTTTTTCCTTAAGTTCTAGGGTACATGTGCATAACGTGCAGACTTGTTACATATGTATACTTGTGCCATGTTGGTGTGCCGCACCCATCAACTCGTCAGCACCCATCAACTCGTTATTTACATCAGGTGTAACTCCCAATGCCATCCCTCCCACCTCCCCCCACCCCATGATAGGCCCCGGTGTGTGATGTACCCCTTCCCGAGTCTAAGTGATCTCATTGTTCAGTTCCCACCTATGAGTGAGAACATGCAGTGTTTGGTTTTCTGTTCTTGCAATAGTTTGCTGAGAATGATGGTTTCCAGCTGCATCCATGTCCCTACAAAGGACACAAACTCATCCATTTTTATGGCTGCATAGTATTCCATGGTGTATATGTGCCACATTTTCTTAATCCAGTCTGTCACTGATGGACATTTGGGTTGATTCCAAGTCTTTGCTATTGTGAATAGTGCCGCAATCAACATACATGTGCATGTGTCTTTATAGCAGCATGATTTATAATCCTTTGGGTATATACCCAATAATGGGATGGCTGGGTCATATGGTACTTCTAGTTCTAGATCCTTGAGGAATCGCCATACTGTTTTCCATAATGGTTGAACTAGTTTACAATCCCACCAACTGTGTAAAAGTGTTCCTATTTCTCCACATCCTCTCCAGCACCTGTTGTTTCCTCACTTTTTAATGATCAACATTCTAACTGGTGGGAGATGGTATCTCATTGTGGTTTTGATTTGCATTTCTCTGATGGCCAGTGATGATGAGCATTTTTTCATGTGTCTGTTGGCTGTATGAATGTCTTCTTTTGAGAAATGTCTGTTCATATCCTTTGCCCACTTTTGGATGGGGTTGTTTGTTTTCTTCTTGTAAATTTGTTTGAGTTCTTTGTAGGTTCTGGATATTAGCCCTTCATCAGATGAGTAGATTACAAAAATTTTCTCTCGTTCACTAGGTTGCCTGTTCACTCTCATGGTAGTTTCTTTTGCTGTGCAGAAGCTCTTTAGTTTAATTAGATCCCATTTGTCAATTTTGGCTTTTGTTGCCATTGCTTTTGGTGTTTTAGACATGAAGTCCTTGCCCATGCCTATGTCCTGAATGGTATTACCTAGGTTTTCTTCTAGGGTTTCTATCGTATTAGGTCTAACATTTAAGTCTCTAATCCATCTTGAATTAATTTTCATATAAGGAGTAAGGAAAGGATCCAGTTTCAGCTTTCTACTTATGGCTAGCCAATTTTCCCAGCACCATTTATTAAATAGAGAATCCTTTCCCCATTTCTTGTTTTTCTCAGGTTTATCAAAGATCAGATGGCTATAGATGTGTGGTATTATTTCTGAGGGCTCTGTTCTATTCCATTGGTCTATATCTCTGTTTTGGTACCAGTACCATGCCGTTTTGGTTACTGTAGTCTTGTAGTATAGTTTGAAGTCAGGTAGCGTGATGCCTCCAGCTTTGTTCTTTTGACTTAGGATTGTCTTGGCAATGTGGGCTCTTTTGGTTCCAAATGAACTTTAAAGCAGTTTTTTCCAATTCTGTGAAGAAACTCATTGGTAGCTTGATGGGGATGGCATTGAATCTATAAATAACCTTGGGCAGTATGGTTATTTCCATGATATTGATTCTTCCTATCCATGAGCAGGAAATGTTCTTCCATTTGTTTGTGTCTTCTTTTATTTCACTGAGCAGTGGTTTGTAGTTCTCCTTGAAGAGGTCCTTTACATCCCTTGTAAGTTGGATTCCTAGGTATTTTATTCTCTTTGAAGCAATTGTGAATGGAAGTTCATTCATGATTTGGCTCTCTGTCTGTTACTGGTGTATATGAATGCTTGTGATTTTTGCACATTAATTTTGTATCCTGAGACTTTGCTGAAGTTGCTTATCAGCTTAAGGAGATTTTGGGCTGAGACAATGGGGTTTTCTAAATATACAATCATGTCATCTGCAAAGAGGGACAATTTGACTTCTTCTTTTCCTAACTGAATACCCTTGATTTCTTTCTCTTGCCTGATTGCCCTAGCCAGAACTTCCAACACTATGTTGAATAGGAGTGGTGAGAGAGGGCATCCCTGTCTTGTGCCAGTTTTCAAAGGGAATTTTTCCAGTTTTTGCCCATTCAGTATGATATTGGCTGTGGGTTTGTCATAAATAGCTCTTATTATTTTGAGATACGCTCCATTAATTATTGCCTCAATTTCACAGCCTGCTATTGGTCTACTCAGGGATTCAACTTCTTCCTGGTTTAGTCTTGGAAGAGTGTAAGTGTCCAGGAAATTATCCATTTCTTCTAGATTTTCCAGTTTATTTGCGTAGAGGTGTTTATAGTATTCTCTGATGGTAGTTTGTATTTCTGTGGGGTCGGTGGTGATATCCCCTTTATCATTTTTTATTGCATCCATTTGATTCTTCTCTCTTTTCTTTTTTATTAGTCTTGCTAGCAGTCTATCAATTTTGTTGATCTTTTCAAAAAACCAACTCCTGGATTCATTGATTTTTTGGAGGGTTTTTTGTGTCTCTATCTCCTTCAGTTCTGCTCTGATCTTAGTTATTTCTTGCCTTCTGCTAGCTTTTGAATCTGTTTGCTCTTGCTTCTCTAGTTCTTTTAATTATGATGTTAGAGGGTCAATTTTAGATCTTTCCAGCTTTCTCTTGAGGGCATTTAGTGCTATAAATTTCCCTCTACACACTGCTTTAAATGTGTCCCAGAGATTCTGGTATGTTGTATCTTTGTTCTCATTAGTTTCAAAGAACATCTTTATTTCTGCCTTCATTTCGTTATGTACCCAGTAGTCATTCAGGAGCAGGTTATTCAGTTTCCATGTAGTTGAGCGGTTTTGATTGAGTTTCTTAGTCCTGAGTTTTAGTTTGATTGCACTGAGGTCTGAGAGACAGTTTGTTATAATTTCTGTTCTTGTACATATGCTGAGGAGTGCTTTACTTCCAATTATGTGGTCAATTTTGGAATAAGTGTGATGTGGTGCTGAGAAGAATGTATATTCTGTTGATTTGGGGTGGAGAGTTCTATAGATGTCTATTAGGTCTGCTTGCTGCAGAGATGAGTTCAATTCCTGGATATCCTTGTTCACTTTCTGTCTCGTTGATCTGTCTAATGTTGACAGTGGAGTATTGAAGTCTCCCATTATTATTGTCTGGGAGTCTAAGTCTCTTTGTAAGTCTCTAAGGACTTGCTTTATGAATCTGGGTGCTCCTGTATTGGGTGCATATATATTTAGGATAGTTAGCTCTTCCTGTTGAATTGATCCCTTTACCATTATGTAATGGCCTTCTTTGTCTCTTTTGATCTTTGATGGTTTAAAGTCTGTTTTATCAGAGACTAGTATTGCAACCCCTGCTTTTTTTTTTTTGTTCTCCATTTGCTTGGTAGATCTTCCTCCATCCCTTTATTTTGAGCCTATGTATGTCTCTGCATGTCAGATGGGTCTCCTGAATACAGCAGACTGATGGGTCTTGACTCTTTATCCAGTTTGCCAGTCTATGTCTTTTAATTGGAGCATTTAGTCCATTTACATTTAAGGTTAATATTGTTATGTGTGAACTTGATCCTGCCATTATGATATTAACTGGTTTTTTGCTTGTTAGTTGATGCAGTTTCTTCCTAGCCTTGATGGTCTTTACATTTTGGCATGTTTTTGCAGTGGCTGGTACCGGTTGTTCCTTTCCATGTTTAGTGCTTCCTTCAGGGTCTCTTGTAAGGTAGGCCTGGTGGTGACAAAATCTCTAAGCATTTGCTTATCTGTAAAGGATTTTATTTCTCCTTCACTTATGAAACTTAGTTTGGCTGGATATGAAATTCTGGGTTGAAAATTCTTTTCTTTAAGAATGTTGAATATTGGCCCCCACTCTCTTCTGGCTTGGAGAGTTTCTGCCAAGAGATCTGCTGTGAGTCTGATGGGCTTCCCTTTGTGGGTAACCCGACCTTTCTCTCTGGCTGCCCTTAAGATTTTTTCCTTCATTTCAACTTTGGTGAATCTGGCAATCATGTGTCTTGGAGTTGCTCTTCTCGAGGAGTACCTTTGTGGCGTTCTCTGTATTTCCTGAATTTGATTATTGGCCTGCCCTACTAGGTTGGGGAAGTTCTCCTGGATGATATCCTGAAGAGTGTTTTCCAACTTGGTTCCATTTTCCTCCTCACTTTCAGGCACCCCAATCAGACGTAGATTTGGTCTTTTTACATAATCCCGTACTTCTTGCAGGCTTTGTTCATGTCTTTTTCTTCTTTTCTCTTTTACTTTCTCTTCTCGCTTCATTTCATTCATTTGATCCTCAATCGCTGATACTCTTTCTTCCAGTTGATCAAGTCGGTTACTGAAGCGTGTGCATTTGTCACGTATTTCTTGTGTCATGGTTTTCATCTCTGTCCGTTCGTTTATGGCCTTCTCTGCATTAATTATTCTGGTTATCAATTCTTCCACTCTTTTTTCAAGATTTTTAGGTTCTTTGTGCTGGTTACGTAGTTCCTCCTTTAGCTCCGAGAAGTTTGATGGACTGAAGCCTTCTTCTCTCAACTCGTCAAAGTCATTCTCTGCCCAGCTTTGATCCGTTGCTGGCGATGAGCTGCGCTCCTTTGCCGGGGGAGATGTGCTCTTATTTTTTGAATTTCCAGCTTTTCTGCCCTGCTTTTTCCCCATCTTTGTGGTTTTATCTGCCTCTGGTCTTTGATGATGGTGATGTACTGATCGGGTTTTGGTGTGGGTGACCTTCCTGTTTGTTAGTTTTCCTTCTAACAGTCAGGACCCTCAACTATAGGTCTGTTGGAGATTGCTTGAGGTCCACTCCAGACCCTGTTTGCCTGGGTATCAGCAGCAGAGGCTGCAGAAGATAGAATACTCCTGAATAGCTAATGTACCTGTCTGATTCTTGCTTTGAAAGCTTCCTCTCAGGGGTGTACTCCTCCGTGTGAGGTGTGGGGTGTCGGTCTGCCCCTAGTGGAGGATGTCTCCCAGTTAGGCTACTCAGGGGTCAGGGACCCACTTGAGCAGGCAGTCTGTCAGTTCTCAGATCTCAACCTCCGTGTTGGGAGATCCACTGCTCTCTTCAAAGCTGTCAGACAGAGTCATTTGCGTCTGCAGAAGTTTCTGCTGCTTTTTTGTTGTTGTTATTATTGTTGTTGTTTAGCTGTGCCTTGTCCTCAGAGGTGGAGTCTACAGAGACTGGCAGGCCTCCTTGAGCTGCTGTGAGCTCCACCCAGTTCGATCTTCCCAGGGCTTTGTTTACCTACTTAAGCCTCAGCAATGGCGGGCGCCCCTCCCCCAGCCTCGCTGCTGCCTTGCGGGTAGATTGCAGACTGCTATGCTAGCAATGAGGGAGGCTCCCTGGGCATGGGACCCTCCCAGCCATGTGTGGCATATAATCTCCTGGTGTGCCCATTTGCTTAAAGCGCAGTATTGGGGTGGGAGTTACCCAATTTTCCAGGTGTTGTGTGTCTCAGTTCCCCTGCCTAGGAAAAGGGATTCCCTTCCCCCTTGCACTTCCCAGGTGAGGCGATGCCTCGCCCTGGTTCAGCTCTTGCTGGTCGGGCTGCAACAGCTGACCAGCACCTATTGTTCAGCACTGCCTAGTGAGATGAACCCAGTACCTCAGCTGAAAATGCAGAAATCACCTGTCTTCTGTGTCGCTCGCGCTGGGAGCTGGAGACTGGAGCTTTTCCGATTGCGCCATCTTCCATTCTTTTTCAATGATCTTCTTAGCTTGTCTTACAAACACATTGATAGTGAAAATATTCAATTAAAAAATTCAAACAATTGTTTTGAAGTTTTGTTTGTGTTTATTTATTTACTTTTGTCATCTTGTTTTCTAAAAGTTGAATTCAGGACAAAAGAGGAAGAAACCTCTACTTTTAATTGTATAATTCAGCTAGTTTTTAAATATTTTTTCCCACCATACACCTAAATGCCTATCTACTTCCATAGGTAACAGTAGATAAACTGGTAGGCATGTGTCTCTCACAGCAGAATGGACTTGGCAGGGAGAGGGGCTCTCAGGGTTCAATAGAAGATGGATGTTATATATATATTTTTTAAAGCTCAGCAATTGATACTAAAAAACTGTTCCTCCAATACCAAGAATTACTCCCATAGAGAGTTATTTATTTTGAGCCCCTCCAAACTTGTCTGGAAAAGCTTGGAAATCCCCTCTGATTGTTTAAAAATACATGAATGGAGAAAATACTTTCTTCTTTCTTCTTTCTTCTCACCTCTCCTTAATGACTTTGTATTCTATTTCTTTTAACTCAGAATGGAATAAGGAATAGAATGATAAACTAAAAAAAGAAAACAAACAGAAAACCACCCTGAGTGAATTAATTCATATAACTTGAATGAAATGTTTATATCCTGAAACATCGCCTCCTTTATATTTATCCTGCTTACATTATGTGGCAATATTTTTTTCTTATTTCTTCATTTTCCTTATGCTTAATGCACCCATCTCCCATTTTAACTCTTTTCAACATGTCTTTTCACCTTCTGTTTTATAACATGACACATTAGTCAGTTCAGTGGAAAAGATATAGCCTTGAAAATTAGTATTCATTTGCCATACTCTCCAACCCAAATCAATATTTTGGCCCATATCTAACTTATTTTTGTTCCACTACTCCCAACCCCAGCTCAATTTATTTTTTTCTCTCCCATCTATGTCCTGAGATTCAGTCTTGTTCCTAGGGCCAATTCTGCCTTTGAATAAGCTGGATGATGTCTTTGAGCCTCAGTTTCCTCCTTCATAATCCCCAAATTTCATTCCATCACTATCTTTCTGTGCTTCCCTAGGATCACACACCTGTGGATTCAAATGTTTCCTGTACACTAACAATGCCCCAGCTTTGTAGACCTGGAAAAGATCTTGGCCTAAGCAAGATGAGGGCACATATTACGCTTTGCCAAGGGTATTATAGGGGTGGCCAGAAGCAACTTTAAATCTATATGGTATGTATTATCTTCTCTTTCCATCTTTTCCATTTGAGCACTAGTCCTTTCATTTACCAATTCATTCTTTGAATATCCATTCTATGAATGCCTACTACCTCTTAGATACATTGCTAGGTGCAATGGATTTAAAGACAATGACAGAGACAGACCTTTTAAATAAACCTTGCCAATATTCCAAAATCACTAAACAAACAGCTGAATATTTTACTTTTTTTACACATCACCTGAAATAAAGAGGAGACATGATCTCAAGATATGAAGATGCCAGTCTTAAAAACTTTAAAAAGTAGATTTACACGGGAGTAAAACAAATCCTTTCTTCTAGAGGAGGGGAAGTAAATAAAAATGTACAGATTTTTTTCCAAGTATATAAGAAAATGTTAAGAGAATTACTACGTGAAGATATATTATGAATATTTAGTAGTTAGAAGAACATGGTGAATACCTCTAATATGGAAGGGTGGCTCCATGGAAAGCTTTCTTAACACCGTTTCCTTATGCCCTCATTAGATATAGTTCCTGATTGGTGGGAATATGAAACTAGTTTCAAGGCAATTTCTCATTCCAGAGTATACTTGTGTGGCCTCATTCTGCAACATTCCCCACTTACGGTTAATATACCTGCTGTTGCAACCCTCTCCCATTTCTAAACACAATTTCTCTCTTGACCTTTCGTCTTTGCAAAGATTCTTCCATACGCCCAAAATATCTGTTTTCTTTTGTCTGCTGGGACACATATAACACATTTATCAAGGGAATCTTAAAATGTCTTTTAGGAAATTTTCACTGACTTTCAGTCTAGGTAAATTTCATCCTCTGTACATAACAATTGCATGCAGTACATCATATTATATATAATTCCTTACATTATTGCTATAACTTAGTAGGCTTTTAACCCTTGTGATCCTAAAAATGATGTCAAATTCACATTAATAACTTAAAATTCTAGTAATAACTACCAGATACATATTTGTATATGTTTATTATACACATATTTATGTTTGTGAAAGAAATGAACAAATGAATGTGCAAATTAATGCTGTGTCTGCTAGAAAATTTGATTTTGTTGAATGTACTGACCGCTGTGATGAGAAGAGAATATAAATCAAACTTTTTGTTTGCTTTATAGACTAATTGTTGAATCATCAATCCCTCTTTAGTGCTTTTGCACTGAAGATAGGAATTATATCAGCTTTATGGATGAGGATTTTCATACCAAACTCAGAAGAAAATATTTTTTATGTTGGATTTGGGATTGGTAAATATTGAGTAACAGACAAACCAATAGACAATTGTTCTATAGTTTAATTGAACAAAAAATATTTCTTGCCTCACATAGTTGATGCTTACTGCTTAGATTTGCATAATTATGTCACTTCTTCCACAGTCCTTTCAACACTTGAGTTTATTTTTAGGAGACAGGTTACTAATCTCAAACACCACCCAGGGAGAATAAGAAAAAGTGGTTACTACTGTGGGGATAATATCTCTTTCCATTCCTGACTTTTCTTATAAACTGGAACCATCTTAATGTTTCATGGTTGCAAAAGAAAGGTAATGTTTGCATATAAAAGTACCTAGAGTTCTTTTAGCTGTCACTTAGGAAGACCTAAACATTTTATACAGCATGATTTTAGATAACTTTTGACCTTTTTAGATTTTATTTTATTTTATTTTAAATTTGTTCCAAATGCCAGGAACTATCAAGGTACTTGCTTGTCTTAAAGAAAAAGGTCACCCCAAAGAAGAAAGTTAGTCCTGGGGTGAGTGACAGTGTTTCTCTGTTTTCTAATACAGGATGTTGATTACTAATTGTAGAGTGCCTGAAATGAGAGCTTATTCTCTTCACTGATCCCAGATTCACAAGAAGGTTTCAGGAATTTGCAGCTATTTCCAATGCAAATCTGGTGAAATGTGACAATTATCCAAATCCAACTGTCATGGTAAATGTAAGTAAGTGTCTTAAAGTGTACATCTCTTTGTGAAAGCCAGTTCTATATTCTCCAAACAGAGTCTGTATTTATTTGAAAGTTATTTATCACTGTCCCAGGTTATCAATACCAAGGTCCCACTACAAACTAATTGCCATGTAGGAGTGTGATTTTTGCTTATAACAATGTATTCGATTGAATATCATTCTTACTGCAATTATATGATAGAATAAGCATATAAATGCACAAGTTTGTTGCAATGAAATAGAATCACACTCAAGACTTTTCTTAAATAGTCAATTCTAAAAGTAAATGAGGCTACGGTTAACTGAATGTCATGAAATTATTATAAGTATTATAAAATGCTACGGTTGTGATGAACCTTCTCGTTTATTATTAGAGAACAGTTTTGTTCTTCAGAATAAAGCATGAAGTCCGAAGGAAGCTGAAGCTAAGCACCTTGTGCAGGAACTACAGCTCATTACTGACAAACTTAGCGCTAGAAACCTGTTTAATATCTCTTCTGCAGTACATTCTGTCCCTACACAGTTTGTGTCTACTACAATACACAGGTAAACTAGATTTTAAACTGCTATTTGCTTGAATTGTAATGATCTACTGGTTTCAGGAAATGTTGATGTCAAACCAACTTATAAGTCTAGGCATTATGGTCATAGAAGAGTAGCAAAAAAAAATAAAGATTGTAAGACAAAATTTATGCTTCAGTTTAATGTTTGAGATTTAAAGAATTTATGATCTGTAATCTCAGAATATGTACTATTTTACTAAATCCATGAGGTCAGATTTAGAAAGTAAGATATCAGTCAGTAGACTCCCTTAATATCTTATTTGCAATAGACTCTACAGTCAAATATATGACAAAAATATAGTCTGAAAGATATTTTTTAAAAAAATCTGTAGTAACCACTAGAATGGAGACGCTGCTCATGTTCAGGAATTAAGGAAAGGAGGAATTTGCAATGCAAATAATAGCCAGGAATCATCTCAGCTGCCTGAAGTAGCAAACTGGGTGAAAACAAGAAGTCACTGACAAAACCTTACTCCTGCCCTCAGTCAAAGCCCACCACCAACCCCGTATCAAAGCCCTCATGTCTATTCTAAGTGGGCAGATACCTGCCTTCCACTGTATGGAAAGTAATGACTTCCCTTCTTATCTGTCTTCCAGCCCTTGTGCAAATGCTTCTCATTGGTTCAATCTACCATGCAGGAAAAGGGAGTCTGTGGAACAAGTTTCTTTAGGTCTGCAGCCACTGGCAATACAGAGAAGAATGCAAAAATTAGGTGGATTCATGATGAGATGTCAACAGGTCATATAGCATGGTTTCTGTCCTTAAGAAGACATAACTGAATGTAAGCATTTGTATTCTTTATTAGCTTTGTCCCAACTTTTTGGGAATGTTTTTGTCACATAAATAGAATTCAGTCTTATATTGTCAGAAGTTGATTTGGTTAATTTGTACAAAGGAGATAATCTTGGCTTCATTACTTTCTCATTTAGACATGGAGCATGAGCTTGAGCAAAGACAGGTAGTTGGAAGTGGTTATTGGAATCAATTTATTTCTTATTTGTGAAGACAATAGTCTAGGACTGAATAAATCTTACCTCCTAAAGTGTTCTGGCTGAGATTTGCATTTTGTGACTTTATTTTAGAAAATGCAGGCTTGTCTGAGGAACTGGACAAATACACCATACTTCAGAAATGTAACTTTTAGTCAAAGTCATGAGTGGTGATATGTCTATTTTATAGCAAAAGTCAAACGTTACCCTATAGCAGTCATCCTTCAGGTAAGGTTCCAGGATCAGTAACATCAGTATCACATGAGAATATGTTACAAATACAAATTCTTGGGTCCAGTCACATATCTAGCAGACTAGGTCTCTGAGCTTGGACCCAGATATCTGTATTTTAAGATGCCCTCCAAATAATTCTAAGCCAAGATCAATTTGACAACTACTGGCCTACATTATGTGGAATTGGGAATATGGCTTTAGGAGCTGAATTTAAGACAGCAGGCCATTGCTATTGCCAAGTTTGCTATGAGCGCGGCGGAAGTGACTATGTAGAGAATGTTACAATGAATTAGCACTCAGAATATAACCGTTAACATAACAGACTCTAGTAAGATCCTTTTTTCTTTATCCTGCTCTTTCTTCACTCTCTCTCAGTCTTCAGATGCTAGCATTTACATGGAGGTGATTTTTGTGGTTAGTATTCTCCAATGAGCTGCTATTGATGTACTCCTTGATCCAAGCTTCCAGGGTAAAAGGGTATCTGGTAAGTGTGCTGATAAGCATAAGAATATAGTTTGACATGCTTGATTTCTAAATGATTGAAGATATTCATTGGGAGACAATTCTTCATAGGTCTCTCATGATTCTGGACATCACACACATACAGAAATTGACTCTTTGTTCTGGACTAGCTTTTTAAAATATGGTTATATAGTAAAAAGTTTTGGGGGATATAGTGTCTCCATTGAGATCAAAAGGCAGGTTTCTTACAGTTTATGATGAAACAGATAGTGTCTCCCTTCAAAGAAAATGGTAGGTCAGACTATTCTCCTTTTTAAAAACTTGGATTCCCTAAATTCATGAGTCCTTTCCTATAATGCAACCCACTGCACGTGAACGCATTACTTGACACTCTTTCTATTGCCCTGTCCGAATTGAGATTCAAGGAACCTATGCAAACTCTGGCTACTGGTATTGCTGTGAGTAATAAATCATGCTTCATCTCTAACGCAGAACTCTATTATCCTGTTTCAGCACCCATAAACAATTCAACTTGCAATTAGGTTAAAAACTCTTAACATTTCTTGGATATGTCCTGTGATTTCAGTATTTGTATGGACCAGTGACTACTTGGGCTTTCCAATTTTTCCCCTTTTGAATAAGAGTATCTAGAGCCATCATCCTAGGTCCATGGCATCATTTCACGTTGGGTGTGTGGGGACAAATAACTTGTCTGTTTATTTCACAAATCTCTGTACAGAAAAAAAAAAAAAAAAAAGAATTCAGCGTGTTGTACCTGATAAAATGCACCTATGGAGCCTCATATTCACCTGGGCCTAATTGAATGAACATAATCCTGGAACTGGAGCTTGATCCTGATGCCTACTAGGACAAGACTGGGGAGGGGGCTATCTTGGAATGGGATGAATATGTTCTATATGGGTGGGGGGTGTGCAGGTGGGATTTGCTGTGGCTGGAGGACAGACTTTCACAGGATGTACTTTCCAAAGAAAGATATCACCGTATCTCCCATTCCATGTGCTCCTCATAAACCTTGCCTGAGGATAATCAGCTCTAAGGAGATTATTGTTACAGGTCCTAATGGTTTTCATTTCAAACCTGCAGAATCAATGACCCTAATTGCTTCTGACATATATATTTGTAATCAATCCAGTAACAGTTTTGTCTCCAAAAATGAACAAAACTTTATTTCCATTAGGGTGAATCAATGTCCTTAGATTATTATTTGGGATACCAATTTATATTTGCACTTACAAGCTATTTAACTAGTCTTAGTGATTCAATTAGTGAAAACAGTCTCTGCCATTATAATATATATTAGGGAAATACAACAATGAGTTAAATGTGCCTTATTTGAAGACCTTGTACATGCATTAATTCCATAAATATATAAAGTACTGCTATTAATGAGAGCAAGGAGCAAGATTAACATTGGCTGGAATTGTCAGGGAATATATCACTTGATGTGTGGAGATTAGGTGAGGTCTTCAATGATGACTAGTTTGAACAGTTTTCTAACTGTTAAACTTTCTCTCGGTCTTAATATATTGCATCCCACTCATTAGAGAGGATCATTCTCTTTTCTTCGATGTTTTAATGTCCACCATCCATCCTGGCTTTGAGGGACTTTCTCCTACCCAAACTTGACTGCAAAATGAAAAACTGACCTTCAGCACTCCTCCTTCTCGTTGCTTATTTCCACTTCTTTCCTAACACTAAAGGGGGACAAGCAGGCCTTTCTTATTTGCAAGATTTATCTCTAGTTACTGGTGGTTGGTAGAGAAGAGAGTCTAAGAGTAATAAAATAAAAATATGAGGGACATATAAAATATAATGTCCATTCTTCTTTTCTCTCTGTCTGTGTCAACTGACACTCTTTTAGCAGTGGGGCTCAGAAGAGCACTCTTTGATCTTCGTGTTACCTCTCTCTCTTTCCCTTCTCTTTCTCTCTCTCGTTGTGTGTGTGTGTGTGTGTGTGTATTTCCTTTCTAACAAACACACACATGTGCCACACTAAAGTTATCATCCTGCCATTACTATTAATTGGGTAAAAAATTTAAGAAGCACATCAGTGACCACTCAATAAACACTGAATAAAACTGAATGTCACTTGTATGTTTACTGTGTTCACTGTGTATTTCCAAATGAATTGCAAATTTGTCGAGAGCAGGGTTCACACATCATACACTATTGGTCCCATTGCACATACTCCTGGTCCTCATACATGTTGGTCCAGCACAGTGCTAGCAAGTAAGGCTAGTTCATAAACACAAGCTCTGTTTCTGCTTACCTTCTGTCATGAAGGACCCCACCATCCATTTATGATCATCTCAGCATTAGATGAAACTAGTTTTCTCTCTGTGTAGCCCTGTCCTTTACTTCAGTGACTGTATTTGAAAATAAGATATCCTTATTTGCATTTCACTACTGGAGCAAGAAAACATATG
Source organism: Papio anubis (assembly GCF_008728515.1). Lineage (NCBI taxonomy): Eukaryota > Metazoa > Chordata > Mammalia > Primates > Cercopithecidae > Papio > Papio anubis. Next base: position 81,881,650 of record NC_044989.1, read on the forward strand.
TGTGAAATTTTACACAGAGAGCAAACTGAGCCAGAAATAATCATGAAAGTATAATATACATTATGGTTAACTCTATCATGGTTTTCCCCTCATTCTCTAATTATATATATATACACACACACACACACGAGATTATACGTATATATATATATGTAATTAGATATATATAAAATTAGACATATGTGTGTGTTTGTGTGTGTGTGTGTGTGTGAGATATTTGGTGATTTTTTGGCTCCTCAAATTTTGGAGATTTTGATTAGTTCTTAAAAATTTTTATTAGCTAATACTTCAATTGTTTTACTTATTAAATAAATAAGTTTTGATTCTGTTGTGAGTTATTCAGTAGTATACAGAAAAGCTTGCTAAAACAGTTTAATAATTATTTCTTTGTACTTGTAGTCAATTATTATTTTTACTTGTTTTATTTGTATTGTACAATCCATGTTGAAAAACCATCCAAATACTTTTATGCACAACTTATATCTTACATAGGTGTACGTATATGTGTGGATATGTTTTGTGTGTTTCTAGCCACTAGACACTAGTCATTGCATCATTGTTTTTTTATTTATCTAATTAACTGAACAAACATTCGTAATGTTTTTTATATTTTACATACTTTGGCAATTACAAAATGAATGAGGTTTCAAGAATCTTATAAAAAATCATTACATACTCATTAAATCAAAACAAGAATAAGTGGTTTGGGATTTTGCAATATTTCAAAAATTATTAGCATTTTGATAGGTGGAAAATAAAATGTTGGAAGAGGGCACTATGAAGTTAAATATATTAAGCAATTAAACTTTATTGCTCAGTCAATGAAAAGTAAAATTACTAGACTATCAATATTTGACAATGAAATATATTTCTATTACAATAAAGCTGGAAATACATATCAGGAACCCAAAAAATTAAAACATAGCTTGCAATGTAGATGAAAATGAAGTGGCCATGGGAGAAACATAAACAAGGAGAAGGAGAGAGAATGGAGAGAAGTATGGAGAATTTAAATCTTCTGAGTCAGAATATTAGAAGAAGCTGGGCAACTGAAAAGGAGGAGGCTGCAGCAGAGCACAATTAAAGATGTCCAAATGCAAAAGGCAAGGGAAGGAAAACTGGTTTTCAGGAAGAAGTATGAGATTAAATGCAGTCAACAGGGGGCAAAAGTGGCAAATTGCATTTATAAATTTCTATGTTAGCAGTACACATTGAGGAACAGTCTAGATATATGGGGGCAGCTTCTGTCTAATGACATGGGCAAGGAACACAGGGAAGTTTTAGCAAAGTGTCAATGACTATCCCTTCTGGAAGGGAATGGTACGATATTAATTACTTAGCCTTCTCTGCTGATTTCAATGTCATACTTAGTGTAAGCTCTAATTATTACAACTTGTGGAGTTTACTTTCTTTCTTTTACTCCTATTGCTAAAGATTTGTTGTCAATAGCAATCCATTCAGTGGCAGTATCTAGTGTTTCAAGAACTACAGCTTCCCTGAAGTGAATGGAGATTCATAGCTGATAGCAAACCATTGTCGAGAATGAGTTCACACCAGCAAAGCTATAACTCCATTCAAAGGACCAGCAGTTCAGTCTGATAGTGTCCTCCTGAGACAAATAGTTCCCATTTAAGCACCAGGATGTGATAAAAGGGTAGGAAATCGTTACTTTGTCAATATTTCTCAATGGATTTACTTTAGCTAGCTATGACCTACACCTGCTTTATAAATCATCTCAAAAGTTAACTTTTGAGTTTATGCTGAAATACGTCCCTGCTGGGAATAATCTGCCATTGATAGAAGAGTTAACACAAAACTTTTTTTTTTCATCCTTAGTCAGGACCATCTCACTTCTCTTTAATATTTCCAACTATCTTTCTTGCTTTGGTCTGATTTCACCAAATGAACAAAGGACTCGAGAAAAGCAACAGTTCAGGTAATGAATGGGTTAGAGTAAAAAACATCATTTGATTTTGTGTGAATTATCCGTGAAAGCCATCTGTACAGATTAAGTGAAGCAGCAACTTTGCTTTACTTTCCATGGAAATGAAATCTTGAATTACGTGTACACAATTTTAGAATGATTTGTCAAATGAGTGAATTTAGTTCATTTTCAGAGGGAAAAAATTACTATGACAGATCTATTTAGTCTGTTTAGGAGGTCCAGCAGACTTGATAAAACTAAATCTTGAATAGACATAAAATTCTTGGCAGCAATTGATGTAAACACCAGCCTGATTCTGCTCAATAAAAATCTAGTTTATCCATTAATATCATATTTTATCTTTTTCTGTTTTCATCATAGTTTGGCTGACTGTATCATGAACATTTACATATTAACAATTTAAATTTGTACATATTTATATAGAATACAATTAATAAATTAAAAGAGTACACTATGAAAATTCAATCTCCCTTCCCTTCCTGGCCTAGGCCGTACAATATTCCCATCAAAGGCAACCATTGTTATGGAGCTGTTCCAGCATATATAAAGTAATGTGTGCATGCTTACATTCAGACACACCATTCTCTTTTGTACAAATATTGGCATATTATATTTCCTATTCTACATATTGCTTTTTTTTCTTACCAATATGTCTGTAATCACAAGATGAAACATGTTAAAATGCTGCTACATTGTTTGTAAACATATTAAAACCACTCTTGAGCCACTTTTAATTTGTAACTATGTCACCCAAAGTAAAGAAGTTTGTCCCAAATAGAATTATATCTTAAGTAGAGAAAAGTTTAACTGTAGTTCTGCGTATATGCTCTGCAGATTTGTTGAGCTACTTTGTTTATACAATGCACTAATCAATTTTACTAATCAAAGAGGCCTTTGCTAATAAATTTCTCCACTCCGGTCTTTCCTTTGTCTATGAATTCAGTCCATGTATTTATTCAATATCTGTTTGAAGAGAACCAGTCATATATCAGGCATTTAACTAAGTGGTCAGGATTTGAAAAACATGATGGACCCAGTCAAAGTTGGTACTGCTTTGGTAGAGGTGATTCAAAGAACAGGAGGAAGGAGGATACGAGATTAAAAAAAAACACAATGCAATTCAAGGTGATACACATGCACACACACATACGTGTATATACACATATATTTTTATATATTTATATGTAAATATGTAAGAGATACATTAATCTCACAAAGGGAAGGAGGGGTTATCTTTACTGAATAAGTCATAGAAATTATGACAGAAAAAGCAACACTTGAATGGAGTTTTGGAGAAAGAAGTTTTCTAACAACAAAAAACACATAGAGTAGCATTGCAGGTGAATGAAGCCACACTCAAAGAGCACACAGAAGGAGGCAGAGGAGCAGAAGCAGGAGGAGAGAAAATTTTAAAGGAAATAGGACAAGAAAAAAATGTGCTGTATATGTAGAGGTACACAGTTATGACTCGAGGTTAAAGTTTAAAGGTAAAACATTGGACAAACAGATGGAGAAATGAGGAGAAGACAGCTTATTTAGATAACAGAAAGTGTGCACAAATGCCATTTGGTAGTGAAGTGTCCCACTGGAGTACTTTAAGCAATGGAGAAGGTATTGCTTTGTTTTTAAGAAAAATAATTTATCTTGCTGAGTGGAGGACAGCCTGGAAGAAGGACTTGAGGTGAAAAAGCATTTAGAGGATACTTGTCTTTGCTCCATATAATGAGGCTGATAACAGTGGAAGCAGTGAGAGCATAGTAAGAAATTATCTGGAGCAATATTTAATAAAAACTGCTGGGTTTACTGGTAATGAGAGTGAGTGGGTGGAAAGGAGTGAAGATAACTCTCAGGTTTTGGCATAGCAAACTGGTGGATAGTGATGGCAAAACCTTCCCCTGCAGAGAGGACCATATTAAGTAAAATATTCCATAGTTAGTATCATGGTCAAATCCCAATTTGGAAGGGGCTTGTTATAAAAACAGATTGTATTTATATATACATATATTTTAGGTATATAAGATTTATTTTTTATGCAAGGAATTGTCATTAGGAATTTGCTACATATCTGCAATATGAACTGAAAAATACATTTTAATTGAGTCAGGAAGAAAAATAGTATGCCTTATTTCATCCATTTATTTTAGAATAACATGAAATTAAGACTCAGAGATATTATAAATGACTTTACAGCTACTATTAAGTAAGTATATTCAATTGCTTACAGTCTTAGTTACCAATCTTTGTATTCTATAAAATGCCTCAATACAAGCATACATTAGTTTATTGGATATTTGCCATGATTTTAATTTAGCTCTGCCATTGGTTAATAGAGTTATATTTGACAAGTTGCCTAACTAATCTGTATTTCAATTTTTTTCATTCTTTATATAAAAGAGATAACAAAAACTTCCCAAGATACATCACAGCTCTGCAACAGAATAACTGATAATACCATGAGAAAAAAACACAAAATATTTGAAAGAGTATTATTTATGAATGGCAAAGGCATGTTTTTCTGGTTATAGGTATGTTAACTATGGGTCGAACATGAAAATTGTATAAATAAGGTGTTTCGTTAGCAGATTACTGACTAAGATGTCATTTATTTTCAGTGTACAAAGTATCTGAACCAGGAGGTGGTAGAAATTTACTGGAAGAAACTCTAGGGCAGGAAAAATAAAAATGTACATTAGGTAAACAGCAAAGTCAAATATTTAAACTGATGTAAGAACTTGCTTGTGACTGGAAGGGATTTAGGTAAAATGTAGAGATCAATGGAAATATTTCTTTAGAATTTGACAGTGGTTTCAGGGTTAGTAGATGACTCAGCTAAGATTCAAGGTCAGACTAATCCCAGAGGGTGTTTTGAATGTAAGCATTTCAGGCAGTAAGTATACTAAACAGATTGTGCATACACAAAGAGAGTTCTGTAAAGAGGCTGCAAGTCAATGTTCAAGTAGCTACCTCTCTTAACATTTGCATTCAGCTGTATGTAATAGAAAAGAAAACACCAGAGACTTCAACAAGATAAGAGGTTTACCTTTTACTCAGATAACAAGATAAGAAGCTTATCTTTTACTGGGTAACAAAATATTTAGGAAATAGATAACACAGGATTATGTAATCACTTAGGTATACAAGAGCTGGGAATATCAGCAGTGATATTCAACATTTGAAACCACCAGTGTGGCATGGACATAGAACTAATCAGAATGGATACCTGGCCAATCAAAATGGGTTCTGGGCAAAAGCAACCAGTAAAGCTCTATGAAAATATAGGAGCCAAATGTAATCTTTGTCTGTGATTCAAATTTTATATCAATGCTTATGGCAGAAAAAAAAGAAAAAAATAATTTAAGGACATGTGTTAACTGAATCAGTACCCTTTCTAAGAAGTTTCCCCCAAACCCTACCCAGTGACTCCTGCAGATACCTCATGTGTCAAACTGTATTCCAGCAAGAAACACAGCTGCAAGACAGTCTAGAAAATATAGAGCTATTTTTGTTTTTATTTAATGTCCTTGTTTATTTGCTTGTCTGTTTACTTTTAAATTGGGCACGTTGCTGCCCCCCACCCCCAAAATCAGAGGTCTCTTAATAAAGAAGAAATGGAGGAACAGATACTGGGCAAACACTTCTGAAATTTAGCCTTTTCTTCCTCCTGTGATGACTAGAGCAGAAGCAGCCAACTTGACAAAATGATAGAAAATCCGAGAAACTTTCAAACTTCAGACCTGACTCCCTTGAGTCACTTAATTAATGTCAGCCATCACTTATATAGAGATGTAGAGTAATACAAAAATAAAATAAATTCTAATTAATTGTTGTTATTTGATTTATCCATGTTATGAAGAAGAACACAGTCTTTAAGTATTAAATGCACTGTCCAAGGGTGTGATCAACTCCAAGAGTCTATAACTAAGCTTCAGTATGCACTTAATACCTAACTCCACCAACTGATATAATGCTAGACTGGGTTCTCATTGTCTAAGGACAAAAGTCTGATTCTTATGAACTAGGTTTTCATTGTTGGTGGCTAGGTGAAGTTTGAACAGGCAGAAGATGGAAAAAAAAGTTTAAAACTTGAAAATAAGGTTTATCCATGCACCACAGACTGATATTTTGGTCATTGATGGACTGCATATGACAGTGGTCTTATAAAATTATAATGAAGGTGAAAAATTCCTATTGCCTGGTGACGTCATAGACACTTTGATGTAGTAGAACAACACATTACTCATGACTTTGTGGTGATGCTGGTGTAAACAACCTATTGCACTGCCAGTCATATAGAAGTGTGGCACATACAATTGTGTACAGTATATAATACTTGATAATGAAATAAGCGACTATGTTACTGGTTTATGTATTTATATACTACACTTTAAACTGTTATTTTAGAGTGTAATCTTTCTACTTATGTATAAGGAAAGGTAAAACAGTCTCAGGCAAGTCCTTCAGGAAGCATTCCGGAAGAAGGCACTGTTATACATGAAAGATCCATTTATGTTATTTTCTCTGAAGACCTTCTAGTTGGGCAGGAAGTAGAGGTGGAAGATAATGATATTGATGATCCTGACCCTGTGCAGACTTAGTCTAATGTGTGTGTTTGTATCTTAGTTTCTAACAAAGAAAGTTTAACAAGTAAAATAAATAAATAAATAAATAAATAAGTGGAATAAGCTTATAGAATAAGGACAGGAAGAAAATATTTTTGTGTAGCTGTGCAATGTGTTTGTGTTTTAAGCTAAGTGTTACTGTTAAAATGCCTAATGGTTTTTTTTAAAAAGTGTACAAGGTAAAAAATATTACAGTAAACTAAGGTTAATTTATGACCCAAGAAATAATTTTAAAAAATAAATTTAGTGTCACCTAAGTGTTCAGTATTTATAAAGTCTACACTAGTAAACAGTAATGTCGTAGACCTTCACGTTCACTCACCATTTATTCACTGACTCACTCAGACCAACTTCCAGCCCTGCAAGCTCCATACATGGTAAGTGCCCTACACTGGTGTACCATTTTTTACCTTTTATACTATGTTTTTTACTGTACCTTTTTTAATGTTTACAAACACTAATATCATGGTATAACAATTTCATACAGTAGTCAGGACAGTAGCACCCATACAGATTTATACCATAGGAGCAATAGGCTATACCATATAGCCTAGGTGTGTAGTAGGCTATACCATCTGGATTTGTGTAAGTACACTCCATGATGTTTGCATGATGATGAAATTGCCTTGTCACGTATTTCTCAGGATGTATTTCCATCATTAAGGGACACATGACTGTATATTCCAAAGTCAGAGGACTGAAATTGGAATTAAAAGATTCTATTGGTTTGAAGGAATATAATATGCACTAAAACAATTGAGGTGAAATATGAACTTCCAACTTATAATTCAATTAATCATCCAAGATAAAAATAGATAAAAATATGCTGCTATATTTAGAGTGCCAATCTAGCCAGGAAAATTTGATACTTGTGTATTAAAAAGGATATTCAAAAGTGAGAGGGAAATTGGGTGTTGGGAACTAAGAAATCAGAAAACTGGAATCCAGTGGTAGAATTTCCACCATTGAGGGAGCTGAGTTTCAGGAGTGGAATTTCAAAGGACTAAGTATAAGGCAGGAATTCACAGGACAAGTGAAGGAAAAATAAAGAAAAGAAATTTAATGAAAAAACGAGAATTAAAACAGAACCCAGTCAGTACGGACTGGGATGCTGGGTTATTAAAGTTGATGCCGAATTATTAAGTTTACATCATAGAACTCCTTGGAATACTTTTTGAGTACCAGGGCTGACTTAAGAATTTGAAACAGAAAAGAAACCTTTCAGTAGAGGTTAAGTGGCTTAGTAATGTGAATGTGAGCAATTGAGTATGGAAATTCCAAGTAGATCATTACAACTTAAGCATGATTTTATGACTTTCAAGATATTCAGATACAGAATAATCAAACATTTTATAATGCCTACAGCAAGGTCTATTTTAGGTTAGCATAGGAAGCAGTTGTATGTAAATTAAAAGATGCAGAAGTTCATATTAGGATGAGAAACCTTAATGAGAAAGTGCTATACTATATTGTTATTATCACTGAATTCCAATTTAATTTGATTTTTAATACCATTTTAGAAGTATTAAGGCAAATAAAGCAGTAGAAATTCAACCTGTTAAGGTGTAATCAGACTAGGTCAAGAAAGAATATCCCATAGAATGTTTCTACGACCTTGTCTTAGAGCAGTGGTAGAAATTATTGGGAATGAAGAAGGTTAAAAAGATATAGGAATTTATGGCTAGAAAGAGATTCATGTAAACAAATATGAGACTGAGTGAATATGAAACGAGTGTGTCATCCCCACCATCTTTATAGTTCAAGACTTTGTTATCTATAAGCATATTCTTTTTTATTTATTTATTTATTATTATTATTATACTTTAAGTTCTAGGGTACATGTGCATAATGTGCAGGTTTGTTACATATGTATACTTGTGCCATGTTGGTGTGCTGCACCCATCAACTCGTCAGCACCCATCAACTCGTCATTTACATCAGGTATAACTCCCAATGCAATCCCTCCCCCCTCCCCCCTCCCCATGATTATAAGCATATTCTTTAAAAGTGAAAATGACCTTGAAAGTTTCACACTTTAAATTACAAGCCACTGATAGATCTTTGTGAAAAAAAATACTTCCATTAAATTCAGCAAACATAAATTTAACAGTGTTAAGTTACTTAGATACACAGTTCCACCTCAGGCCTTTATGGTAGTCAGACTTCTAAGGTGACCCACAATGAGAACCATCTCTTGGTATTTAAGTCAGTCCTTTTGTGTGTGGGCTGGCCAAAGTGACTCACTTTCAACCAATGAATGAAGTCAAAGCAATGGATAGTCACTTCCATAATTAGGCTACAAAAGCACTCCCTCTCTCCTATCTTCTTGGCCTATACTCTTTGATAAGCAAGTTGCCATGTTGGAGAGGCTCACACGACAAGGAACTGAGGGCATTCTTTAGTCCAATAGCCCTTAACAAACCAAATTCTGCCAACATTAAAGCTCTTGGAAATGGATACTTACCCAGTTCAATCTTCAGATGACTGCAGTCCAGCAGGTACTTGGATTGCAGCTTTGTGAGAAACCTTGAGCAAAGGACTCACCCAGGCCCAGACTCCTGACCCACAGAAACTGTAGATAATAAATGTATATTGGTTTAAGCTGCTACATTGGGATACTTTGTTTGCAACATTAGATAACTAATAACAGACTTTCAGGAAGAGAATAAAGGATGAGATAATATCCAGAAACTCTCAATGTAGGTGACAATATTCCTGAGAACATTAATAACAAAAATTCTAGCTGGAATATGTAGATCTGGATCTATATAGGCATACAGATACATTTGTGTGTGTGTGTGTGTGTGTATGTGTGTGTGTTTATATGTACCTTTTGGAAGCACTAACAAGTGAGAATAGGCAAAAAAAAAAAAGAAAATATATCAAGGGGTAGGGTATTATCAGGCATATTTAGATTTGTTGTAGAGTGAATAATTAAGAATTTATCCAATGGATAGAAGTGTACATGCTTAGAAGAAAAGGGAAAGCACTTTTGGTTAAACTGTGGGATACCTAGTGGATGGGATAGTAGCATGTAGGCTAGAAAAGTAGGTCATGAAAGAAAATGGAGCATCTTAAAGGCAGAACTGAATGGGTTGAGTTATACTTCTTAGGTGAAGATTGCTTTCCTTCTTGCTTAGAATCTGCAATCAGTCCAGGTGAAGAGGAATAATCAAAGAATTGGCATTGTCTAGGCTTGACAAAATTCATGCATATCAGTATGTGGAAATAAATGACTCTTCACAGTTTCTCAGTTGGAACTGAGAAACTAGAAACTGGAATGAAAGAACAATACAGTCACCAAAACAGAATAAAAGTACCTTAAGGGATAAAAGTTTGTAATCTATAATAAAATAATTCAATAATACAAATAGAAAGAAATAGAACATGTCTTCTCGTGAAAATATTTAACTTTCAATCTGCTTGTTGGAAACAACTACCAATACCTAAGACTACGGACCAACACATTTATGAGAAAGAGAATTTGGTGGCATATCCCTTCCCAGTTATCCTTCCTCACCAGGACACACACTTTTAGAGTAATACTACAAAATGCCATCAACATGATATATAAACTCAAAACTCTGCCATAAGAAAACCTGATGAAACAGTATGAGATGTAGGGGCCGAAAAACAAACAATCAGTAAAATGGGGGACATTTTAAATGTCCTTATATATTCCAAAATTTGTCATATATAAAACAGGTTAGTGTTGGTTATGGGAATCCAATGGACAATGTCAGATTCAATGACAGGCATGTGAATTCAATTCACATTTAAAATACATTTATGGCATATCAGGCCCTTGATAGATATGGGAATATAAAGATGAATGAAATAAAGTTTTTGGTCTCAAGGAATTTACAACATAGCTGGATAAATGGTTAATGTGTATATACAATAAATGAGAAGAGAGATTTAAATATTTACTGAAAGGAGAGAACACGACTGGTGTTAGAAGTCATATTCCCATATACAGTAGACTAAAATGTAAAGGAAATGTTAGAAGCAGAGTTTCTTCTTTGCAAAGCTCAGAATCTGAGGAAGTAGCAGTATTCACGGTGTAATCATTGTGTCAAAGAGTGTGCTGAGTCTTCTTTTAGAGGAAAAGCTGTGAAGCAAATTGGAGAAATGTGGTAGAGGCCCAGAGACCCCCTTTTTCCAGGTGGCATCAGAAATCCAGGCTACAAACAATGTGATGGGTCAACTTCTTGCTGTAGCACCCAGATAAGAGATTGATCATCCATAAAGACTTTAGCAACAGTGAGAAAGGAGTATGATGCATCACTTATGCATATCTCTCAAAGAGACAGCCAATATAAGGTGTGATTTATCTGAGTTAGCAAATCACCACTCTTTTGTCTCAGAAAAGTTGAATATATTAATAGCACTATTTATATTTGGTGTGTATCTTAATCCCTTTTGTGTTGCTATAACAGAATACCCAGGACTGGGTGATTTATAAACAATAGAAGTTTATTTATGTCATGGTTCTAGAGGCTGGGAAGTCCAAGAAAATGGCACTGACATGTGGCCCCTGGTGGAAGACAAAAGTCATCACATGGTAAGAAAGAGTGAGGGCATGCAAGGCAGAGGAATAAAGGAGGCCAAACTCCCATGATAACTAATCCACTTCTGTGATAACAGCATTAATCCTTCATGAGGGAAATGCCCTTATGACATAACCACCTCTTAAAAGTCTCACCTCTTAATGCCATCATGATTGCAATTAAATTTCAACATCAATTTGGAAAGGAACGTTCAAACCACAGCAGTATGTATAGAAAGCCTTACCTAGGCTTCATGCTGAGACCAGGTGCCAATTCAACCTTTTCCCCAGGCTCTTTTCTCTGAGTCAAAAATTACTTACTGTTAGTAAAATGCTACATTTTAATCAGTATCCCTCTATTATTCCCCAGAGTGAGTAATGATTGGCACCAAAATACTAAAAAATCCCTGATATATGATTAAATTGACTTCAAAATGTCACCTTGATTCCTAAGCCTCCTAACCCTCCTAACTCCATACCTGCTATCTACTTTTGAGAGTTAACACTAAGTAGATCCTGGATTAAACCTACTACCCCAAATCTGATATTATTATCAGCCTCCAAGCTCATTGCCAACCCATTCCACAACTCTACTATGTCTTCTCTTGGCTCTGTTTTATTGCTTCCACTTTTGGGTCCTGAATCTTTGCCCCTTCTCCACTGTCTGTCTGCCTGTTACCCAGAAACCATCATATCTACCTGCTGTAGGCACAGGAAACACACTGAACTCTACAGTCAGACCTACACTGATTTTAATCTCAACTTTCCATCTTGAATGCTGTGCCACATTGAGCAAGTCATGTGAATTCTAAATCTCCACTTTCTCCTGGGGAAATATGAAATTTAAAGGTACCACAGAGTACCTGGTAAATAGTAGGCACTTTATAAATGTGGATTATTTTCCTTCCTCATTTCTACAATCTTATACAAATCAATCTGAAGAAAATGCTTAACTGTGAGGAAGAAAAAGAGCAGTATTATACAATTTCTGAAAAGAACTCTTTTCTCTTGAACGATTTATCTGTCAGAATAAAGAATTATGTTCACTACATTCTTTCATTCTGTGAAGTGGTCAGACTCTAGATGTGGTGATGAAAGGAACATGCCTTTTTCTTCATTTACACAGTGCAGCATGCTGCTATCTGGTGAATATTTCCATAGAAACAGTAGAATGGCTGCTGGGGCAGGAGGGACACTGGAATTCTTTATGGAGCCTTTTTCTTCCCTTTAGCAGCCAGTGGCAGTCCTGGTTTGGTTGGACTTATGAGCAGACATACATTGATTTGAAGCTGCATGTTCAAGAAGAACCAAGCTCAAAGCAAACTTTCAACATGTAGTCTTCTAAGTTCAGGCGGAAAGGGGAGAGTTTCGGACATATGTTCTGCTGGCACTAAATCAAAGAAAGTGTCAATCACCCATTATTCAGTTAAACTGATACTTGAGACTAGTAAAACCAGCAGAACTGGCTGTGCATTTGTGGTCGAATGGTTGATTTAAATACTTTGATACTTTCATAGGTCTACCAGTCTATGAAAGAGTCACCTCTACATTTTTACCAATAGATGATCATATGAACTACATAATTTCCAGGATTTTGAAGATCTCATTGGTAAAAATAGTCCATTCCACTGTTGGACATCTTTAAGTCTGTTCTTCAATTTCACTGAAATTTAGTTTTCCCTTTATTTTTCAAGCAGAAGTGTAATAGTGAAAATTATATCTATGGCCATGTTGAATTTGGAGGTAGGCACAGGTATGGAGTAGGAATTCTATTAATCTTGTTTAGAGGATGTTTCTCACAAATTTTTTTTGTTAGTTTCTATCATGAAAGAGGATTTTAATGTTTTGCATTCTCAGAAATATTTGGGCTCTTCTGTGTCCTAGGATTTTGCTTTGCAATTTATGTAGCTCATTTCTTAAACAGCCTATTTAAACATAAGTGGGGTTCTATCAAATTTTTTAGTTTCTTATTCCTCACATTCTCCCTAGCCTTTAATAAAGAGAGCTATAATGCAGAAACTTTTTGGGGGTGTGTGTGTGTGTGAACCAGTTATGGATCAAGTGATTTGAAAGATTTATTTGGGAAATCAAAGATAAATTAATTTTTGAAAGAAAGTATCTCAATCAAATGTTTCTGTACTCACTTGTCTATACCAACTGAACATGCAGAATTCTTAAGTTTTATTTCTCTAAGGCTGTGCATAAAAAATAGTTACGCATGGGTGTGTGTGGGGGGAGTTTTTGAATAACATATTACACCTATAACAAGTTTAGGAAAATGATACACTTCAAGTAATTACCTTGACTTTTCCTCTAAATTTTTACTTCAGTCAGTGAAAAGGCTTTTTATTTGAAGAGTGGCATGATTAAAAAAAAAGCTTTGACTACTTTTAAAAGTTAAATGTACATAGAAAGGCACAGATAATGTGTTCAGAACATGCAATATTGCTAAGAAAAATATAAGGAGATTTATTATATGGTTACTGTATTAGTCTCTTCTCAAATTGCTACAAAGAAATACCTGAGACTGTGTAGTATATAAAGAAAAGAGGCTTAATTGGCTTACAGTTCCAGAGGCTGTGCAGGAAGCACCTTAGCATCTGTTTCTGGCGAGACCTCAGAGAGCTTTTACTCATGGTGGAGGGCATCTTTTACCCATGGAGGAGGGCAATGGGTGAACAGGCATCTTAGATGGCAGGACCGAGAGAGAGAGGGAGGTGCCACAAACTTTTAAACAACCATATCTCATGATAACTCACTATTACAGTGGCGAATCAAAGGGGATGGTGTTGAACCATGAGAAACCACTCTCATTTTTAATCACCTCCCATCTGGCTCCATCTCCAACACTGAAAATTGGACTTGAACATGAGATTTGGGTGAGTTGAAACCATTATAAGTTACTTATTTGCAATTTTCAGATGAGATGGAAAGGCGGAAAGAGATAAACAGTTGAAATGGCAAAAAAAAAAAATACAGGATAAGGTTTATATTTCACTTTCACCACATTATATTGTCAATGTAGCTTTCTTTCTTTCATATACATTTCAGTATTATTTAAAATTGCAACTTCAGTTAGAGTTTCATTTTGTAACTCCACCTTAGTTACCATAGGCCTTTTGGTCATTCATTATCCCCTGAAATCTCAGTTACCTAATGACACACAGAACTTTACTAGTTCTGCTGATCCTACCACACTCTTTCCTCCTAAATTCTTGACTTATGAAGATGTGTGCGTATAAAAACTCCCTGATATTCTCTCTTTTTCCTGTCTAACATTTTTCTAATCATCTTACATTAACTGAAATCAGACTGTCTTCTGATGTCATTAAATTCCCCCTCCAACTTCACATTTTCTCACACCTTATATATCTCATGGTGGGGAGCTGGGAATGGAATTACTTTCATGCATCAGAATCAACTCTAGGTAATTACTCCCCCTCTATTTTCTAACACTGTTAGCTCTTAAAGTTTATGCCATTCACCTAAAACCTTGTCTTTCCCACCTGGTTGCTGAAATCCATAGACATTCTTCACTGAAATTTTGTTTATGCTCAGTGATTGACAACCTCATCTCCAAATTCCTTTTCATCCTCGCTATTTTAGCCACACAATCCCAAGGTTACACCATAGATTTTGTTAACAAACACTTCAGATTGCCCACATAAATTCAAACTGGCTACAGTTTTCTAGATTTTCAGCTCACCTAATTTGTGACATTGAAAGCGATCTTTGTGGCAGAGAAAATATTTGCCAAATTCCCCAAATGAAATGAGATTCTGTTTACTTTCAAAACTTCCTTGGAGCACATTGAATTCATGTGGCTAATTCTAATTAAAGTATACCAAATGAAAAGACGATGTACAACCTCTATCCCATGCTGCTTCTGCTTAAACGACTTTGGGAGCCATGCATTAAAATGATAACATGACAACACGAACGAAAGCTAAATCAACTCCTAGCTAGATGAAATAAGGAGTTCTCACTAACACACTTCATAACAGTCTTGCCTAAGAAATTACCTTTTGTTGTACTAGCCAATGAAAATTTGAGGATTTCTTTCTTGTGCAACAGGTGTTAATTATGCCAAAGAAAAGTCGGCTGTCACAATCCATTGACTTCCTTTCATTTTATGTAGTAACAAACGCTCCCTTTCTGCCTCTACTTTCCTTTTAATCTAGCTTGTATGTTATGGTCCACACTTACATTTAGCATTTTGTTAATTAAATCTATCACTCTTTATACTTTCTCCTGTCAAAACTTCACCCTTAGATCAATAAATCATCTGAGTTCTCTAGTCTCACACCCAAACACCCGAATGTTGTTGTATCAACAATGTCATGATTACCCCTTTAAAAGAGCACTCTACATGGGAAGATGTTTGATTACAGTTTTTTAGTATGTTTACTTCACAAAATGCTTATTACGTGCTTTCAACATAATACTAAAAATGTCTCTTCTGCTTTTATTTTCAGTTAATTAATATGCTTCACACCTCATTGAGAAAATAGAAACAATTTAAAAAGAAATCTCTTCTTCCATCAGAACTATTTTAAAACCATCATCCTCTTCATTAGTCTTTGTCTTATTTTTTCCACTCACTTCTCCATTCCTTCATTCTAATGAAGTATTTCTTTTTGTATGAAGGACTTATTCTTTACCATATGCTTAGTTTCCATTACCTCTCATCTTCTCAAAGAACCTAGTATTCTCCTCCACATGTCTAATAATAATTCTATCTGGAAAAGTCACAAATTTATTTCATATCTCCTTCCAGCTACTGCCCTAATTCTTGTTCCACTTCACACTCAAACTTGTCAAAGAAATGTTTTAACATTTACCGTGTCCACTTCCTCACCTAACCATTCTTTCTTCAGTCCATGACTCCCATGTACTATTTTGCAAAGACTGTTCTACGTATATACATATATATTTACAAAATGTATTATTTTACTGTCTCTAATTTTAACATATATCAGGCACTTCAGAACATCTAGAAAGACTAGACATACAAAAAAGTTTAGCATTGTCAACTATATATACAGTAGTGAGAATAAAATGCACACAAAACAATGGATAGGGTATGAAAATTCTTCTAAATATGACCAGTCTGGCAAAGAACCTTCTTCTCTTCCTTCTCAGGTCTTCTGCTCCATGTCTTCTAACCCACTGAACAAACGTGGATGTGTTGCTTCCAGAAGTGGTCTAATGACTCCATTTCAAAAAGTCAACTCCAGAAGACATTTTCTATGACTTCTTTTTACACAAATGATAATTTGCAAGATGTGTGATTTTTTAACTCTACTTCATACATCGGCAACTTCTTTACAAGGGCTGGATGTGGCAAATGTTTTCTTTTAAAAGCTTTTGGGTGGGAGAAGTTGAGAGCATCTTTTTCATATTATATAGGCAATCATTCTACAAACAGCCAGTAAATCTTCCCAAAGGATGATGAGCATTTCCAGTGGGCCAAATGGGGCATGTCATTCTGCCATTTCTCTCTTCCGACAGCAAAGTCTGGTAGAACAAAGAGCAAGCACCGCTAACCGTTCCACTCGTTGTAGGGACTCCTCTCACCTTCCAGGCCCGTTCAGGCCATTGTCCCTTGTCGTCAGGACTAGGTAGCTCTTGCCCATTCGAGACAGAGTGGTCACCCAGGACCTGGATCTGTGCGGCTCCATGACCTGAGAAGGCAGCTGAGTCAGTGCTGGTGACCGCCTTCCTGGACCCTCTACAACTTAGCAGCTCCGTCATGTGGCGCTCAAGCGGCCTTCATTATTATGGCCCAGCACACCCGCCACCACCCAAAGTCACTGCGTCCCCGCGGCTCGGCAGGAGCTTTGTCTAGGCCCGACAGGGCTGGGCCGACAGGGTTGGGCCGAGAGACCTGGTGGCCGAGAGACCTGGCGGCCGGCGTGTTCAGGGCTGGGAAAGGCCGTGGCTTCCATCAGGTCTCCAGGTGGAACAGAAAAGAGAGATTCGCCACTGCTTCAAGGCCTGGGCCCAGCCCTGGTTGCCACAACGAGGTCTCAGGGTGTCTGCTGGGCAGAGGGCGCGCCTGCCACTTCCCCAGCTCACTGCAGGCCCAGGCTGCGTCCAGAGCACCCCCGGGTGAGGGCAGCTGGCTGTGCTTGGCCTGCTCTCTGCCAAAACCGAACTCAAGACCATTAAGACATATACCTGACCACTGTCTTCCTGCATAGAAGAGAACATTTTTTTCTCCTTACCTTTTTAGAACTCATAGCAACATAGAGTTGAGCACTTTTCGTCTTTTGAAACACATTGGTATGAAATTATTCTCCAAATTTCATTGTACACAAATGTTTGTGTTTCTTCTGTTTCCACCCTTTTACTTTCTATTTTCTGTTACTAACTTACTTCATTCAGTTTTTATGTGTGTGAATATCCTAATGTCTTAACTACCAAATTTTTTCTCTCTCTTCTGTTTTTAGAGAAAGGGTCTCACTATGTTTCCCAGGCTCTCAGCTCACTGCAACCTCTGCCTCCTGGGCTCAAGTGATCCTCCCACCTCAATCTCCTGAGCAGCTGTGACTGCATGTGCACCACCAGGCATTTCATTTCATTTCATTTCATTTCATTTCATTTCATTTCATTTCATTTCATTTTATTTTATTATTTTATTTTATTTTATTTTATTTTATTTTTTTATAGATACAGTCTATTTTGCCCAAGCTGGTTTTGAACTCCTGACCTCAAACCATCCTCCTGCCTTAGCCTCCAAAAGTGCCAGAATTACAGGTGTGAGCTATCACATCCGGCCAAAAATTTTCTTTCTTATTTGACTCCTCTTATAAGCATATTCAATTAGTTCTTGATATCTTCACTAACACTGTTCAAAATTTCCCAAACTTAACATGTCCAATATGAAATTCTAAATATTTTCTTTCAAGATTTCTCCTGTATTTTTATATATTTCTGTAAATGTGCTCCTGCTAAAATGCTGGAAATCTGTCATTATTAACAACTCACTCTACCTCAACACAACGTTCTATAACCAAGTCTGTTTATTTTACATTAAATATGTACTTATAATTCATGCTTTTGCATTCAAATCATTGGAGCTACTGTTGACTCAATCTTGTTGCATTTCAGTTGCTTCTTTAGTGTTGCCCCTGTTTTAATTTTCATACCTTTATCCCACCCATCCTTAATTTACAATCCATTCTACTACATAACTGGTAGACTGTTTAAAAAAATCATGAGTGAGATCAAATTTCACACAAGATTTAAATTACCAATTGTGAAAAATTGGTATTTTGAATTGTGAAAAAAATTTCAAACACCTTTGCATGTATTACAAAGCCGTGGTGATCTGATCCCTACCTAGCTTTTCATCTGTATCAAGCATCACCTTTCTCCTATGCTTAATATGTTCAAGACATTTCTTTCAGTTTTTCAAATTAACTTTCGGAAGTTTTACATATATAAAAAAACTGAGGAAGAGGATAAAATTTCCCACACGCTTTATAGTCAGTTTCCTCTATTATTAACATCTTACATTAATATGGTCTATTTGTTACAGTTAATGAATTAATATTGACATATTACTAATAACAAGTCCATACTTTGTGTTTTTTTTAGTTTTTACCTAATGACCATCCAGGACCCCATCTGGGTTACCCACATTAGATTTAGTCATTATGTTTCCTTAGGCTTCTCTTGGCTATGGCAGTTTCTCAGACTAACCTTGTTTATGATGACCTTGACATTATGGAGAATGCTGGTCAGGTATTTTGTAAAGTGATCCTCTATTGGGAATTGTTTGATTTTTTTTTCTTATGATTAGACTTAGGAGTTTTGGGGAGAAAGGACATATCCCATTATATCAAGGGTACCTAGTTGTTGTGGGAAGTCAGGGACCCTGAACAGAGGGACTGGCTGAAGCCACAGCAGAAGAACACAAATTGTGAATATTTCATGGACATTTATTATTTCCCCAAATTAATACTTTTATAATTTCTTATGCCTGTCTTTACTGCAATCTCTGAACATAAATTGTGAAGATTTCATGGACATTTATCACTTTCTCAATTAATACTCTTATAATTTCCCATGCCTATCTTTACTTTAATCTCTTAATCACATCATCTTCGTAAGCTGAAGGTGTATGTTGCCTCAGGACCCTGTGATGATTGCGTTATCTGTACAAATTGTTTGTAAAACATGTGTGTTTGAACAATATGAAATCTGGGCATCCTAAAAGAACAGGATAACAGTGATTTTCAGGGAACAAGGGAGATAACCGTAAGGTCTGACTGCCTGCAGGGCTAGACAGAACAGTCGTATTTCTCTTCTTGCAAAAGTGAATAGGAGAAATATCGCTGAATTCTTTTTCTCAGCAAGGAATAGCCCTGGGAAAATAATGCATTCCCAGGGGGAGTTCTCTACAATGGCCACTCTGGGAGTGTCTGTCTTATGCAGTTGAAGATAAGGGATGAAATATACCCTTGTCTCATGCAGCACCCTCAGGTTTGCTAGGATTAGGAAATTCCAGCCTGGTGAATTCTAGTCAGACCAGTTGTCTGCTCTTGAACCCTGTTTCTTGTTAAGATGTTTATCAATGACAATGTGTGCATGCATAGTGGGACATGAAATCACATCAGTAGTTCTAATTTCACCCTGGCCTTGTGATCTTGCTCTGTCCCCATTTACCATGTGATATTTTATTGTTTTTTGAAGTATGTGATCTCTGTGACCTGCTCCCTATTCATACACTCCCTCCCCTTTTGAAATCCCTAATAAAACTTGCTGGTTTTGTGGCTCAGGGAGGCATCACAGAACCTGCTGACATGTGATGTCACCCCCGGAGACCCAGCTGTAAAATTTCTCTCTTTTGTACTCTTTCTCTATTTCTCAGACCAGCCAACACTTAGGGAAAATAGAAAAGAACCTACATCGAAATATTGGGGGCTGCTTCCCCTGATACCTACTTTTAACATGATTCATTACTGTTGATGTTGACCTTCATAACTCAGCTAAAGTGTTGTAAAAGTAACTATAAAGTTATTCTGTTTTATTTTTTCCAACTTGTCTCCTTTTTGGAAGAACATCATTATACACTGTTATGCTCTACCTTCTTCAGGGCAGAGAATACATATAAATTATTTGGAATTCTGAATGGGAGATTTATCTCTTCTTCTCCACTTGTCAATTTGTTTTTTATTTAGTATATTTATATAAACTGGCAGGTATTTATTTTATAATTTGGAGTTTAATACAATACTATTTATTTATTTTTTGGTTCAAATTGTTCCAGCAATTAGCTATATAGGGAGCTCTTTCTATTGGCTCCTGTTTCCCTTTAACATCTTCCCATCATCTTGAATTTTTGGTTTTGTTGTTTTCTTGAGCACTTCCTTACTTCTTTGCACTACAAGATGCTCCAGGCTTATCTTGTATATGTCCTGTCCTGTGTTTGTATCAACTATTTTAGCAAGCAGCCCTGGTTCCTTTTATTGTAAAATGTTAATAGAACCTGAAATCTGGGAGCTGTATGTGCTCATTGATATTGGGGTATCAATGTTTCTAGGGTCTTTTAGCTGACAGAGCAAGAAAATGTATGTGTATGTAAGTATCTCTTCATATTTCTATATGTAGCCATCTGTATAGATATTAAGCTAAAGCTGAGTTAATAGTGATGTCTCCATTTCTACTTTATTAACACCTGGACCTCTATAACTTCCTGCCCTTACTTATCTGGAACCTCTCTGTGCAACGGTGAGAAATCTGGCTACTACCATTGCCGTTCATTTACAATTGTTTATGTTCAGTGCACACATTAACACTCTTAACTGGAGTACAGGGCTTATGTACAGCGTCTTTTGTCTTTAATTTTACCTTCCTCTTTCCAAAGGTATTTAGGTTACCTGCCTTTACCTAACTTCATTCAGGGAGGTTGTTTCATATTTCTAATACAATTTGATTTTTTTCCACATTCTGCATTCCATCTTGGATTTCTGTCAACCTCGTGAAAAAAATATATATAATATTTGAATATATATATATAAAATATTTGAATATATATATGTGGAAAACCATCCAATATCACTGAGACCAAGGGACCGTGCAACAAAAAAAGATTCTATGTCAATCAATGCAGTTGCTAAATTAACTTTTAGTCATTTTTATGTGTTCAGAATAGTTGAGCTTCTTTTCATGAATAATTTTTTACTAGAATTGAAAAGATTAAGAAGAACAATAAAGAATCATTAGATCACTAACTCCATTTATCTCAATTGCAGAACAATCTTTGGTAATAAGTTTCTGTTTAATAATTTTGCATGTTTCTCTCATTTAATATTTTTTTATTATGCACTTGGACAAGGTTCAATTGTAGAATAGTTTTTGGTTGTAGTTTTGGTTTTGTTTGTTTGTTTTGTAACCCATGAAATTAAAGATCAAAAAACTACCTTAAATAATAATACCTTAAATAATACTTATTGTCATTACCCTCCTTCTGCCTCTGATACCTCTTCTCTTTCCTTGCCAAACTAAACCTCATTAGAATAATAGAAATAATAATACTGTGTGTGAAACGTGAATGAAATAAAAACACTTTTAGTTAGAAAAATAACATAACTTTGTATATCATAATTATTTGGGCTTGATTTCTCTATGCTTACATGTTTATACTCTTGAACACGGTCTTCTTTTCACCAGAAGAAAACAATAAAAAATAGTTTACTTAAATTTAAAGTCAGTCTGTAGCCTGACTTAGCGACCACCTCTACATGACTCAATGTGCCTAAATATGTTATTTTATTTAGAAAATAGTACATTCTCACTTAATAAAGACATTTAAATACATGAAAAAAAATTTAATGGTATATATAAAAAATTTAATGGTATATAATCATATAATCACACTGCCTGTATATTTTCATAGTCTATGAAACACATTTGTGTGATTATATTATATATATGTGCTTACACATAAATGAGTGCCTTACAAAATGAGATGATATACATAGATACCATATGTATACACATACATGATGACATACATACATTACATATATAAATTACCATCTTTAGGTTGGCAAATATTTCTATGTAAATGTAATAACATATTTGTTTAATATCTATAGATATTTAGATTTTGTCCCTTTTTTACAACTTTAAACAGTGATATCACTGTTTAAATACATCTTTGTATTAGTATCATTTTCAATTGTATTCTTTTTAATATAACTGTGTGGAATTTTGGAGTCAAAATCTGATCATTTTCTTTTAACTTTCAAAACATTTATTAAACAACCTGAAAGGAAGTATTTTACCGATTAGCAATCCTAATTGGTATGTATGAGATGTGCCATCAATTAAAACTTTTTAAATTTTGGCCAGTCTAGAAGGCAAGGTTTTTCAACAGAACACACAACACACACACCACACACACACACACCACACACACACACGCACACACACATACACCAGTAAAATGATAGCCTTGCATGCAATCCACCTGGCCGTAGTCTGATGGGTTTTCAGGGCATTGACAACTTTAGATAATTTAAGTCTCACTAGTGCTACAAACTAAGGTTATTAGTATGAGAGATTTACTACAGTGTTGTAGATCCAGGCATTTTTTTCACCTTCTAAAATGCCTCCTTTAGGCATACTTTCTTAGTTTCAGAATACAATATCACACAAACACACACACACACACAAACTTAAACACACAAAAATATATGCAAGTGATTAAACCCATTAATATTTCTATTTTCCTGAAGATAAAAAGAAACTTACAAATTTTTGTTAGTACTTTATCCAATCTTAATTATATGTTACTATTCTCTAATATTTTAGTTCCCTGGTATTTTGTTATCCCACATTTAGACATCATCAAGATCCTTATTATTATTATGTTAGACAGTTCATATTTATTTATAGTACCCAGGATTACCAATATTTGGCTCTCTATTTCTTCTTGCTTCTCAGACATTCTTTCTGGAACTATTTTACTTTGCCCTGTTTTCTTTCATAATATTGTTCAACTGTCGTATATCTTAGAGTAGGCTAGATTATACTATAGAAATAAATATGCCCAAATAACCAAAGGTGTATGTTTCAAACTTATGCTATATACCCAACATAGGTTGGTTAGGATTTTGGACTGAAAAGGCTCTATCTCAAAATATGCTTCTACCATCAGTGCAATCAAGGAAAGAGATTGGGTCCCTGCATTCTGGCACTTAAAGCTTATTCTGGAGAGTGGTCGTAACGTTAATTTTACATGTCAACATGGCTAGACTATGTGCCCAGATGTTTGGTCAAGCACCAGTATACATGTTTCTGTGAAGGTGGTTTTTAAATGTGATTAATATTTAAATCAGCAGGATTTGAGTGAAACAGATTACTTTTTATAATGTGGGTGGCATTCATCCAATCAGGTTAAGCTTTAAGAGCAAACACAGAGGTTTTTCAGAGAAGCAATGTTGCCTCCAGAATTTCTGCCTGAGTTTCCAGCCTGCTGCCTTACAGAAATTGAATTCAAGACTGCTACATCAGCTGGGCATGCCTCTAATCTCAGTACTTTATCGAGGTAGTCAGATTGCCCAAAAGACAAACCTAGTCTTCATAAAAAATACAAAAAATTATCTGGATGTGGTGGCATGCATCTCTAGTCCCAGCGACTTCAGAGTCTGAGGTGGGAGGATCACCTGTCCCTGGGAAGTTGAAGCTGCAGTGAGCTGTGATGGCACTGCTGCACTCCAGCCTGGGCAATTGAGTGAGACCCTCCCTCAAAACAAAACAAAAAAACAAACAAAAAAGACTACTACACCAACTATTGCCTTAATTTTCACTCTGGTGGCCTGCCATAAACATTTTAGATTTCCAGCTCCCACAATTGCATAATTTTGTTTAACTTTTTGAGGAAACATCAAAATGTTTTCTCACCACAGCTATACTATTTTACATTTCCAACAGCAATGTATGAGGGTTCCAATTTCTCCACATTCTCACCAACACGTATTATCTTATTTTAAAAAATATTATAGCCATCTTACTGAGGATAAAGTGTAGAAGACTATTTTTAAATCAAATTGATGTGAGATTTTTATTTACCTTTTGCTTTTTTAGAAAACGTTTTCTGTTTTCTAGATTTGAATCATGTAATTATTTGTGGTCTGTCTAATAATTTCATTAAATTAAGTTCATGTTTCTTTTGTTTGTTTCTGCCTACTCTTTTCTATAGTGAATTTTGTTTTTGTTTGAGCTCATGCTTTCTAGCACTGTGTCAGTAATTATAAAAGGTCTGACCATTGATGCTAGGAAGAAACTGCATTAACTAACAAGCAAAATAAACAGCTAACATCATAATGACAGGATCAAATTCATACCTAACAATATTAACCTTAAATGTAAATGGGCTAAAGACTGTAACACCCCACTGTCAACATTAGACAGATTAATGAGACAGAAAGTTAACAAGGATATCCAGGAATTGAACTCAGCTCTGAACCAAGCAGACCTTGTAGACATCTACAGAACTCTCCACCCAAAATCAACAGAATATACATTATTCTCAGCACCACATCGCACTTGTTCCAAAAGCAACCACATAGTTGGAAGTAAAGCACTCCTCAGCATATGTACAAGAACAGAAATTATAACAAACTGTCTCTCAGACCACAGTGCAATCAACCTAGAACTCAGGATTAAGAAACTCACTCAAAACAGCTCAACTACATGGTAACTGAACAACCTTCTCCTGAATGACTACTGGGTACATAACGAAATGAAGGCAGAAATCAAGATGTTCTTTGAAACCAATGAGAACAAAGATAAAACATACCAGAATATCTGGGACAGATTTAAGGCAGTGTGTAGAGGGAAATTTATAGCACTAAATGCCCATAAGAGAAAGCAGGAAACATCTAAAATGGACACCCTAACATCACAATTAAAAGAACTAGAGAAGCAAGAGCAAACACATTCAAAAGCTAGCAGAAGGCAAGAAATAACTAAGATCAGAGCAGAACTGAAAGAGATAGAGACACAAAAAAACCTTCAAAAAACCAATGAATGCAGGAGTTGGTTTTTTGAAAAGATCAACAAAATTGATAGGCCGCTAGGGAGATTAATAAATAAGAAAAGAGAGAAGAATCAAATAGATACAATAAAAAATGATAAAGGGGATATCACCACCAATCACAGAAATACAAACTACCTTCAGATAATACTATAAACACTTCTATGCAAATAAACGAGAAAATCTAGAAGAAATGGACAACCTCCTGGACACATACCACCTCCCAAGACTAAACCAGGAAGAAGTTGAATCCCCGAATAGACCAATAACAGTCTCTGAAATTGAGGTAATAATTAATAGCCTACCAACCAAAAAAACTCCAGGAAAAAATGGATTCACGGCCGAATTCTACCAGATGTACAAGGAGGAGCTGGTATCATTCCTTCTAAAACTATTCCAACCAATAGAAAAAGAGGGAATCCTCCCTAACTCATTTTATGAGGCCAGCATCTTCCTGCTACCAAAGCCTGGCAGAGACACACACAAAAAAGAGAATTTTAGGCCAATATCCCTGCTGAACATTGATGCAAAAATCCTCAATGAAATACTGGCAAACCGAATCCAGCAGCACATCAAAAAGCTTATCCACCATGATCAAGTGGGCTTCATCCCTGGGATGCAAGCTGGTTCAACATACATAAATCAATAAAAGTAATCCATCGTATAAACACAACCAAAGACAAAAGCCACATGATTATCTCAATAGATGCAGAAAAGCCCTTTGACAAAATTCAACAGCCCTTCATGCTAAAAACTCTCAATAACTAGGTATTGATGTGATGTTTCTCAAAATAATAAGAGCTATTTATGACAAACCCACAGCCAATATCATACTGAATGGGCAAAAACTGGAAGCATTCCCTTTGAAAACTGGCACAAGACAGGGATGCCCTCTCTCACCACTCCTATTCAACATAGTGTTGGAAGTTCTGGCCAGGGCAATCAGTCAAGAGAAAGAAATAAAGGGTATTCAATTAGGAAAAGAGGAAGTCAAATTGTCCCTGTTTGCAGATGAAATGATTGTATATTTAGAAATCCCCATCGTCTCAGTCCAAAATCTCCTTAAGCTGATAAGCAACTTCAGCAAAGTCTCCAGATACAAAATCAACATGCGAAACTCACAGGCATTCTTATACACCAATAACAGACAAACAGCCAAATCATGAGTCAACTCCCATTCACAATTGCTTCAAAGAGAATAAAATACCTAGGAATACAACTTACAAGGGATGTGAAGGACCTCTTCAAGGAGAAATACAAACCATTGCTCAGTGAACTAAAAGAGGACACAAACAAATGGAAGAACATACCATGCTCATGGATAGGAAGAATCAATATCATGAAAATGGCCATACTGCTCAAGGTATTTATAGATTCAATGCATTCCCCATCAAGCTACCAATGACTTTCCTCACAGAATTGGAAAAAAACTAATTTAAAGTTCATATGGAACCAAAAAAGAGCCCGCATTGCCAAGACAATCCTAATTCAAAAGAACAAAGCTGGAGGCATCTTGCTACTTGACTTCAAACTACTACAAGGCTACAGTAACCAAAACAACATAGTACTGGTACCAAAACAGAGTATAGAACAATGGAACAGAACAGAGCCCTCAGAAATAATACTACACATCTACAACCATCTGATCTTTGACAAACCTGACAAAAAAAAGAAATGGGGAAAGGATTCCCCATTTAATAAATGGTGCTGAGAAAACTGACTAGCCATATGTAGAAAGCTGAAACTGGATCCCTTCCTTACACCTTATACAAAAATTAATTCAAGATGGATTAAAGACTTAAATGTTAGACCTAAAACCATAAAAACCCTAGAAGAAAACCTAGGTAATACCATTCAGGACATAGGCATGGGCGAGGACTTCATGTCTCCTCGCCCCAAAAGCAATGGCAACAAAAGCCAAAATTGACAAATGGGATCTAATTAAACTAAAGAGCTTCTGCACAGCAAAAGAAACTACCATCAGAGTGAGCAGGCCACCTACAGAATGGGAGAAAATTTTTGCAATCTACTCTTCTCACAAAGGGCTAATATCCAGAACCTATAAAGAACTCAAACAAACTTACAAGAAGAAAACAAACAACCCCATCAAAAAGTGAGCAAATGATATGAACAGACACTTCTCAAAAGAAGACATTTATGCAGTCAACAGACACATGAAAAAATGCTCATAATCACTAGCCATCAGAGAAATGCAAATCAATACCACAATGAGATACCATTTTACACCAGTTAGAATGGTGATCATTAAAAAGTCAGGAAACAACTGGTGCTGGAGAGGATGTGGAGAAATAGGAACACTTTTACACTGTTGGTGGGACTGTAAACTAGTTCAACCATTGTGAAAAAGAGTGTGGCGATTTCTCCAGGATCTAGAACTAGAAATACCATTTGACCCAGCCATCCCACTACACGGTATATACCCAAAGGATTATAAATCATTCTGCTATAAAGACACATGCACACGTATGTTTATTGCGGCACTATTCACAATAGCAAAGACTTGGAATCAACCCAAATGTCCATTGATGACATACTGGATTAAGAAAATGTGGCACATATACACCATCGAATACTAAGCAGCCATTAAAAAGGATCTGTTCATGTCCTTTGTAGGGACATGGATGCAGCTGAAAACCATCATTCTCAGCAAACTATCTCAAGGACAAAAAAGCAAACACCACATATTCTCACTCATAGGTGGGAACTGAACAATGAGAAACTTGGACACAGGAAGGGGAACATCACACACTGGGGCGTGTTGTAGGGTAGGAGGAGCGGGGAGAGATAGCATTAGGAGATATACCTAATGTAAATGATGACGTAATGGGTGCAGCACATCAACATGGCACATGTATACATATGTAACAAACCTGCAGGTTGTGCACATGTATCCTAGGACTTAAAGTATAATAAAAAAGAAAAAAGAAAAAAAAGGTCTGAGTATTTATCCCTCCAATCAGAAGTTTTCTTTGCTTCTGCCAGGCAGCCTAGTGGTGGTAACAAATGTTGGGCCATGTTAAGTTAATTTTGTAGGTTGGTGTCACATCCTTATAGCAGTGTAAATTTTAATGGCAAATTAGTGTAAGGATAGACTGGGTTTCACGTTTTCAGTGGAGTTATTTTTTTGCTATAGCTCAACCACACTCTCTATTATTGTTTAATTTTTGTTGATTATGATGATATTTTTCAGGTTCATTCAATTGACTTAATCATAATTCTTGGCTATCACTAACATTGTTCATTAGTTAGTGGTGGACTCTCTATATTGGTTTATGTATGGACTGCTTGTTTTTACGGTTAGCTATATATATCACTATTTCAAATAGCATAATAAGCACCTGTAAGTCTACTGTTGAAATAAAGGCTGGGCATTTAAAAATTATCTACGTGTAACCATACATTTCTCCTGCCCACCCAAGCTTGTGCCATCCCACAACCAGCATGATCATCAAATCATTGCCCTGAATTCTATTTATCATTTCATATCTTTTTATATTGTTTTATGATATCTATATGCACCTTAAGATGGAGTGTGTATATATGTACTCTGTATAATAGCTTTAATATATTTATTTGTAGTCTTTAAATATCTATGTATAATTTTAGTTGCTTTTAATTGTATAAAAATATACGTCGTGGTACATATAAAATTTGTAGCTGGGCATCCAAGTTGTTTCCAGGTTTTTGTTACAAATACCTATTGCTGTTATAAGCATTGTTATACATGTCTCTGATTACAAAACTTTCTCTGGCTATATGTCCAGAGTTGAATTACTGATTCATAGGGTATGTGAAAATTTAACCTTAGGAGTTAATAACAAAGGTGTTTTTTTAAGAGGGACTGTACCAAATACAATAGACCAGCAATGTATAAGTTGCAGATCTATTTAATTCCTGCCATTTCTCCCTGAAGTTTTAATTTTTGCATGTTCAATGAGATATAAATGATATGTCATTGTACATATCATTTATATGGTCTTTTCATTTTGTGGTCATCAGTGTTGTTGAACATCTTGTTTAAAGTTTATTTGTAATAGGTTTGTCTCTTATATAAAATGCCATGGAAATTTCTTGACTATTATTCATTTATTTCATGTTCTGTTTAGTGATTTTTCAGAGTTTTTAATACGTTCTTCCCCTGAGTTTTTGGCCAGTTCGACGTAGGGTGACTATTTTCTGTTAAAGCATGATTTGTTAAATAAAAGTTATTAAAGAATATCGTGTTTCTGAAGGGTTTTATTATAAGTGTTTTATATATCTTGTCTCTCATATTTTGTTACCACAAGGTCTAAAAGATGTATATTTCTATATTCTACTATGAGATTTGACATCTATTCTGATAGCTAAAACCTTAATTTATCTTGAATTGGATCAGATCGAATTAAGTTTGAAAGAATTTTCTATGGATTTCTAATTTTCAGAGCTCCACTTCAAGAAGAGTTCCTCTTATTCCAGTAATCTGCATACCAATTTTGTCATTTAACAAACTCCCATACATCTGTGGGTCTCATTAATGTTTCTGCACCCATACTACATTGTTGTTTATTATCGTTGTGTAGATGCAATTTCTGTATCTGCCAGGGAAAGTTCCTGGTCTTTGAGTTTCTTCACCAGTAACCTAAACAGCACAGCACTGGTACCAAAACACACAGGCCAATAGAACAGAATAGAGAACCCAGAAATACTGCTGCATGCCTACAACTGTCTGATCTTTGACAAAGTCTCTGAAAATAGCAACGTGGAAAGGACCCTCTATTCAATAAATGGTGCTGGGATAACTGACTAGCCATATGCAGAAGGTCAAAACTGGATTATTTCCTTACCCACCAAGTACAAAAATGCACTCAAGATGGATTAAAGACTTAAATGTAAAAGTAAAGACGATAGAAATCCTGTAACATAACTTAGGAAATATTCTAGACATAAGACCAGACAAAGATTTCATGACAAGCATACCAAAAGCAATTGCAACAAAAACAAAAAATGGCAAATCAGACCTAATTAAACTAAATATCTTCTGCACAGCAAAAGCCACTACCAATAGAGAAAATAATCTACAGAACAGGAGAAAATATTTGCAAACTCTGCATCAACAAAGGTTTAATATCTAGATTCTATAAGGAACTTAATCAAATTTACAAGCAAAAAATAAATCCCATTAAACACCAGAATAGAAAACCAAACACTGCATGTTCTCACTCATGAATGGGAGTTGAACAATAAGAACACAAGGACACAGGGAGGGGAACATCACATACCAGGGCCTGTCTGGGGGTTGGGGGCAAGGGGAAGGAGAGCATTAGGACAAATACCTAATGCATGCAGGGCTTAAAATCTAGATGACAGGTTGATAGGTTCAGGAAACTACCATGTCACATGTAACAAACATGTTATGTAACAAACCTGCACATTCTGCACTTGTATCCCAGAACTTAAAGTAAAATAAATAAAGAAAAAAGAAAATTAACAACAACAAAAAAAAGTGGGTGAAAGACATGAACTAACACTTTTCAAAAGTCATACATTCGGCCAACGGGCACATGGGAAAATACTCAACATCACTAATCAATAGAGGAATGCAAATCAAAACCACCATGAGATACCATCTCACACTAATCAGAATGCCTATTATTTTTATTTATTTGAGATGGTGTCTTACTATGTCACCCAGGCTGAAGTGCGGTGGCATCATCTCAGCTCACTGCAACCTCTTCTTTCCCGGCTCAAGAATTCTCTTGCCTCAGTCTCCCCTGTAGCTGGGACTATGGGCATGTGCCACCATGTGTGGCTAATTTTTGTATTTTTTATAGAGATGGGATTTAGCCATGTTGCCCAGGCTGGTCTTGAACTGCTGAACTCAAGCAATCCATCCACCTGGGCCTCCTAAAGTTCTGGGATTATAGACGTGATCCACCACAACCAGTCATGGCTATTAATAAAAAGTAAAAAAAAGTAAAAGTGCTCCAGAGGTTACGGAGAAAATGGAGTGCTTATACACTGCTGGTGGGGGTGTAAATTAGTTCAGCTTTTGTAGAAACGGTGTGGCAGTTTCTTAAATAATATAAAACAGAATTACCATTCAACTCAGCAATCCCATTATCGGGTATACACCCACAGAAATACAAATTATTCTACCATAAAGACACATGCACGTGTATGTTCATTGCAACACTATTCATAATGGCAAAGACATGGAATCAACCTAGATGCCTATCAATGGTAGACTGGATAAAGAAAATATGATACACATACACCATGGAATACTATACAGCTATGAAAAAGAACTAGATTATGTCCTTTGCAGCAACATGGATGGAGCTGGGGGCTATAATCCTGACTGAAATAACACAAGATCAGAAAACCAAATACCACATGTTCTCACTTATAAGTGAAAGCTAAATATCAAGTACATATGGACACGAAGCAGGGAACAACAGACACTGAAGCCTACCTGAGAGTGGAGAGTAAGAGGATGGTGAAGATTGAAACACCACCTATCAGGTGCTATGTTTAAATTTGTTCACAGTTTTGCAGGGCTGGAGAGGTCTCAAGAAACTTTTGATCATGATGGGAGGGGAAGGACACGTATCTTTCTTCACATGGTAACAGGAAGGAATAGTGCAGAGGGAAGGTCGGAAAAGCCCCTTATGAAACCATCAGATCTTGTGAGAACTCATTCACCACCATCATGCTCTAATTACCTCCCACGAGGTCCCTCCCCGATCATGTGGGGATAAAAATTCAGATTCTCATTCAAGATGAGATTTGGATGGAGACACAGAGCCAGACCAATCAGGTGGGATGATCAATTCACACAGTTGTCTCTCTTTGCTTATGGAAAAAATGATGGTAGTCTATTCTCGTTATGATATGTGATCCTCCACACCCTCATTTTGCATGTTACATACTCTACTATCCCTTGTGTGGTCACTAGGAATAGAGGGAACCCAACAGGGTACACATGAATTTGTGTTCAAATTAAGAGGCTTGTGTCCAGGAATTTCTCTTTCTTTAATTTTTATGGATTATATTGACACCTGGAGACTTGTCTTTCAGTTTAGTAGAACCATCTTTGACTTTAAAAAAAATATATGATTTTCTTTTCTTTCTTTCTTTATTTATTTTTATTTTTATTTTTGAGACGAAGTCTCGCCCTGTCACTCAGGCTGCAGTGCAGTGGCGCGATCTCGGCTCACTGCAAGCTCCGCCTCCCAGGTTCACGCCATTCTCCTGCCTCAGCCTCCGGAGTAGCTGGAACTACAGACATACACCACCATGCCCAGCTAATTTTTTTTTTTTTTGTATTTTTACGGGGTTTCACTGTGTTAGCCAGGATGGTCTCGATCTCCTGACCTCATGATCTGCCCGTCTCAGCCTCCCAAAGTGCTGGGATTACAGGCGTGAGCGACCACACCCGTCCTAAAAAAAAAAAAAAAAAAGAAATTCTAACTACCTGTTGTGTAGTATACGCACTACATGGGTGCAATATGCCCATATAACAAATCTGTACGTATACCCTCATATCTGAAATAAAAGTTGAATTTTAAAAGAAAAAAACAATTAAAAAAAAATTTTGTCCCGCTTTTGTAGATGTTTTGTTTCACTATTTTTGAGAACATATCGTTTGACATGCTTCTAGAAACAAAAAGTAGGCTTATTAATTTTACAGAATTATGTCATCCTCATAAAGTTCTGAATTAAAAAAATCTTTATATTGTTGAATATATAAATGTCTACACAGGATGGGCTTGATTTGTTTCTTATAAATGAGATTTTGAAGTCCAGATGTAAAATTTTAAAGGAAATTAAAGACAGATGTTTGAACACACATATATTTATTTGCCTGGATATGTTGTGTGTTCCCTTTAACTAATCTAATTTTCTTTCATTTAGTTCTCTTTTGTGGTATCAGAGATATTTTCTTAAACAAAACTCAAGATGTCATTGCCATTTGTTAAAAATAATTTTCCCCCAATCACCTATATAATTAATAGTCAAGATTGCATAGCAAAGCAAATCAAGCAATTAAGTTTTGAATTCTCATTGTATTAGTCGGGTGCGGTGGCTCACAACTGTAATCCCAGCATGTTGAGAGGCCAAGGCAGGCAGATCAGGAGGTCAAGAGATTGAGAACATCCTGGCCAATATGGTAAAACCCTGTCTCTACTAAAAAATACAAAAATTAGCTGGGGATGGTGGCGCATGCCTCTAGTTCCAGCTATTTGAGAGGCCGAGGCAGGAGAATCACTTGAACCTGGGAGGCGGAGGTTGCAGTGAGCCGAGATCATGCCACTGCACTCCAGCCTGGAGACAGAGCGAGACTCCATCTGAAAAAACAAAACAAAACAAAGCCCTTATTTTATCTCATCCCTCTGTAGGCCATTAAATCCTACACTTCAGCCACTGTGAAATACAGGTAGGGTAAGAACATGAGATTCTTAGTCACACCTCTTTTTCTTTGTGCATGTTGTTCTGTCATTTGTAGTTTTTTGTTTTGTTTTTTGCTACTGAGCCGTATGAGTTTCCTACATGTTTTGGATATTAATTTCTTATCAGATGAATGCCTTGCAAATATTTTCACCTATTTCTTTATTTCTTGGGTTGCCTTTTTAAAATTTTTTATTTTATTGCTATTCAGAAATTTTACTTTAATGTAATCCTACTTCTTTATTTATTTTTGCTTTTGGTGACTGTGCTTTTGGTGTCATATCCAGAAAATTATTGTCGAGACCAATGTCCTGGAGCTTCTTCTATATGTTTTCTTCAAGGAGTTTTAGAGTTTTAGGTCATACACTTACATCTTTAACCCATTTTGAGTTAACTTTTGTGTATGATGTAAAATAAAGATCCAATTTCATTTGTGTGTGTGTGTGTGTGTGTGTGTGTGGACATCTATATTTGTAAACACTGTTTGTTGAAACGAGTATCCTTTCTTTATTCACTATCCTCGGTGACTTTGTTGAAGATGAGTTGACTATGCATTCATGAATGTATTTCTAGGCTCTGTATTCTGTTCCATTGGTCTATAAGTATATTTTTATGCCAGAACCAAACTGTTTTGATTACTATGCTTGTAATATAATTTTAAATGAAGAAGTGTGATGCCTCCAGTTTTGATCATTTTTTTCAAAATTGCTTTAGTTATTTGAGGTCTTTTGTGGAGGATACACATTTTAGAATTTTTCTTTTATTTCTATGAAAATATCATTGAAATTTTGATAGGCATTGCATTGAATCTGTAGATCACTTTGTGTAGTATGACCATTTTAAATTAGTGATATTTTCTATTTATTGACACAGAATATATTTCTATTTACTTATATCTTCTTCAATTTCTTTCATGAATGCTTTATAGTTTTCAGTTTTCATATCTTCTACCCTCATTGACTAAATTTTTTCTTTAGTATTTTATCCTTTTTGATGTTATTGTAAATTGGACAGTTTTTTAGATAGCTTGTTTGTGCCTCAAAACACAACT
Organism: Papio anubis; assembly: GCF_008728515.1. Lineage (NCBI taxonomy): Eukaryota > Metazoa > Chordata > Mammalia > Primates > Cercopithecidae > Papio > Papio anubis. Next base: position 81,916,315 of record NC_044989.1, read on the forward strand.
GATTTTTGCGTGTTCATTTTCTATCCTGCAACTTTACTGAATTAGTTTACAAGTTCTAATAGGTTTTTTTGGTGGAATATTGAGAGTTTTTGATGTAAAAGATCATGTCACCTGCAGAGACAATTTAACTTTTCTTTTTCTACTTAGCCGCTTTTTATTTACTTTGCTTGTCTAATATCACAGGATCCTTTGGGTGTCGCTTCGCCAGCCTGAAACCACGGTGGCTGGTAGTGCCTCTACTTGAGTTTGCTTGTGCCCACTGGGCTCTTTCTGCTCACTTAGCCCAGCAGGCTATGCTTGGCTCATGCTACTGGCCTGGATCCTACGCCCACCAAGGGCAAGCCAGGTGCAGGGCAGCAAGCGGTGTGTGAGCAAGCGCAGGGTCAGGCCACTGTGCACAGCTAAACACACTGGCTGCTGTGGCAGGGCAGGAAGCTCCAGGCACTGACACAGGCACTGGCTCTGTGGTGAGGCTGTGACTGGACCAGTCATGGTACAAGCAGCTTTTGATGCAGACGCCAACATCGGGATGAGGGGAACACGGTAATGCCCTAAAACTCGGAGACACCAGCAGCCGTGGAGCCCCAAGGGGTCGGGGGATATGCTAGAGCTCTCTCATGCCTGCTGCCCACAGCTCAGCGAGCCATGGGTGCGGGTTTACATGTTTTAGCTAGTTAACTCCTGCCACCCCGCTCTGGACCGCTGCTTCCGGGCTGGCTCAGCCCTGCTGCCACTTCCGGTCACATGGGGCAGCTGCCGGACACCAGGAGAGGATGGAAGGTCTGTAATGTTACAGCTCTGACCCAGGGAGTGCCAGGGTCTTGGCTTCCAGAGGGGTCGCGGCTCTTCCCTCCCTCAGTCCAAGGAACAGGAGCATGTCACCTCCCGCAAGCTCGGGGAGCTGGCCAGGAACGTGTTACAGCCCCTTTCGCTCCTGTCTGCAGCTGGGCAAGGCAGCCAGGAAAACGTTACAACCCTTCTCACGCCCGCCATTCAGCAGGTCCTGAGTTCTTGTGTGACATCCAGGAAGAACGGGGTTACATAGACAACTGGAGGGTGAGCAAAGTGGAGAACTTCTCAGCAGGGAGGAGACTGGAGTGAGCTGCCCCTACCCGCAGGTGGGTAATCCTGACGTGTGGCTGAGCCTGGAGTTTTCATGGGCTCAGAATGGAGGAAGTGCATGCTGATAGGTCCATGGGCAGGCCTGGAAATACACCATTTAATTGGCTGAAAGGCATCAAGAAAGTTCTCACTCCAGGTTGCCCATTCTGCTCTGAACTGGTAGCCTGGTTTTTAGGCTCCAGACTGTCTTTGGCTTGAAAGTCGGGTTTCTCTGGGGACCCGCCCATTCCTCCTAAGAATTTGTCGCTCTCCTGCTGCTGTTACTAATTGCTTTGATTGGGACCTCAAGTACTATGTTGAGTAAGAGTGGTGAGACTGGGCCTCTTTATCTTGTCCCTAATCTTAGAGAAAAAAATTTTCAGCTTTTTATAATTGAGTATGATGTTGTGGGTGTGTGATATATGGCCTTTATTGTGTTGAGATTCCTTCTATATCTTACTTGTTCGATTTTTATTAGAAAGCAAATTTTATCATAGCAAATTTTGTTAAATGCTTTTTCTGCATCTATTTTGATCATATTATTTTATTATTTACTATTTTGGTGTTCTGTGTGTATTTGTTGATTTGCATATGTTGAAACACAGTCCTGTATTCCAGGAATTTGATCCTAGTGTATGATCCTTTTATTGTGATGGTGAATTCAGTTTGCTAGTATTTCATTGAGGAATTTTGCATGTACATTCATCATATATTGGCATATAATTTCCTTTTCTTGTAGTGTCTTTGTCTTGCTTTAGTATCTGGGTAATGCTGTCTCGAAAAGTGAGTTCGGAAATATTCTCACCTTTTTAATTTTTTGAAAGAGTTTGAGAAATGTTGGCCTTTATTCTTCCTTAAATGTTAGGATATACAATTTACCAGTGAAGCCATTTGTTCCTGGTCTTGTCTTTGAGGGAGGTTATTGATTTCTAATTTTTTTTTTTTTACTTTTTTTTAACTTGTATTTTAGGTTTTGGGGTACATGTGAAGATTCGTTACATAGGTAAACACATGTCATGGGTTTTTATTTATGTATTTTTTTAGCAACTTATCCATTTCATCTAGGATATCCGATTTTTGGTGTACAGTTGTTCATATTAGTGTCTTAAGATTCTGTATTAGTCCGTTTTCATGCTGCTGATAAAGACATAGCAGAGACTGGGCAATTTACAAAATAAAGAGGTTTATTGGACTTATAGTTCCATGTGGCTAGGAGGCCTCACAATCATGGTAGAAGGTGAAGGGCACGTCTCATATGGTGGCAGACAAGAGAAGAGAGTTTGTGCAGGGATACTCCCATTTTTAAAACCATCAGATCTCAAGAGACTGACTCACTATCACAAGAATAGCACAGAAAAGACCTGCCCTCATAATTCAATCAACTCCCACGAGGTTCCTCCCACAATACATGAGAATTGTAGTTACAAGATGAGATTTGGGTGGTGACATGGAGCCAAACCAAATTAGATTCTTTGCATTTCTGTGGTATCAATTGTAATGTCCTCTCTTTCTCTCCTTTTTTCTTAGTTAGTCTACCTAACAGTTTGTTGATTTTGTTTATCTTTTCAAAAATCCAACTCAGTTTATTTTTTTCTATTTTTTTAAAAATCGTATTTTGTTTATTTCTGCTCTGATCTTTGTTATTTTCTTCCTTCTACTAACTTTGGGCTTATTTTATTTTTCTGGGTCCTTAACATGTAAAGTTAGGGTGTTTTTTTTTTTTTTAAAGACATTTTATTTTCTTCATATAGGCCTTTATTGCTCTAAGGATCCCCTTTAGAATTGCTTTTGCTGCATCCCATAAATGTTGGTATCTTACATTTCCTCTTTTGTTTCAAATTATTTTTCCATTTCCTTTTCACTATCTTCATCAACCCATTGGTTGTTTGGGAGTATGGTATTAAATTTTCAAATATTTGTGAGTATACTCATCTTCTGTTATTGATGTTAGGTTTCTTAAAATTATGGTCAGAAAATAAACTTGCTGTGATCTTAATCTTCTTACATTTGGTAAAACTTGTTTTGTAGCCTAACACATGATCTATCCTGGAGAATGTTCCATGTGTGCTTGAGAAGAATGGTATTCTGGTGCTGTTGGGTGGAATTATCTGTATTTGTCTGTTAGGTCCATTTAGTTTAAAGTGAAATCCATGTCCAATGTTTTCTTATTGATGTGCATCTTGATAATCTACAAATTTTGAATGTGGCATATACAAGTCCCTTACTACTATTGTATAGTTCTCTATTTCTCCCTTCAGAACTATCAATATTTACTTTTCATTTATAGGTGCTCCAATGTTGGGTGCATATATAGTTACAATTATTATATTCTTTTCACAAATTGACTCCTTTGTTATTATATAATGACCTTTTTTTACTGTTTTTGACTTAGAGTCTGTTTTGTCTAATATAAAATCTATGGTTTAAATGCTGATGTTCCCCCCAAAATTCATGTATTGAAACTACCCCCAAGATGATGGTATTAGGAGGTTGGGCCACTTGAAAGTGATTAGGTCATGATAACATATCCCTCATGAATATAATTATTACCCTTATTAAAAAGACCCCAAAGAGCTTGTTCACCCCTTTATGAGGATGCAACTAGAAGGTATCATTCATGAGACAGAAAATAATTTATCTTGTGAGGAAAATGATTTCTGGTTGTGAAGACACAACTAGAAGATATTCATGAAACAGAAAATGGTCCCTCACCAGACACTAAATCTGCTGGTGGTTTGATCTTGGACTTCTCAGCCTACAGAACTGTAAGAAATTAGTTTCTGTTACATAAAAGCTTACGGTATTTTATTATACCAGCCAAAATATACTACAACAATAAGTATAGCTACTTCTGTTCTCTTTTGGTTTCCATTTACATGGACTATCCTTTTTTTTGTCCCTTTATTTTTAGTCTGCATGTGTTCTCAAAGGGGAAGTGAGTCTCTTGAGGGCAGAATTTAGTTGGATTTTTAAAAATCCATTCAGTCACTATTTTTTTTTTCACTGGAGAATTTAATCAATTTACTTTAAGGTAATTATGCATATCTTAGAGTTATTGAAAGTTCTGTGGATGAAATTAGTTTTTAACAGATAATCTATTATATTTCATAAATCTCAATGTGGACATTTTAAAATAAAGCATTAAGATGTTGATTAAACATCCAACCTTATATTTGATGTGTCTTTCAATTATAATTTGTAACTTTTTGTTTTTCTGTCTCTATAATTTGTAACTTTTCATTTTTCTTTCTCTTTCTCTTTTTGTTTTTCTTTCTCTAGTTTAGTGGTGTAATTTAAAATCAGTGGCTTCATAAGCTCAAAAAAAATTTGTTTTCTATCAAATCAAATATATGTTTATATTTGTATATCTGTATATGTTTACAAAACTGTTGGATAATACCTGCTTAAATAATTGGTTTTCTAGAAAATTATTGCTTTCAGGATGTCCATGGGGATATAACATTGAATGCCTGAATTATTAGCAAAGTTATCATATGGCCAAGACTTTGATTATAAGCTGTGGTAACCAGCCTTTCAAATAGACCCCCATGATCTCTGCCTCCTGGTATTCACATTCTCGTGTATTCCTTCTCACATTTTACCAGGCTTGGTAGGTGTGATCATTAGCATATGGTAGAATAAAAATGTAAGAAAATATTTTTATAAACTTGGAGATAGGAAAAGCTTTCAAAAGTCATAAACAATACTCTGAAACAAAATAAAATATTTACTTGTCTAAGTATAAAAGCATTAACAAATACTATGGCAAAACAAGGATAAGAAGAGTAACATTTTTTCATTAAAAGTTTAAACAATGCACCATAATTTGAAGAAAATTTAAAAATATATACAAAAGAAATATTTATAACAGAAAAATCTACAAATTTTTAAGGTAAAACATAATAAAAACAACAAATGGGCTAAAAGCAAATGAATAACGCCTTAAAGTAATAGCAATAAAATTGTATTAACACATTAAAATACATGATCATTCAAATTAAGGTGATAATAATATGTCATTTCCGACCCATTTCATAAAAATTTAAAATGAGAGATAGTAATTATTGTAGTCAAGGGGATGAGGGAAATGTTACATTATAAATAGTGTAATCTTAAGTACAATTTAGTAGGATATATCAAAATAACAAAGCGTACATTCCCTTTAAAGCATTGATACTTCTTCTAATAACAGTATATAGAAAAACTTACACATATGAAAAAATATATGGCAATGCTATTTATTACAGCAGATTTTATAATAAAATGTTAGAAATGACACAAATGGTCATTGATAAAGGAATGCATAAGTTCTCTTACATGCATATTATTGAACCTCACATAGCAATTAAAAACAGTGATACATATCTATATGTAGTGACCAGAAATTATATCTAATATTGAAAAGTAGATTAAAGTGGATTATGTATGTGATACCAAAGGTAAAGGCAACTAAAGAAAAATAGACCAACTAAACATCATCAAAATTAAAAACTTTTGTCTGGATGTGGTGGCTCACACCTGTAATAGCAGCACTTTGGGAGGCAGAGGTGGGCAGATCACTTGAGGCCAGGAGTTTGAGACCAGCCTGGCCAGCGTGACAAAACCCCATTTTTACAAAAAGTACAAAACTAGCCTGGTGTTGTGGCGAGAGCCTGAAATTATAGCTACTCAGGAGGCTGAGGCACCAAAATTGCTTGAACCGGTGTGGCGGAGGTTGCAGTTGGCCAAGATCGGGCCACCACACTCCAGCCTGGGTGACAGAACCAGATATCATCTCAAAAAAAAAAAAAAAACCAAAAAAAAAAACAAAAACAAAACAAAACAAAACAAAACCTTGTGCATGAAAGGAAACTATTGATGAAATAATTTAAAAAAAAAAGCATACAGACTGAAAGAAACATTTGCAAATTATGTATCTGGTAAGAGAGAAACATCCAGGATATACACAGCATTCCTAAAACTCAACAAGAACAATAAAAACTCAATTAAAAAATGAGATGGAATAGACATTTCTTCAGAGGAGACATACAAATGGCCAATAAGCACATGAGAAGATGCTCAATATCACTAATCTTTAGGGGAACACAAAACAATACCACAATGAGATACTATAATATGTCACAGTGCAAAAATCACAGCATTCCTCTATACCAATAACAGACAAATAGAGAGCCAAATCATGAGAACTCCCATTCACAATTGCTACAAAGAGAATAAAATACCCAGGAATATGACTTACAAGGGATGTGGAGGACCTCTTCAAGGAGAACTACAAACCACTGCTCAAGGAAATAAGAGAAAACACAAATAAATGGAAAAACATTCCATGCTCATGGATAGGAAGAATCAGTATTGTGAAAATGGGCATACCACCCAGAGTAATTTATAGATTCAGTGCTATCCCCATCAAGCTACCATTGACTTTCTTCACAGAATTGGAAAAAAACTACTTTATATTTCATATGGAACTAAAAAAAGAGGCTGCATAGCCAAAACAATCCTAAACAACAGGAACAATGCTGGAGGCATCATGCTACCTGACTTCAAACTATACTACAAGGCTACAGTAACCAAAACAGCATGGTATTGGTACCAAAACAGAGATATAGACCAATGGGACAAAACAGAGGCCTCAGAAATAACACCACACATCTACAACCATCTGATCTTTGACAAACCTGACAAAAACAAGAACTGGGGAAAGATTCCCTATTTAACAAATAGTGTTGGGAAAACTGGCTAGCCATATGCAGAAAACTGAAACTGGACCCCTTCCTTACACGTTATTCAAAAATTAACTCAAGATGGATTAAAGACTTAAATGTAAGACCTGAAACCATAAAAACCCTAGAAGAAAACCTAGGCAATACTATTCAGGACATAGGCGTGGGTTTCGTGACTAAAACACTAAAAGCAATGCAACACAAGCCAAAGTTGACAAATGGGATCTAATTAAACTGAAGAGCTTCTGCGCAACAAAAGAAACTACCATCAGAGTGAACAGGCAACCTACAGAATGGGAGAAAATTTTTGCAATCTACTCATCTGAGAGAGGGCTAATATCCAGAATCTACAAAGAACTTAAACAAATTTACAAGAATAAAACAACCGCATCAAAAAGTGAGCAAAGGATATGAACAGACACTTTTCAAAAGAAGACATTTATGTAGCCAACAAACATGAAAAAACCCTCATCATCCCTGGTCATTAGAGAAATGCAAATCAAAACAATAGTGAAATACCATCTTACGCCAGTCAGAATGGTGATCCTTAAAAAGTCAGGAAACAACAGTTGCTGGATAGGATGTGGAGAAATAGGAATGCATTTACACTGTTGGTGGGAATATAAATTAGTTCAACCATTGTGGAAGAAGTGTGGCAATTCCTCAAGAGTCTAGAACCAGAAATACCATCTGACCCAGCAATCCCATTACTGGGTATATACACGACAGATTATAAATCATTCTACTATAAAGACACATGAACACGTATGTTTATTGCAGCACTATTCACAATAGCAAAGACTTGGAACCAACCCAAATGCCCATCAATGATAGACTGGATAAAGAAAATGTGGCACATATACACCATGGAATACTATGCAGCCATAAAAATTGTGGATAAACAAAATGGGATATACACACACAATGGGACATTACTCAATTTTTAAAAAGGAGCAAAATTTTTACAAATTCTGCAACATGGATGAACCCTGATGATATACCAAGTGAAATATGCCAGCCACACAAAAAAATCAAGTACTGTATGAGGTACTTAGAGTAATCAAATTCATAGAGAGAGAAAGTAGGATGATGGTTGCTAGAGGCCGAGGCAGGAGAGAAGGGAATGAGAAGCAGCTTTGTAATGGGTATAGAGTTTCAGTATCACAAGTTGAAAACAGTATTGGAAGTTGGGTGCCCAACAATGTGAATGTACTTTACATTACTGAACTGCACATTTAAAGTGATTAAGATGGTAAGTTTTATGTTTTATGTATTTTTCTGCAATTAAAAAATAAGAAAAACTTAAAGCAACTTATGAAATAATATGGACAGTATATTCCTGTTTTTACAGAATATACATACATAATCTGCGTGCATTTGTAAAGTATATTGAGGGCTAAAACTCTGAAAATTATAACAGATATTAGGGCAGAAATAAATAAATTTTCACACTTCATAGTTGAAAAATTATTTGCATTTTTATGAGTATGTATTATATTATTTAATTTACTATCACAGATAATTGAAAAATAACACATTAGTGGTTTGTAGAATTTCTCATGTAAAATGATAGCTTGATAGACAATTTGTATAGCTCCTCTCATTTGTCTTTGACTCAAATTCTTTAATTTGGAAATTACTAACAGCTGCAAGTGCAGATGTAAGGTTCACAATTTAGAATCAAAATCACCTTAGCTATGGATTGTAGGAAAAGGAAGCCAGGGAGTTTGCATCCATAGGTAATACTGATGGGCAGCCACCCCAATACTCTGTAAACTCTCTTTTTTCTATACCTTTTAAAGTTGATGTTCATTTTTACCATATTGCATTAGAACATTTCATTATGTGGCAAAGAAAGCCATGTGAGTCATAGCCCCATTTATTATTGTATCTAGATTAGTCCTAGATAATTACCTAGCTACATAGAAGCTAACCTCTCAAGTTGGAGAGAAGGAAAATAACTTCCTTTCCTATTCAATCAACTGCCTAATCTCTAATTTCCCTAGCCTCTTTTATGTCAGCTACCAACTGCGTTTTGTCTGTAATCTTACTTTTGAATAAACAAGGTGTTTGGGAATCCTGAAAACACTGTTATTTTTGTGAAGTCTGTCCTAGTCTCTCAAAGAGGGAAAGTCACTGAAGGCATTACTATTGGTCCTCAGTGGGTATGGGGTTGGGAATAGCATTGGAATTTATCTACAAAGTAAGTTCTGCGCCTTGTTATAATGTTCATGCTGGTTCCCCTTCCACCTAATTTCAATATAGTCTCAATAAGCTTCTTCTTTAAGGGTTATGCTCCCCAGGATAATTTGGACTTTTCTGTAAATAAAGTAATTGGGTTAAAGGGATATAAGCCAGGAGTGGGATATAAAATTTTTCTGAGGGTGAGTATATTATTCATTTGAATGGAGCCTGCAGAACCCACAAATTACAATAGCTGTGTGGCAGTCAGGTCTACCTATGTGCATGGCCTGCTTAGTCAGGCAGAAAACAGTACCATGTAGTATTTAAATAACACTGATAATATTTATTAGGAACTTGCTTTATATTTTGCACTGTTTTAGGTGCTGGGCTTTAGAATTGGAGAGATCTACATTCTAAATTCACTGTATCATTTCTAGTTGTGTGACTTGGGGCAGATTTCTAACTTCACTGGTCTTTTGCTTATTTCTAAAATAGAGATATGAAAACACTTGCCTGGCAGGATTGTTGTGAGGATTAAACCTATCATGCATTTTATGTGTTTAGCAGAGCACCTTACACAAAATAATCATTTGCTTGTATTTTAATTATTTCCCATAGACTGGCCTCACTATGATTTTTGGCATTCTAGTTTATGACTCAGAAAATCCAGCTATTTTGCTTCACTTTGGTCAAAGCATATGTTAATGAATTTTTATTTTCACACTCTGTTTAAAGCAATTAGGTATAACTTCTATTTATTCTTTCCTTCTCCTGATTCTCTGTGTATTTCTTAGTATCTTAATGGCTGACAGCAAAGTGATGAAATTTTCATTTCAAAATGGAAAAAGTCATACAATTTTCAAAGCAACAAATTTAAAAAAGACTTTTGATTCTGTTATATCAGATGCAATAGAATTACTTCTATTTACTATTGTGTTTTCGATGAATATTGTGGTTTCACAGACTTTGATTGTATAGTAATCTCATCCTCCAACCCTCCTTTTATTAAAAAAAATGCATATATATATATATAAATGATGAACACTTATATACATACACATATAATTTGTTTATTGATTTTTCAGCACCTGCACATTCAGAAACAATCAGAGCAGAGCAAGAGAGATTACCTATAACCCAGGGTCACTCCTGTCTCTGCCAGAGTGGGGTCTGTAAAAACGCAGACTAAGTGACCACCTTCCTTGAGTTAACCAGATGGTGCTACTTAGCCTGAAAAATGTCACCTCCCATTGGGCCTTGTAAGATCATTGTTAGAATTCAAAACTACTTTCTATGGGAAGGTGTCATGTAAAGAGAAGTTAAATAAAATGAGGGAAAAGGAATTTCCAGGACATGGAGGCCTAAATATTGTGACGTTTTCAATTTAAATATTTTGGGGGGATGTGAACCTTTTAGGGTCAGAAAGTGCATTTATGGCCTGAATAAGGACTGAGACATGATGAATGATAAAGGAGAGAATGCTCTGCGAACACACACTGTTTAAGATTAGTGCCCCCTAGTTACTTTAATAGGCGTGATAAAGAGGGTTTAGGGTGGGATGGAGGTAGAGATTAGAGTGACCAACTGGAGATTTGAGTGACCAACTGGAAGTACATACAGTATTCATAGACATTTTCTTTTTTTTGAATAGAGGTACTCCACTTTGTGGCCTTCATTGGCCTCCTTATCACAATGCTTTCGACTCTGGTCACTCAGTAAATTCTGGAGCATTTGAGATGTTTAATTTTATAGATCTGAAAGCTAATTACATGGTGATGTGGCTGGCTGATTTAGAATTGACGTTGTCTGTTTTATATAATCCCTACCACCTCTCACGTGAAGCAAAGTTGGGTCACTTGACCAGTTTTACTCAATTTCTTGGATTTGTTATGAGGATGCAACTGGGATCCTAAAAGCAGATCTCAGGTTATTATTTTAGAAATTTTATAGTATAACAAAACAACAGGCTACACAGAAGTAGAATCATGTTCATAGTTGGTACTAAATGCATCTTTGTTAAATAAATGAATATAAACAAATATCACTGCTACTCAGTTCAATGGGATATTGTGTAGTATATTAGATGACATAATTATACTTTTTCTTGATATACATTGTGTAATTTTAATAGAGACCAAACTTACATGAGACAGAGTGGGCAATTGCCCCATGACCTCAACTCTAAGGCTTTCATGTACTGCATCTGCAAAAATCAGGAGCAAAAATAAGTTATCTACAATGATTCTTATGAGTGACATTTTACCTCTAGAAGTTTGTATGCTTGGAATTCATGAACATCTTCTTTTTAATAGTAAGTTTACGTTCATTAAGCCTCTTATGTTAAAGGGCTTGAATACATGTCTTGATAGATTTTGAAAAATATTGTAAAAATGTAGTTCATGAAAATCATCAGCAAACATTATTGAAGAGATCATAACTTTTATAGGAAAATGAAAGCAAAAGGAAAATAATGTTCAGGTATTTGGTCATATCGAGCCCACAGAGAGAAGAGACCCTGTTTTGTCAGAGTAGTCAAGTTGTATTAATCCATTCTCACAGTGCTATAAAGATATTACCTGAGACTGGGTAATTTATAAAGGAAAGAGGATTAATTGACTCACAGTTCTGCATGACTGGGGATGCCTCAGGAAACTTACAATCATGGGGAGAAGGGAAGCAGGCACCTTTCTTCACAAGGTGGCAGGAAAGAGGAGAGCCGAGGAAGACCTTCCAGACACTTATAAAACCATCAGTTCTTGTGAGAACTCATCACCACAACAGTATGGGGAAAACCATCCCCATGGCCCAATCACCTCCCTCCCTCGACATGTTGGGATTACAGGTCCCTCCCTTGACACGTAGGGATTACAATTCAAGATGGGATTTGGGTGGAGACACAGAGCCAAACCATATCACAGGTCTTATCAGTAATTTAGTAATATGTAAATCTATAGATTTAAACAAATTCATAACTGAACACAAATTGCAACAGATCAATAATGAATGTTTACAGTGTTGTATTTGGAACAATCCTAGTGTTACATTTGTATGTATCTTGAATGTCAATCATAATTGATTAATTAATGGGAACATGGCAGCACAGAGGCTGTGTATTCACTGTTGTTATAACCATGTATTGTAAGAAATGAATATGTAGTGTTAAGAAAAAGTTGACACAACTCCAGGCAATGGAATTAAAATGGCATAAAAAGGACAGCATAGGAAAGCTCAGCCTACCTTTCTGTCAGCTTTAACCTGTGTGCCCCTCCCTAAGCAAATGACAATGCTGCAGATGACACCAGTCAGCAGCCTTGAGAGGCATTTTCTGTAATGAATTGGCAGCAGAGCAGCAGTGATCTCTCCATTTTTACTTCTACCTTTTGTATTAAATTGCACAACCTGAGGACAAGAATTCAGCTTTTTATCTGGATGTGTATTGGGGTTTGCTATGTGAAATGTCTTCATTATTCTCAAATAACCTTTCCCTTGAATATAGAAACTGTCACCTTTGACAAAACATAGCAGTCCAAAGAGATCAATATTCAGTCTCCTTTCCAGATGTTGTAAAGAAATGAGTGAGTTCCCAGAATGCTTTAGACTAATTTCACAGCAAGATGTAAAAAGAATAAATTTCTTCTCACCCCAGCCAGCAATCTGTTAAAGCTCTGAAGCATAAGGCCAGGTATTTCTCGCACCGTGGTTTTTGTCCCATTGACTATACGTATGTGCCATTGTTATTCAAGACAATGACTGACTCCAACTGGCCAACCAATTTTCTCTATAGAACCTTGAAACTGCTAATACTTGATGGTGAATTTAACACTATTGGCAGGATATTTGCATTTATATGTATTTTAAATATGTCTGTAAAATAGGTGGCAATTTTAGCTTGGTGAAGGAATTTATCTTTTCTTCATCTCTAACTTAACAACATACTGAACCACCCTCCTAGGCAGAGGTGGAACATCAATCCTGTTGTACAATTACTCTATGCCAGAGAGTCCCATTGTTAGTGCCAACAAAGACTTCAGAATTCATCTGGTTGACTTACTAAAACCTGGAGAGGTTACGTTACTCATAGTCTCTTATATAGCAGTACTAAATTTAATTGTAGACTAAGAATAATCTGTAATTATTCTTGATTTATTTAATAACAGAATCAGTTCCAGAAACCAAATCACCAAGTCAAATATTCTATCATGTACTCCCTGTTAACCAAAATCTCATCATCTAGTCTTTGTTTTAAAGTAGGGAAGGGGAAGGAAGAAGAGAAACTATAATTTTAAAAATGTTTATGATGCATAAAATATTATGCTAAATATTGCCACACATATCTACTTTAATCCCCAGAATGCCCCTGCAAGTTATATATGAATATCACTAATTTTTAAATTCTAGCAAAATAAAATCAGAATGTTTAATTACTATTGCCCAATGCTCTACAGTTAATGAAACATCCATGAATCTGCTTTGTATAATTCTGTTGCTAAAGTTCAACTGCACCAAAAAAAAAAAAAAAAAAAAAAAAGAATTCTTCAGGTTCTTTTGCAGGGGCACCCTGGAGTGCTCTGACTAAATACCGAAGATAAATACTGAGGTTATGTTTTCTGCTGCCCTTATTAGTCTAACTCTTGTTTCCCCTGCCCATATCAGTCAGGGGAACAAAAAGGAAATTTAGGTGAAATAGTTATGGAGAATGAATGTGCTTTGCCTCTCTGTCAGCTCTCCATGGTGTCACTGCGGAACCATGACTCTTCCATTTCAGTTCTATCTCCTGTTTGTAATGGAGCTCACCTCTCCTCCTTGCGGTTGCTATCCACTTGGGGCAGGCTTGTTTTTCTCAACTTGGATGATTCTGCTGCAGAACCACACAGTTTCACTAGTTGTCACTGCCCGTGCCTTATAATGTCTCCCTACCAAGTGACTGCTAATGTTATTCCTGCTTCCTGGTTCAAATCTTACCAGAGTTACACCTTGTCTTAATGTTTACCTTTGCTGCCATCACTCCTTATGTCTCTGCTAATGTTGTCCATTTGAATACCAGCTCCTTCAGAGCTGCAGCAAGGCTCACAAAAGTGCAAGAGTGTTCTTCTTGAGTCCTTTCATTAGGATTCAACAAAGCCCTTCTCTTTCTCTTTTCTTATGGATGCTCCAGGGTTACAAATAATATATTAAGCTTCATCCCTCACTTTTGAATCAACCTTGCTGGTTATGTTTTTAATATGTATGCTTACCTTTGTTTCCATCACTCCTTCTGCCTCTGTTAATGTTGTTCATTTTAATAGTAGCTCTATCAGAACTTCAGCAAGACCCACAGAAGCGCAAGAGTGTTCTATGTTTCTTGGTTCCTTTCATAAGGATTCAACAAAGCCCTTGTCTCTTTTCTCCCATCCAAGTACTAACCAGGCCCGACCCTGCTTAGCTTCCCAGATCAGACAAGCTCGGGCGTGTACAGGGTGGTATGGCTGTAGATGCCCTTCTCTCTTTTCTTATGGATGCTCCAGGGTTACAAATAGTATATTAAGCTTGGTCCCTCACTTTTGAGTCTACCTTACTGGCTACATACATACATATGTATGTCAACATGGCAGAGAACACTACATTGATACCATAAAATGTTTCAAAGAAACACTGTTTTATCTTGTTATTATCAATCCATCTCTCAGTCCAGTGTTGAGACCCTTCAACTCTTTTCTTCTTCAGGATGCACTTTAAGGGCACTATTTCTGAATACTGGAAAGAGATAGGTTTCATTTGGGAGAGACTGTCCAGAGACTCACTCCACATTCCTGATATGATTCTTTGACAGTTTTCCTAAAGGACTCATTAAATGCTCATGCAAAGAAAACTCCTGTTATAACATCTGACTTCTCAGCATCTCTTACAGTGTATGTCAGTTATAGTTCCTTCTGGAAGTCTCATAGTACTCATTTGGGCCAAAATGAAATAGAACCTGTCTTAGTTGGCTGTTTCTTCTTGTTATAGATTTTACCAGAATTGTTTAATTCAACCAGTGACTACATTCACCTCTTAAGATCACACAGTCGTTTACCTCAGCAGTCACAATTACCCTAATGAGTAAATCTGAAGAGATTCTTTAAATGAAATTGCTAAGAAAATATTTCAATAATCAGAAAGAGCATGGGGCTCATCCAAAAAGCAGCTATTTAGAATGGGTGTCATAATTGTGAGACTCAGAGGAGCATCATATCAAATAACTCAGTCAATGATAGAGAAATAAAAATGAAGGGAGAGATTTCAGGAAACTATGAAAACAAACAAAAGAACCCATAGCATCTAGATTGCAATATGCGTGAGTTTCAGTGAAGATGATATTGCTCCAAATATGGGGACAGTTGTGGTCGAGGGTCACTACTTTCATGAATGGTCATCAATTTTGATGAAGTCATAAGATGACATGTTATTTTCAATTAAATGAAGAAAATACTCCCAGGGTACATCAAATTCATTGATTATTTTTTTCTCTTTATTCCTGGCTGTTTCTACTAGTAGTTGTAATGCTTGAGTTTTTTTCTTTTTTATGATTGGCTTATCTTTTGCTATTGCTGTGGACTAGATGCCACTTGGCACCACCATATGGGCTCGTTTACTTCCTGCTTTAATTTATTTTTTTCCAGCTGTCCAGCTTCAATCAGAGTCCAGTTTATTCTAGATTATGAATAGTTAATAATTATTCACTCACAGTCATTCTCCTACCATACCATAGAGAAGGCATGATCCCTGCCCATGCATGTATAATATGGGTCCAACTCTCCTGCTCCTTCCTCCTTAAATGCATCAGCATATATTCAGGCACCTGTCTGTAATGCTGGTTGTTGCTTTCCTCTCCAGGAGCTAGTAGGAACACAGTGACCACAGATATAGCCTAAAAACAGGGTTGAGTGTCAAAAACATGCACTTCCTTGCTATTTCACATTTCTTAGCCTTTGGTGAGAATGCTTATCATATCTACCACCTTCACACTCATCCCAACTTCTGGGAAACTTAGTTAAATTTTGTCACTTATTGGAATCCTAGTCTGAAAAACCAGCTGATTGACTGTTTGGGATGTTAATAATTTAATGATCTACTCAATCCACTTGGGAATGCTCAAAGTCCTTTATAGAGAGCAAGAGAAGAGCTAATACCCTGGATCATTAAGAGCTACTACCCTGGATCATTATGTGGTTAAAACCTAGGCCAGGGTATCATAATACAATGGTTTGGAAATGAGTGAAGAAACCAGAAAGCTATAAATCCAAATCTTGCTCTCCTACTTTCTCAATGAATAACATGATTTAGGTTGTGTGAGCTTCATTTTCCTCTTAATACAGACATAGCTGTGTCTATGGATATTGTTAAGACTGAGTGAGAAAGTGTATATAAAAAGCTTATCTCAGGCTCAGTACAAATGAGCACTCATTAAGTCAAAGCTGTTATTATGATTAAGAATCAATAGCATCATTTCTGGAGCAAGATGGCTGAATAGGAGCAGCTCCAGTCTCCAGCTCCCAGCACGAGCGACACAGAGGACGGGTGATTTCTGCATTTTCAACTGAGGTACCGGGTTCTTCTCACTGGGGAGTGCCAGACAATCGGTGCTGGTCAGCTGGTACAGCCTGACCAGCAAGAGCTGAAGCAGGGCGAGCCATCCCCTCACCTGGGAAGTGCAAGGGGGAAGGAAATCCCTTTTCTTAGCCAAGGGAAACTGACACACACAACACCTGGAAAATCAGGTAACTCCCACCCTAATAGTGCGCTTTACCAAGGGTCTTAGCAAATGGCACACCAGGAGATTATATCCCACACCTGGACGGGAGGGTCCCACGCCCACAGAGCCTGACTCCTTGCTAGCACAGCAGTCTGAGATGTAACTGCAAGGCAGCAGCGAGGCTGGGGGAGAGGCACCCACCATTGCTAAGGCTTAAGTAGGTAAACAAAGCCACTGGGAATCTCAAACTGGGTGGAGCCCACTGCAGCTCAAGAGGGCCTGCCTGTCTCTGTAGACTCCATCTCTGGGGACAGGGCATAGCTAAATAAAAAGCAGCCGAAACCTCGGCAGAGGTAAATGACCCTGTCTGACAGCTTTAAAGAGAGCAATGGATCTCCCAGCCTGGAGGTTGAGATCTGAGAACAGACAGAATGCCTGCTCAAGTGGGTCCCTGACCCGTGAGTAGCCTAACTGGGAGACATCCCCCACTAGGTGCAGACCGACACCTCACACCTCACACAGTGGGGTACACCCCTGAGACGAAGCTTCCAGAGTGAGAATCAGACAGCAGCACTTGCTGTTCAGCAATATTCTATCGTCTGCAGGCTCTGCTGCTGATACCCAGGCAAACAGGGTCTGGAGTGAACCTCAAGCAATCTCCAACAGACCTACAGCGGAGGGTCTTGATTATTAGAAGGAAAACTAACAAACAGAAAGGACACCCACACCAAAACTCCATCAGTTCGTCACCATCATCAAAGACCAAAGGCAGATAAAGCCACAAAGACGGGAAAAAAGCAGGGCAGAAAAGCTGGAAATTCAAAAAATCAGAGGGCATCTCCCCCTCCAAAGGAATGCAGCTCATCACCAGCAACGGATCAAAGCTGGACGGAGAATGACTTTGACGAGTTGAGAGAAGAAGGCTTCAGTCGATCAAACTTCTCAGACTAAAGTAGGAACTACGTAACCAGCGCAAAGAAACTAAAAATCTTGAAAAAAGAATGGGAGAATGGATAACTAGAATAATCAATGCAGAGAAGGCCACAAATGAACTGACAGAGATGAAAACCATGACACGAGAAATGCGTGACAAATGCACAAGCTTCAGTAACTGACTCGATCAACTGGAATAAAGAGTATCCATGATTGAAGATCAAATGAATGAAACGAAGGGAGAAGAGAAGTTTAGACAAAAAAGAGGAAAAAGAAATGAACAAAGCCTCCAAGAAATATGGGATTATGTGAAAAGACCAAATCTACATCTAATTGGTGTGCCTGAAAGTGAGGGGGAAAATGGAACTAAGTTGGAAAACACTCTTCAGGATATCATCCAGGAGAACTTCCCCAACCTAGTAAGGCAGGCCAACATTCAAATTCAGGAAATACAGAGAATGCCACAAAGATACTCCTCGAGAAGAGCAACTCCAAGACACATAATTGTCAGATTCACCAAAGTTGAAATGAGGGAAAAAATCTTAAGGGCAGCCAGAGAGAAAGGTCGGGTTACCCACAAAAGGAAGCCCATCAGAATAACAGCAGATCTCTCGGCAGAGACTCTCCAAGCCAGAAGAGAGTGGGGGCCAATATTCAACATTCTTAAAGAAAAGAATTTTAAACCCAGAATTTCATATCCAGCCAAACTAAGTTTCATAAGTGAAGGAGAAATAAAATCCTTTACAGACAAGCAAATGCTTAGAGATTTGTCACCACCAGACCTGCCCTACAAGAGCTCCTGAAGGAAGCACTAAACATGGAAAGGAACAACAGGTACCAGCCATTGCAAAAAAATGCCAAAATGTGAAGTCCATCAATGCTAGGAAGAAACTGCATCAACTAACGAGCAAAATAAACAGCTAATATCACAATGACAGGATCAAGTTCACACATAACAATATTAACCTTAAATGTTAATGGACTAAATGGTCCAATTAAAAGACACAGACTGGCAAATTGGATAAAGAGTCAAGACCCATCAATTTGCTGTATTCAGGAGACCCATGTCACATGCAGAGACACACAAAGGCTCAAAATAAAGGGATAGAGAAAGATCTACCAAGCAAATAGAAAACAAAAAAAAGCAGGGGTTGCAATCCTAGTCTCTGATAAAACAGACTCTAAATCATCAAAGATCAAAAGAGACAAGGCCATTACATAATGATAAAGGGATCAATTCAACAGGAAGAGCTAACTATCCTAAATATATATGCATCCAATATAGGAGCACCCAGATTCATAAAGGAAGTCCTTAGAGACTTACAAAGAGACTTAGACTCCCATACAATAATAATGGGAGACTTCAACACCCCACTGTCAACATTAGACAGATCAATGAGACAGAAAGTTAAGAACAATATCCAAGAATTGAACTTAACTCGGCACCAAGCGGACCTAATAGACATCTACAGAACTCTCCACCCAAAATCAAGAGAATATAAATTCTTCTCAGCACCACATCACACTTATTTCAAAATTGACCACATAGTAGGAAGTAAAGCACTCCTCAGCAAATGTAAAAGAGCAGAAATTATAACAAACTGTCTCTCAGACCACAGTGCAATCCAACTAGAACTCAGGACTAAGAAACTCAATCAAAACTGCTCAACTACATGGAAACTGAACAACCTGCTCCTGGATGACTACTGGGTACATAAAGAAATGAAGGCAGAAATCAAGATGTTCTTTGAAACCAATGAGAACAAAGATACAACATACCAGAATCTCTGGGACACATTTAAAGCAGTGTGTAGAGGGGAATTTATAGCACTAAACTCCCACAAGAGAAAACTGGAAAGATCTAAAATTGACACCCTAACATCACAATTGAAAGAACTAGAGAAGCAAGAGCAAACAGATTCAAAAGCTAGCAGAAGGCAAGAAATAACTAAGATCAGAGCAGAACTGAAGGAGATAGAGACACAAAAAACCCTCCAAAAAATCAATGAATCCAGGAGTTGGTTTTTTGAAACGATCAACAAAATTGATAGACTGCTAGCAAGACTAATAAAGAAGAAAAGAGAGAAGAATCAAATAGATGCAATAAAAAATGATAAAGGGGATATCACCACCGACCCCATAAAAATACAAACTACTAGCAGAGAATACTATAAACACCTCTACGCAAATAAACTAGAAAACCTAGAAGAAATGATTAATTTCCTGGACACTTACACTCTCCCAAGACTGAACCAGGAAGAAGTTGAATCCCCAAACAGACCAATAGCAGGCTCTGAAATTGAGGCAATAATTAATAGCCTACCATCAAAAAACATCCAGGACCAGATGGATTCACAGCCAAATTCTACCAGAGGTACAAGGAGGAGCTGGTACCATTCCTTCTGAAACTATTTCAATCAATAGAAAAAGAGGGAATCCTCCCTAACTCATTTTATGAGGCCAACATCATCCTGATACCAAAACCTGGCAGAGACACAACAAAAAAAGAGAATTTTAGACCAATATCCCTGATGAACATCGATGCAAAAATCCTCAATAAAATACTGGCAAACCGGATTCAGCAGCACATCAAAAAGCTTATCCACCATGATCAAGTGGGCTTCATCCCTGGGATGCAAGCCTGATTCAACATACGCAAGTCAATAAACGTAATCCAGCAAATAAACAGAACCAAAGACAAAAACCACATGATTATCTCAATAGATGCAGAAAAGACCTTTAACAAAGTTCAACAGCCCTTCATGCTAAAAACCCTCAATAAATTCAGTATTGATGGAATGTATCTCAAAATAATAAGAGCTATTTATGACAGACCCACAGCCAATATCATACTGAATGGGAAAAAACTGGAAGCATTCCCTTTGGAAACTGGCACAAGACAGGGATGCCCTCTCTCACCACTCCTATTCAACATAGTGTTGGAAGTTCTGGCTAGGGTAATCAGGCAAGAGAAAGAAATCAAGGGTATTCAGTTAGGAAAAGAAGAAGTCAAATTGTCCCTGTTTGCAGATGACATGATTGTATATTTAGAAAATCCCATCATCTCAGCCCAAAATCTCCTTAAGCTGATAAGCAACTTCAGCAAAGTCTCAGGATATAAAATTAATGTGTAAAAATCACAAGCATTCTTATACACCAGTAACAGACAAACAGAGAGCCAAATCAGGAATGAACTTCCATTCACAATTGCTTCAAAGAGAATAAAATACCTAGGAATCCAACTTACAAGGGATGTAAAGGACCTCTTCAAGGAGAATTATAAACCACTGCTCAGTGAAATAAAAGAGGACACAAACAAATGGAAGAACATACCATGCTCATGGATAGGAAGAATCAATATCGTGAAAATGGCCATACTGCCCAAGGTAATTTATAGATTCAATGCCATCCCCATCAAGCTACCAATGAGTTTCTTCACAGAATTGGAAAAAACTGCTTTAAAGTTCATATGGAACCAAAAAAGAGCCCGCATTGCCAAGACAATCCTAAATCAAAAGAACAAAGCTGGAGGCATCACGCTACCTGACTTCAAACTATACTACAAGGCTACAGTAACCAAAACAGCATGGTACTGGTACCAAAACAGAGATATAGACCAATGGAACAGAACAGAGTCCTCAGAAATAATACCACACACTTACAGCCATCTGATTTTTGACAAACCTGAGAAAAACAAGAAATCAGGAAAGGATTCCCTATTTAATAAATGGTGCTGGGAAAATTGGCTAGCCATAAGTAGAAAGCTGAAACTGGATCCTTTCCTTACTCCTTATACGAAAATTAATTCAAGATGGATTAGAGACTTAAATGTTAGACCTAATACGATAAAAACCCTGGAAGAAAACCTAGGTAATACCATTCAGGACATAGGCATGGGTAAGGACTTCATGTCTAAAACACCAAAAGCAATGGCAACAAAAGCCAAAATTGACAAATGGGGCTAATTAAACTAAAGAGCTTCTGTACAGCAAAAGAAACTACCATCAGAGTGAACAGGCAACCTACAGAATGGGAGAAAATTTTTGCAATCTACTCTTCTGACAAAGGGCTAATATCCAGAACCTACAAAGAACTCAAACAAATTTACAAGAAGAAAACAAACAACCCCTTCCAAAAGTGGGCAAAGGATATGAATAGACATTTCTCAAAAGAAGATTTTCATACAGCCAACAGACACATGAAAAAATGCTCGTCATCACTGGCCATCAGAGAAATGCACATCAAAACCACAGTGAGATACCATCTCACACCAGTTAGAATGGCAATCATTAAAAAGTCAGGAATCAGCAGGTGCTGGAGAGGATGTGGAGAAATAGAAACACTTTTACACTGTTGGTGGGACTGTAAACTAGTTCAACCACTGTGGAAAACAGTATGGCGATTCCCCAAGGATCTAGAACTAGAAATATCATATGACTCAGCCATCGCATTACTGGGTATATACCCAAAGGATTATAAATCATGCTGCTATAAAGACACATGCACAAGTATGTTTATTGTGGCACTATTCACAATAGCAAAGAGTTGGATGTCCATCAGTGACAGACTGGATTAAGAAAATGTGGCACATATACACCATGGAATACTATGCAGCCATAAAAAAGGATGAGTTCGTGTCCTTTGTAGGGACATGGATGCAGCTGGAAACCATCATTCTCAGCAAACTTTCGCAAGAACAGAAAACCAAACACTGCATGTTCTCACTCATAGGTGGGAATTGAACAATGAGATCACTTGGACATGGGAAGGGGAACATCACACACTGGGGCCTATTACGGGAGGGATGGCATTGGGAATTATAACTGATGTAAATGACGAGTTGATGGGTGCTGACGAGTTGATGGGTGCAGCACACCAACATGGCACATGTATACATATGTAACAAACCTGCACGTTGTGCACACGTACCCTAGAACTTAAAGTATAATTTAAAAAAAAGAAAAAAAAAATAAAAGAATCAACAGCATCCATTTACAGGTTTTAGTGTTTCTGTGAATATTTGCTCTGCTTTTGCAAATACCCCTTTTGAATGTTGGTTCTTCCTCATAGTTGGTGTTGTCTTATAAGATTGAGGCTTTCTCCTAACTGGGAGAGTACCAGGCTGAGGAGTGACTGAGGTCCTGTCTATACATGACAGAGAGAGTGAGAGAGAGAGACAGCCTTTTGGTTTTTCCTTTGGTGGAATTTTCCCTGTGTTCTTTTTTTATTTTCTTCTCTTTCATCTAAGACCAAGAAAAGCATGGATGGGTAAGATGAAAAGGACCACGGAATAACTCATCCTGGTATATAGGCAAAACTCTTTGTAGAGCTTCAAAAAGATGTTACAAGAATTATAGAGCCTTTATACAACTTACTAAACTACTCTGTGCTTCTTCTAGGTCACAGTTTTTGGTTTAAGCCAAAGTTCTCAGCATTATATGTTATCAGAGGATTACTTTTCATTCTCTCTTAGGACCCTTTTAAAATTGGGTGTGGTTATTGTGTGTTTCATTACAGATTCATATTTTTGAAATCTTGTCAGGATATAGTTCCAACGTTTTATGATCAACAGATTGAAACAAAAAATTGTCACTGAGCAAAATCAATGATAGTGGATTAAGAACTTTCTAAGTTCCTCCATCACTGGAAGTAATTGTGTTCCAAACATAAAACCAAAGCAGACATCATCATTGCCTCAAATTACATTGTCACAGTTTTTTTTTTTTTTTCTTAAGTTCAATTTAGGTTGAAACATTTGCATTTGTGATAAACTAAATATCTTTCTGAAATTAACAGGCATTATCTAAGAAGGTTTCAAAAAAAAAAAAAAAAAAAAAAAACGACTTAAAACTTAGCATATGGCTTGAGATCCAGGAGGGAGAAAATCATTACCAGAGTATATAGAAAATACCAATTAAATTAAGGTTACCACCTGCCTGGTCTCAATCAGGATATTTGACAATAAAAGGTCTGCATCCAATATCCTGATTGACTTTATTTCTAAACCAATCTTTTCCTTTAAGGTTTGAAACCTTAACTTTCACTGTATCAGTCAGCTAATCTCTATACTCACAGCCATACCTATCTTCAAAGAAACTTATAATTTATTTTTAGGATTGTTATCAAAAATTCTTTTTTTTTTTTTTGTTTTTTTGAGACAGAGTTTTGCTCTTGTCACCCAGGCTGGAGTGCTGGATCTTGGCTCACTGCAACCTCCGCCTCCCAGGTTCAAACGATTCTCCTGCCTCAGCCTCCTGAGTAGCTGGGATTACAGGCACCCACTACCACGCCCACATCATTTTTGTATTTATTTATTTATTTTTTGAGACGGAGTCTTGCTCTGTTGCCAGGCTGGAGTGCAATGGCGCTATCTCTGTTCACTGCAACGTCTGCCTCCCGAGTTCAAGAGATTCTTCCGCCTCAGCCTCCCAAGTAGCTGGAACTATAGACATGTGCCACCACACCCAGCTAATTTTTGTGTTTTTAGTAGAGACGGGGTTTCATCATATTGGCCAGGATGGTCTTGAACTCCTGACCTCAGATGATCTGCCTGCCTCGGCCTCCCTAAGTGCTGGGATTACAGGCATGAGCTACCACACCTGACCAGGATTGTTATAATGAAATTCTAATAGGATACCTACTCATAGTTTTGTTCTCTTCCCATCTATCTACTGCATTTTTTACAGAACAATTTTTCTAAATTGTATACATGATTATGCTATTCTTCTAAATCATTTTAGTGACCCCAAATTTTCTTCGTGAAAAACTTCTATAGCCTTTGACATATTGTTACTACAAGGCCTCTACTGGTTTTCTCTATGTGCTGCTCCTTTTCCTACATGTACCTGTAACTTAGACATTTCAGACCATCTGCAATTTATTATCGCCAACATGCAATTTCTCTTGCTATTTTTGCTGAAAATAATGTCACTCTTCTTTCTTCCCAAGTCTCTACTAATCACATAAGTCACTAGGCTGTATGAGGGCAATCATCGTATGTATTGGGCTTCCTATTATATTTCCAGCACTTATTAGAGTGACTGCTAAGTAGTGAGTAGTCAATAAATAAATTTTCTGAATAAATGAAAAATTACTCAATTTAAATGTAACATCATCCAGAAAATTATGTTTAGATTCTGGGCCTTACACTCAGTATTTTGGTAACAGATAATGAATGTTTGTAGTCACTGGTTGTAACTTTGTCCTGATTGCATACCATCCCTCTCATGATTAAGAGCTCCTTCAAGATTGGCTACATTTATTTCTGTACCCCAAGTTTTAGCATGTGGTTTGTTTTTGGTCCAAATATTCTCATTCCTTGTTCTGTACTTCATGTTTTTGTTTCTATCAAAGTGCAGGGGAGAGAAAAGAATTGGAAGAGCTCTTACCACACTTGGCAAAGTGAAATTTGTAGATCAGAAGAATTGAATAAATGGCTCAGAAATAAAGCAGTGGGCTTATTCAGCCTGGGGCAGAAGTCAAAGTCAGGAAATGAGTTAAAACCACTCTAATCATCAACAAAATGGTCAAAAATGAATGGATAGTCACCTCACAAGCCAGTTTATTCTTTCTGTGATCATTTACTGAGCTCTTATCACATGTTAGGCATTATTCTAGTGCTGGGAAAAAAGCAGTGATAAGCAGATAAAAATCTTGGCTCCGTTGGAGCTTTCTTGTTGGAGACACTGATGATAAAAAATAAATAAGTATAAAATGTAGGACACCGTTTGGTGAAGATCGCCATTGGAAAACAAAACAAAACAAAACAATAAAATAAACCAAGGCAGAGGGAAATTTACTACCAGAGAAAGATGTTGCTTTTAGATTTCTTTTTAAAAAAATTAAATGTGGTCAGGGAAGTTCTTTCTGAGGTGACACTTGGCCAAAGAACTTAAGGAAAAGCATATAATTCACAGTGATAGTCTATGCTCTAGTAACAAATTAACTCTGCAATATCAGTGGGATAATGCAACCAAAGATGATTTCTTGCATTTGTTGCATGTTGAGCAAGCGTTGGTGAGGTGCTCTGCTCTCCGTAATCAGTGAGGCACCAGCACAGGTGGCAGCTCCATCTTATTTGGACTGCACAGGAACATATGGCTCTGGATGTCTCTGTACTGCGGGAGAGAGACTAGAGAGTCACACATCAGTTTTTATTATACATGCTTCAGTCTCAAAGCCCTACATATTCCTTCTGCTCGCAGACTAGTAATCAGAACTAATCACATGACTCAATCCTACACAAAGGGCTATCAAGGAAAACTTGATGTATTAGTTTCCTCTGGCTGTTTTAACAAATTACCACAAACTTAGAGGCTTAAAGGGAGACAAATTCATCGTAGTATGGCTCTGAAGATCAGACATTCTAAAATGGGTGTTGGCAGCTGTGCTTTTTCCAGAGGCCCTTTTCCAAATTCTAGAACTGTCCTCATTCCCTGGATTATGTCTCTATTTGACCTTGTCTCTTCTCCCTCTGCTTTCATCATTGCATTGCCTTTTCTCCAACTGTGAGCCTCTTGCCTTTCTCTTACTAGGATACTTGTGATTATATCAGGCACTCCTGGTTGATTCGAGATACTCTCCCCATTTCCAGATCTTTAATCACTCTGCAAAGTCTCTTGTTATGTAAGGCAACATAGACACATGTTCTGACATGCTCTGGGGCTTAGAATGTGGACTACTTTGGAGGCAGAGCATTGTCCTCTCCACCACACTTGATATGATACAACAAAATGATCTCTGCTACTAGAATGAACCCAGTATTCTAGATCTGGGTCAAAAACAACATAGTTAATGGAGCAACAAATTCAAAATCTCTGTGTTGGGAATACATCAAGGGCTCATCAAGGACATGAGTGTGGATAGGTGGAGCAAGAGGGAGAATGGCAGGAGATAGGCTCTGAAAGGTAAAGGAGGAGTGGGTGGAAGGAGGTCATGAAAAGCCTTCCCTGTAGGCCTTTATCTTTGTTGTTGTTGAGACGGAGTATTGCTCTGTCGCCCAGGCTGGAGTGCAGTGACACAATCTTGGCTCACTGCAAGCTCTGCCTCCCGGGTTCATACCATTCTCTTGCCTCAGCCTCCCGAGTAGCTGGGACTACAGGTGCCCGCCACCACACTCGGCTAATTTTTTGTATTTTTAGTAGAGACAGGGTTTCACCGTGTTAGCCAGGATGGTCTCGATCTCCTGACCTCGTGATCCACCAGCCTTGGCCTCCCAAAGTTCTGGGATTACAGGCGTGAGCCACCGCGCCTGGCCAGCCTTTGTCTTAAGTGGTCTGGGAAGCCATTAGAAAGTACCAGATGAGGAACACAATTTGAGAATAGACTGCAGAGTTAAAATTAAAAGCTGGAAAGAACACATCGAAGTGAGTCAAAACAGGAGAACATTTGAAGTAGCAACAGCAACTGAGAGTGAGGTCCAATCCAACTATGTTGACTATACCAGCTGATTTCCATTAAAATTCTGGTTTATCTTTCAAGAGCCCTGTGAACTCTGGCAGCAAGAAAATTGTGTATAGAAGAATTGAGACAATTTACCTATCCAACTACGTTTTAGAATATTAGGTCACAACTCTTCCCAAACTTTTGTCATAATAATTACATATGCATAGTGATTTAGAACAGAATACATTTATTTAATGCTGTGTGTACATACTTAGTGTAGAAGGTAGGTGACGAAAGGTTAACACAACACTGTCATAAGAAGGAATTTGTGTGTTATTTTTATTCACTAGACTCTAACTAATTAGAGAAAACAGCAAGATTTTCTCCCCTTTGAGTTGATATTTAACCAACAGAGAAAATAAGGAGATGGGGTATAAGTATCTTCACTAAAAGAGCCAACTTTTATTGTGTGCTAGTATTAGTGAGCACAAAATAGCTGTAGATTATTATTATGCTAAACGATAAATGTAAGAGGAGTAATCTTATCCTCAAATTTATAGATGAGGAAACTAAGTTTAGAGAGTAAGAAGTATTTAAACTCAACATCAATCACAGCAACTAATTCATACAGCCAGGGTTCCAAACAGGTAGGCTGACCCCGGCATCAACCCTCTCACCACTACATGTCTTCCATGATCTGAAGTCTGCCCCCATCTCAGTCAAATATACACAAGTATTTTCAGAATATTCAACCAATTATCGTATTAATTAAATTAATAATCAAATTAGTTAATTGGTAATTTTTGAATTATCAAAGATATTTGATGTTCATATGTAATTCTGAGCCTGTAGAAATAAACTCATTCAATAAATACCATATAATTCCTGGTGTAGATATCTAACACTGTAAAGTAACTCATGTTTTATAAACTCTCTGGTAAACCACAATTGAAACAAAAAATGTTTCAAATTAAAACTCATTGTAACTTTTTATCCATAATTTTTTCTAAACCCTTTTTGCAGATATTTTTCTTTCTAGGCTCTTTAACCTCTTGGGAGTAGCAAACATCTTAATTTTGCTTTTTAATGTATAAAATTTGTGATTTATTTGGCCTAATTTAAAAATCATTCTGGTATCCTCGGATTTTTGTAATCAAGCTTATGCTATATCTCTTTTTCTCTCTTTCTTAATTTTATCCAGTTAATCATATCCCCCTGGACTTCCTGTTTTCAGAATTCAGATTGCAATGTTTCTTTGATCAAGTGTTGGCATTTAATGTGCATATGTGGGGGTATACATGTGTACCTGTCAAAGCCGTTTAAAATATTGAGGCCCTGGCCAGGTGCGGTGGCTCATGCTTATAATCCCAGCACTTTGGGAGGCCAAGGTGGGCAGATCACCTGAGGTCGGGAGTTCGAAACCAGCCTAACCAACATGGAGAAACCCTGTCTCTACTAAAAATACAAAATTAGCCGGGCGTGGTGGCACATGCCTGTAATCCCAGCTACTACTGCCCCAGGAGTCTGAGGCAGGAGAATCGCTTGAACCTGGGAGGCGGAGGTTGCAGTGAGCCAAGAACGTACCATTGCACTCCAGCCTGTGCAACAAGAGTGAAACTCCATCTCAAAAAAAAAAAAAAAGAAAGAAAATACTGAGGCCCCCTTCCCCCAATTACTCATGTACACATCATACCTGCCCATTAACATTGCAAAAAATATTTGAGTAAAACATATCTCAGTGGATATGGTCTTTAACCTAACAGTAGATTTTATTTGCTTTCTGTCCAAATATTAGGGAGACAATTCAGTAAGAAACACAGAACAAGAATGTAAGATTTATCCAAGGATATAAAAAATCTTGTGTGTGTGTATGTCTGTGTGTATTTGTGTTAATTCAGACCATTTTACTAAGTGTATAAATTGAAGATTTAGAAAACAAAACATTCACTTTTCATTTATGAGACAGTAGGAAGTCTAATGAGAAAAAAGAGTGTATATTCTGTTCAGAATCAGAGAAATGTTTCAATATTTTTTAGAAAAGTACTTTTAAAATTTTAATATTTTCCAGGATAATATTATAGTACTTATGTTTCATTACACAAAACTTTTTATTACAAAGAATTATCATCCCCATTTCCATATAATGGCACATATTCAAAACTACTTTTGCTTTTGCCTTTTTGTTTGTTTGGTGTGTAATCATCTTTAGTCTTACTTATTTCAGTTTCTATGCTCACTTCAGATTCTAGCAGCAGTTAGATCATAGATATACCCCTTTCTCGAATTCAATCCTATGATATGTGAAATTTAGACAGGCAATTGTATTCCATGCTGGGATTGGTAGTCAGTTGCCAGTTTGAATCAGAGCTTTGCTGTTCTGCAAATGTTTTAAACTTTTTCTGAACAAGGAAAGAAGACCACATCAGGGCTGTGAAACTGTAGGTCTTTCGCCATATGACCACCCTGTCAATAGCAGATACGGAATCACTGTGGAGTCATAAGAAGAAGAGGGGTTACAAATAAGACAACTTTTTCTAAAGCTCTTCAAATCAATGTTTCTTCAAATTGATATACTTTTCTTAGAGAAACAGGGACATGGGATTACTTTTTCTTTCAACAAATTCAAAACTGAGTGAATCAGGGAACAGTTCAAATGTAAAAGTAATGGGAGGCCACAAGCAGATGTACTTAAACCTCCCCTCAGTGTTTTGCATGTGATAAATATCAGTGGACACTGGAATGAGAGGAAGAGAATTTTCCAGAATCACAGAATGACAGATCAGTTGCCCTTTGTTCAGACCTAAGTGACAGAAAGGGGTGAATTGAGAAATGAAACAAAAATAAACCAATTCCATACACTAAATTAACTGTGCAAAGCCTATGGCTGAGCATTAATAAAGTGCATGATGAAAAGCAGAAAAAAATTGTTATGTCTAAACTAAAGGCCGAGTTTTCAAAGACATTAGAGAAAATTAAAAATAAGCAGGATGAGACAGTGAGAGACAATTGCCAGAATGCTGATAACTTGGAAGAAAAACAAGCAATTCTGTGGTAAGGTAAAAACAAGGATTTATAGAATGCATCCCTATACATCTGTATCTGGACAGAAATTCAAATAATTTAGTAGATTATGAAAAGTTAATTATTTTTGTAGTAAGTTACCTTTTAGAGTAGGGGCTGTAATTTATTTCATACTAAATAGTATGTCTGTTATTTCAGAAACTGTTCTGTGGATTGCAAATTAGAAAGGATTAGACTTTGCTCTTGCTATCCATTGACTAATATCCATTTTTTTTTTCTTTATAGTTACTAATACATATCAGAGGAAAGCAACCCAATTCTACTGAAAATGTCAAAGTGAATGTTAATTTAAAAAATAACTATTGCTTCAGATTCTTGTATTTTTAAGTTTTCTAGGTGATGGAATTTTAATTTGTTTTCCTACTTAGAGAAATGTTTTGACCTGAACTTGTTTGGAATTTAATACGCCCACACATCCATAAAATTGCAACTTTTAAGCACTTCTAACAGATGATCCAGCTGATGGCAGGATGACACTGATGATCTGTTTTTTTCAAATTAAACATTACTCCAGCTGCCACAGTTGTGCTGAATAGAAAGGAAAACTGTAAACAATGAATCCTGAGGCATATAAAAATTAAGTATCTGTCTGCTTGAAGAAGAGACTGATAATGAACGTTCTTAGCAGTTAGCTATGTGGACCATTCATTTGTCACTTGGTGTATAGTAAATAAAGCAGTGCTTTTATTGTTATTTATATTTTCACAAGCATGAATGGCCTAGACAACTAGACCAAAAGCCCTCAAAAGTAGAGAGTATATTCCAATGTTTATATGTTCAATGTTTGGCAAAGTTGCCTACATTTAGTAGAAGTGAGGTAGTATCAAACTCAAATAAAATATAGAGATGAATCATTGAAATTAAATGTTGTATTTGGGAGGAAAGAACTGTAATTCAGGGCATATACACAAACCAGGTGGTCTTCTGTGCATCTAAAGAAAATAACAAGAAAGTTAAAGATTGTATAAAAAGAAGAAACTTTCAAGATGAAAACATCAGTTTAAATGTCCAAGGTAACTATACAATTCTGCTTTTGTTTCTGCAAATATATTAATATATACTTTTGTTGTAATCTATATTTCTTAAAATTAATATCTGAATTCTCTGAATTTGAATTTTGATATTTTATGCTTTTTAAAATAGCTAAACATAAAATATAAAGTATACGAGGTTTGAAAATAAGACTATAGCCAAAGGAATACGATGTATATATTACCCACCCCCACATTAATGTGGTATATTAATAGCAAAGTAATAGACCTTATAACAATAAAAGATGTGTTAACGAAAACAGTGATTGATGCATAGTAATAAACAATTTGCCATAAAAACTCTCTAAACTCTTTTATGCCTAATAATATAGCTTCGAAAGATATAAAACAAAAATATACCTAATAGGAGAAATTTCAAGAACATGTTATTGAATTTATCAACACAATGGAGAAGAGTTTTCTAAGAAAGAAAGAAAAACATTAAATACAAAAAATAATGAGGATATACAGAAGTTATGAACAGACATTCTAGAACACAGAACTTGCAAATTATAAGGTTAAAATTTTTTCTAATTCATACATGCGACATTTTTCTTAAAATGGAACGGGAGGTACTTTATTAATGCTCAATAAATTTGAAGGACCATATGTCATAAGCTCATACTCTCTATAACTCCTTTAAATGCTCAGAAACCAAAGATATTTTACATAAGCTTTTATATTTGAGAATTATTAAAGTTCCTTCTAAATAAGTCTTGGATTCAATAATAAATATTTTACTAAATGTATTAGTCTATTCTTACACTGCTAATAAAGTCATACCCAAGACTGGGTAATTTATAAAGGAAATAGGCTTAATGGACTCACAGTTCCACATGGCTGGAGAGACCTCATGATCATGGCAAAAGACAAAGAGTAAAGGAACGTTTTAAATAGTGACGGACAAGAAAGCTTGTGCAGGGGAACTCCCATTTATAAAACCATCACATCTCCTGAGATTCATTTACTACCCCGAGAACAGTATTGGGGAAACCAGCCCAATGATTCAATTTTCTCCATCTGGCCCTACCCTTAACATGTGGGGATTATTACAATTCCAGGTGAGACTTGGGGGTTGTGGGGACACAGCCAAACCATATCACTAAAACATTTATAAATTTAATCAAAAGAAAAACATGAAAATTCTACATAACATAACGTGTGGGTACAGCTAAAGTAGTACTTCAAGGTAATTTTATCTTAAATGCTTATTGGGATAATCATCTAAATTAGGAAGTTAGAATAAGGAAAAAACATTGTAAAAACTGCAAGAAGAAATGGAATTAAATATAGTGGTAAATATTAACTAAATATAAAACATACAGTAAAGAGGAGAAAATGACTGTAAGTATATTATTTAAGAGAAAAAAGTACATAGATAAGCCTCTGGAAGATTGACCAGGAAAAATGAGAAAAACCCTGATTATCATTATTAAAAAGGTCATATTTCATTAGAAAAAGAGAAGAGTTAGGCAACATAAGAGGATATTATTTAAAAAAAAATCTTTGAAAACATAGATACTGAGCAGTGTTCAGTAATTAAGGCGAGAGTGTTTTCCAGAATGTCCATTTCTAACCATATCGGCATCTAAAGAAAGTGAAAAGGTTTTGAAAGAATACACAAGGCCTAAACTGCTCTGTTGACAGTGTCACACAAATTTTAGGAAGAAATGATTCCTATATTATGCAAACTATTCCACTGAGTGAAAAGAGAGTAAAAATTCTTTTCAACTGGTTTTATAAGACTAGAATAACCTTACACCCAAATTAGATAAGGACAGTAGATTTACTAGCCAGGGTTTTTTAAATAAACAAAACCAACAGGATGTATATATGGAAAGAAATGTATTAAAAGGAATTCACTGTCATGATTATGAATACTGGAAAATCCCAATGTCTGCAGGGTGAGTCAACAAGCTGGATCCCCAGGAAAGCCAATGGTGCAAATTCTAGTTGAGCTGAAAAGCTTGAGGACAAGGAGAATAGACACTTTAGTTCCTGTCCTGAGGGCCAAAAACTCAAGACCCAGGTTGAACTGATGTTTCAGTTCAAGTTTGAAGGTAAGAAAAAGCCAATGTCCCAGTTTGAAAGCAATCAGGCAGGAAGAATTCTCTCTTAGTCAGAAGAGGTTCAGCTTTTAGTTCTATTCAGGCCTTTAACTGACTGACCGAGGCTCATCCACATTAGGGAGAGCAGTCTGCATTACTAAGTCTACAGATTTAAATGTTAATCACATCCAAAACACCCTGACACTCTCATGGAAATACTCAGGAAAATATTTGACCAACTATGTGGGCAACCAGTGGCCCAGTCAAGTTTACAAATAAAATTAGCCATCACAATATACAAAAAATTAGTTAACAATATTACTTATAAATATACATGTAGCTGCTGGGCGCAGTGGCTGACACCTGTAATCCCAACACTTTGGGAGGCTGGGGCAGGAGGATCAACTTGAGGTCAGGAGTTTCCTGGCCAACATGGTGAAATGCCTATCTCTACTAAAAATACAAAACTTAGCTGGGCATGGTGGGGTGTGCCTGTAATCCCAGCTACTCGGGAGGCTGAGGCACGAGACTCACGTGAACCTGGGAGAAAGAGGTTGCAGTGAGCAGAGATCACACTTCTACACTCCAGCCTGGGCAACAAAGTGAGACTCCATCTCAAAAAAAAAAAAAAAAAAAAAGTTGTGTATATATATATACACACATGCACACACACACAGAAAATCCTAAATTTATAATCATCAAATCAAAACCATGAGGGCCTATGACTGTACATGTATATGTATATATCCATATATTTTTAACTTATTTGCACACAGTAGAAAAGAAGCGTATTATCATTGTAAAATGCAGAAAAATGGGTATCATTTATTTAACATAGTTACATATATATGTATACATCTTTAAAAATTTAATTAGAAGAAAATATACTCAGCCTGATGAAATACAAAATGAACCAGCAATTTTTATCTTTATGGTAAAATCTTAAAGACTTTATGTTAAGAATCAGGAATAAGATAATAATTGCCAATATTAATGTTCTTTTTAACTTGTACTTTCCTAGGTTTTCCTTAAGTGAACTGAAGCAAGAAAAATGAATGAAATATATGAAGATTAGAAAAATAGAAAGTCTAATATTACTATCTGTAGGCATGATAATTATTTCTTCTACATTTAAACCAATAAGAGAATTTACCCATATTAAGCATGTAATTAGAAAATAAAATTATATTTTAAAAGATTTTAAAATTATGTAATTTGACTCAGAGTTAAAATAAATGTGAAACTAACAGAAACCTGAATGGAATTATGAAGAAAATTAATACTACTGAAAAAGGATTAAGATAAAAGAACAATGCCCTACATTCATGAGGAGGGTGATTATATTTTAGAAATATCAATTATTTCTAAATTCTCTATAAATGTAATACTATTACAACCAAAGAAAACTGAAAAACTAGTTCTAAGTGACATGTAGATAATTAAAGTGCCAATAATAAAGTGATTTTGAATAAGAGCAAGGTGTGTGTGTCCTACTTTGAGATCAAGATGTATCATTAAATGATAGAAATTAAAATGAAGGAAAATGACAGATACAAACTCATGTAACAAAGTCAAATCCAGAAACATTTTGCACGCCTAAATCTTAATGTGTAAATTAGGTGGCAATGTAGAAGACTGGAGAAAGAAGATTGTTTAACAAGCACTGCTAATATAATTGGTTTCCACATTAAAAAAAAATAAGTCATTCTCAACATATAATGAAAATTCCAAGTGCATTAATTAATAAATACAAAAATAAACTTCAAAATATGAGAGAATATCAATATATATTTGGGAAATGAAAGAATTTCTCAAAAAAGAGATGAAAGGCACTTAGTATAAAATAAAACTGATCACATTTAATGTTAATAAAAAATAATCTACCCAAATATAACAGAAAATATGAAAAGACAACCAGAACAGGGAGAAAATATTTACCACTTACTGGTATGAGAAAGACAAAATTCAGACTATATATAATACAGTCTACGAATCAATCAGAGTCACAAACACACACACACACAGCCCAATAGAAAGTACACAAAAGATACAAACAAGCAATTTATGGAAGAAACATGATTGACTAATAAACGGTTGTGAAGATACAGAACTTTAACAGTAATGATGGTAATGCAAAATAATCAAATTTTTCATAAAAATAAAATATTAC
This sequence comes from Papio anubis, assembly GCF_008728515.1. Taxonomy (NCBI): domain Eukaryota; kingdom Metazoa; phylum Chordata; class Mammalia; order Primates; family Cercopithecidae; genus Papio; species Papio anubis. Next base: position 81,951,681 of record NC_044989.1, read on the forward strand.
ATGGAATACAATTTTATTTTTATTAGATTTACAGTTTGTTTTTTTATTCAACTATGCCAATTCCAACGTTAGGGGAAGATGTAAAGCACTCCTTTGTACTGCTGAAGTGTAAATATTAAGAAACCCTCACATAAGCACGTTGGGAGATATAGAAATAAATGTTAATACCCACATTGTTTTTAAAAGAAAAACCAAAAAATCTAAAATCTTCTCCCTAGTAGCATGGAAAAAATAAATTGTTTTTTATTTTTGTAATGAAATGCTCTAGTATGTTCTTTTTTTTTTTTTTTTAACAGTATTTTAACTCTTAGTCTGAGCTTAGTCACTGTATGAACTTTACATATTTTATACATTTTAAATAGTGGCTTACATTATGCTGGAGAAACAGAAGAACACTGTACTACTTATGGGATACCAGGGATTGTATTGCGCTTTTGAGGAGGCACGTCCTTCAGCTGAAGATCACTACTCCTTCCGGGCGGCTACCCTAAACAACTCTGTGTTCTCTGAATAACACAGTGCCCAGAAAACAGCCATCCTAGAAGTACAATTCTCATTTAGTCATGTTTATTTTTCGTCTGAATGACTGCTGAAATCTATCCGTTCTTTTGATGTCTGCAGTCATCAGCTGCCATCGTTTTTCACCTGGATAACTGCAAAAATTTCTTACTTGGTCTCTATATACCTATTTATGGTGCTTTCCAATCTGTTCTCTACACCGCATTGCAGCTGAAGGGGTAGTTTAATTTAAAAGTCAACAGCCAAGACTTTTACATGGTTTTCTGTTTTACTGATAAGGAAGTTAAAATATGTAATCTGATTTTACATGATTTTGTAATTGTGTATGACCTTACCTTTGTCTAACTCTTGTTCACGGTACTTCAGTTACCACCAGTATTTTAATTTTTACAGTCTGCCATGTTTCCTTCTAAGTCAGCACCTTGCATGTGCTGTTTCCTCTACTTCAAGCAGACTTTCAGTCTCTCTTGGCTTCATAAACTTCTCATATTTCTTCATTTCTTCACTCAGATTCACTGCTGAGGAAAGCCCTCTGTGAATCTCTACACTACATCTTTCCTTCTGTTGTATGCTTTCATGGTTTCTTATCACTTTTCGTCATTGTACTAATCTCTGCTTGTAATAATGATCCAAATACATAATTTATAATTTGATTAATATCTCCTTTTCCCACCATGTTGAATAGCAATTATGTCTGCTACAGGCCTCCTGCTATCAATGTTTGCTAGTACAGCACTAATAGAGCTGGCGCTCAATAAATAATTGCTGTGTAAGAGATATAAAAAATTGACTCAATAAGAATTCCATTTAGAGAAAGCCCTGAATTAAACAAAAATTAGGAAAATCTTTGGAAGGCCAAGGCAGGCAGATCACGAAGTCAAGAGATCGAGACCATCCAGGCCAACATGGTGAAACCCCATCTCTACCAAAAATACAAAAATTAGCTGGGCATCGTGGCGTACTCCTGTAGTCCCAGCTACTCAGGAGGCCGAGGCAGGAGGATTGCTTGAACCTGAGAGGGGGAGGTTGCAGTGAGCCGAGATTGTGCTACTGCACTCCAGCCTGGCGACAAAGTGAGACTCCATCTAAAAAAAAAAAAAAAAAAAAAAAAAAGGTAAGTATTTTAGGGTGAAACTCCAAGGGTACCTGAACATACAAGATATTTCTATGAAGGAGAAGACAGATGAAATATAGAAGGAGGAGAAGGAGAAGGAAATAGAAGAGAAAGAACAGGGGAGAGAAAGGAGGAGGGCAAAGATGAGATGTAGGAATAGAAGAAGGAATTTTAAAAATTGGTAAGATCGGTGAGGAAAAAACTAAGGAGGTAAAATATGTATACAGTGTTACTCAATTATTCATTATTTCATGTATTTACTAACTAATTCAGCTATTATTTATTGTACATTTACCATATGCTAGCCACAAAGGCTACAGCAATAAGCAAAACAGATTATTTTCCCCCAGTTTATAATATAATGAATATAAATATTTAAACAATGAATACATGAGCAAGAGCATTTTAGATAGTGCCATGCTCTGCGGAGCCAAACAGGATGTATTGCCATAAGCCTACATGGATGATGGAGAAAGAGTTTGGGATGTACTCCCCTCTCAATATTGAGTAAAATTCTTTTTTTTTTTTTTTTTTTTTTTTTTGTTTTTTGAGCCAGGAGTCTCGCTCTGTCGCCAGGCTGGAGTACAGTGGCGGATCTCAGCTCACTGCAAGCTCCGCTACTCCGGGTTGCTCACCATTCTCCTGCCTCAGCCTCCCCGAGTAGCTGGGACTACAGGCACTCGCCACCTCGCCCGGCTAGTTTTGTATTTTTTAGTAGAGGCGGGGTTTCACCGTGTTAGCAGCCAGGATGGTCTCGATCTCCCGACCTGGTGATCCGCCCGTCTCAGCTCCCAAGTGCTGGGATTACAGGCTTGAGCCACCGCGCCCGGCCGAGTAAAATTCTTTAAAGAAACCAATAATAACAATGTAAAAGCAGATTTCTGCACTTAAATGATTGTCAGTCAGACTGAGGCTGCACGAAATAAAGATACACAAAGTGAAACAGAAGAGAGAGCAGCAACTCATGGGAATGGGTAGAAACTGTGGCCAACTTTCTAGACTGACAAAGAGTTAGAAAAATGCTAGCTTTAGCTGATACCAGTTCAACATTTGCAATGTGTTTAAATTATCTAAAATAAATCAAAATATTGTAGTTCATCACTCAAGCCCACAAAAGAAAGAATATGGTCACATGTGATACAGAGGTTATGACCTTATGGCTTCTTTGATGAAACAATATAACATTTAAAAGCTGGATTTTGAGGAGATCAGAGTTAAAGTACAATATATTTAATCTAAAAGAAATAACATTTTAGAGAACATCTTATTATCTTGATCTTGTCTGTATTTTTTAAATAGAAGAACAAAAATTTTAGAAGTAAATAATTTGCTAGCTGGGAAAAAAAAAATGCCATCTATTGAAGATTCAATAGAAGAAGAGATGAAGTAATGGAGTAAGAAACAAATGAATTCATTGCTTTCTTATTTTTCTTTGGAATCAATGAAGAAAACAAACATTAGGTATAACAAACAGCTTCCATTTGCCACTTCAGGTTCATTTTCCCCCTTCTCCACCTTGCTATGTGTCCATTATAGTTGGCCTACGTAAACTATGTCTAGAGTTCATATGCCAGTAGGATTCAGAAGGATTTGGATAATGAGGACCCTTCCGTAAGATAAGAAAGAGGGAGGAGAGTGAGGCAGATATTTTTCCCTAGCTCTCTTGCTGCAACACAACACTTGTATGGGATGACCACACAATTTCTCTTCCAAACTGGAACATACTTGAAACTGAAAGAGGCACTACTAATGGTTCTACTTGCGCAATAGGGATAAAGCTCAACTAGCACAAATCTATATGTATGTTCATCCTAACTTGGGCTATAATCCTCAGTAAATCACATTGTTCCTACAATTCCCTCCTCTTCTGGGCACCAGCTACCTCTGCTTCCTCTAGTCCACTGTTTCTCAAACATTATCGTGCATCAGAGTCACCTGTGAAAACAAATTGCTGCACACCAATCTCAATTAGAGTTTCTAATTCAGGGGTGGATTCTGAAAACTTGAGTGTCTAATTAATTCCCAGGTGAAGCTGATGCTGATGGTCCATGTTTCAAGCTTTGAGTATCACTGTCCTCATCCTTTCAGCTTTGGTGCTACTAGCTGTTGGTCTCTGCACGGTCACAAGAAGTCCTCTTATATTTGTTCACCGTTTTGCATATGTCCTCTCTGTAAATAATTTTCCTTTATTTATTTAGATTACTATGCAATTATGAAAATCAGAGTTTCATCATTATAGATTCTTTTTTTTTTTTTTTTTTTTTTTTTGAGACGGAGTCTCACGCTGTCGCCCAGGTTGGAGTGCAGTGGCGCGATCTCGGCTCACTGCAAGCTCCGCCTCCTGGGTTCACGCCATTCTCCTGCCTCAGCCTCCTGAGTAGCTGGGACTACAGGCGCCCGCCACCGCGCCTGGCTAATTTTTTGTATTTTTAGTAGAGACGGGGTTTCACTGTGGTCTCGATCTCCTGACCTTGTGATCCGCCTGCCTCGGCCTCCCAAAGTGCTGGGATTACAGGCGTGAGCCACCGCGCCCGGCCGTTATAGATTCTTAACATTTCCTTCAACGAAATGTATTCACAGCTAACCCTCACCTCAGAATGAAAAGGATGGTTAGTTGTGCAGGGCCTCATGGGATTCATAGACTTCAAGTATGTCCTCAGTGTGCTTGCTTCTGTGGAATAGACACTACTGGAGAATCTATAGTTTTTGGTCTGTCTGACTATATCTAGCAAGTCAAGGTTTATGACACTATGATTAGGAATGATGGAAAAAACAGAGAGCTGTGGAAATAGATCCATATTGAGGAAAGAACTCATAGCCTTTGTATTATTATTCCTAATTCTGCAAAGTTCATCCTCAGCAAGCATCATAATCATATAAGAAGAAACATATAGTACCATCAAGTTTTATCTGGTTAGTCACCTTAATGATCACCAGAACACCTCATGGAATATTTCATTGATGTCTACTCAAACGAATCACTAAAACTTGAAAATACCTGTAGCTGAAGCAGGTGCTTTTTATCTACTCAGAGAAGGGTTTGCAAGTTTAAGCCCAAGTACAGGGAGAGAGGAATACAAAATAAAAGAGAGCACAATAATTGGTGTCTTCTAAGGGGCTCTGCTAATTGCCCCTTCACAAATGTAATTTGCATATCAGCCATAACCAGGAATAGTCTAAAATCACTTTGGGGTTGAAGGTTGGCTAGAATGGGAAAAGGAATTTAAATAATTCTACTTTATCTTCTTAAGGAAAAAACAAGCTCATGAGCAATACTCAAATTTAATGATGCCAAGTGAATTAAACCTAAATGTCTGTGTGTATAGACCTAAATTATTTTAACTTTAACATTGTGTTTGTATCTCTGAATGATGGGAATATCTTAATCTCCCATATAACCACTAGATTGTCATAGATTTTGCTAGCACTAACATTTGCTGGGTTTTCTAAAACATACTGTGCAATTTGATTGCACCAATGTATTCTTTTCAGTGCTATCTTATACTTGTAATTCTTTCTAATTATCATATGCAGCTAAGTTCTCACAGCTAGCAGTACGTGGCAGAATTGGAATTCAAACCTGGGTATGTGCCACTCCAAAGTCAGGACTCCTAACCATCAAATGATTCTGTGTCTTCAGCCCCTATATGACTTTCCAGACCCCTTTCTTTCTCTTGTTTACATAGAATATACATTCACTTGGGCCGGGCACAGTGGTTCATGCCTGTAATCCTAGCACTTTGGGAAGGAGACGGGCAGATCACAAAGTCAGGAGATCGAGACCATCCTGGCTAACACAGTGAAACCCCATCTCTACTAAAAATACAAAAAATTAGCCAGGCGTGGTGGTGGGTGCCTGTAGTCCCAGCTACTCGGGCGGCTGAGGCAGGAGAATGGCATGAACCCTGGAGGAGGAGCTTGCAGTGAGCCAAGATTGCACCACTGTACTCCAGCCTGGGTGACAGAGCGAGACTGTCTCAAAAAAAAAAAAAAAAAAAAAAAAAAAAGAAGAATATACATTCACTCATTTACTTATTGACATAACATTTGTGAAAATCATTCTAATTCTGGGTACCATGTTATGACCACATGATCCAGTATTGTGAGCAAACAGAAAGACAACACCAGTTTTGAGGCAACAAACTCCTTGAGGGCAGAGATGGGTATTTCCTCTCTCTATATCTCAGGGGTCAACAGGAACCTCATAAAACTGTGGTCTCATATCCATGGAAACCCAGGCAGAGGAGTCATTGATGGGAGGAGGTCTCACAGAGGATGTGAGCCGTGAGTTGCAAACATGAATCAGGAAGGATACTGTGAGGCTAAAACAAAGAGAACTGACCATAAACATCGTGTCCTAGTTGGTACATTGTTTTCTCACACGGATATGGGTTAGGAATTCCAGAACCATTTTATTCATATACTGGTGTTGAATAAATAAATTGTAAATAATGAAAGTAATGTTTCTCACTGCTGGAGAAAGCATCTACAATGAAGGAAAAAGTAGGAACTAGAATAAAACCTGTGTTTTTAGACTGGAGCTTAAGGTATCAGTATAGACTGTATGAAAACATACACATACAGAAAGATAAATAGATACAGATAATAAATGTAAACGTGTATATGCATGAGTTTACGTGTGCATATACATACATACGAAAGTCTTTGTGGAAGCATTTCTATTTCTCTAAAATGCCTTCCTGTGCTTCAAAAATGTAGTGCTATCCACTGACAGAGACTAGAAGCAGTGACATCCATTAGCAATGAGCACAGCCAGCACCCAGATCTTGGCTTCTAATACCATCCTCAACAACAATGAATCAGAGCTCCTTAGTAAACTGGCTGATTCTGGGGCTTGGGCAGGGAAAATAAAGACAAGCCTGGAGCTTCTGGCAGTGCCAGAAAGTAAGAATGTACTAAAAAAAAATCCGTAAGTTCATACTTATATGAATAAATATTTAATAAACAAATAAATAAAAGTGGACAGGGAGACTGGGTGCAGTGGCTCACGCCTGTAATCCCAGCACTTTGGGAGGTCAAGGTGAGTGGATTACCTGAGGTCAGGAGTTCAAGACCAGCCTGGCCAACATGGTGAAGTCCTGTCTCCACTAAAAATAGAAAAATTAGCCAGGTGTGGTGGCAGGTGCCTGTGATCTCAGCTACTCAGGAGGCTGAGGCAGTAGAATTGGTGAAACCTGGGAGGCAGAGAGTGCAGTGAGCTGAGATCATGTCACTGCACCCTAGCCTGGGTGACACAGTGAGACTCTGACTCAAAAAAAAAGGGGGGACAGGGAGATGTGCCAAGTGTTTCTTGCAAGAAATTTCAATTAATAAATATATAAAAAGTGAGGGAAATAGAAAATCACCATTAATACATCACAGTAATAAATTCCTGGACAAGATCCACCAATAAATGCTAAGATAAGTAGGTGAAAGTTTCAACAGAAACAGAATGTTTGCATAACCTCAAAGTATGTTCCCCAAAATGTTTAGTAATTACAAAGGGAAAAAGTAGTTCAGGGTGGAGAACCCTGGCAGCCTTCACCTTAGTCAACTGCTTGGGGTTCATATTGCCAGTAAAACACAACATCACGTACCCTCTGAAATGATGCGCAGTGCACATCAGTTCTGTTGTGTCCTTCCCACTAAGGCATAGCTTTAACACTCATCTTAAGAAAATGTTAGGCAATTTCAAATTGAAGGACATTCAGCATACTAGCTGACCCTTCAAAATTGAGTTGAAAAATATTAAAGAAGAAACACGAAAAAATGTTATGAAAGACAAGAAAGAGTGACAAATTGTTACAAATGGGAGGAAACTATAGAGACAGGACCACTAAATTCATGTGAGATCCTGGATTCGATTTTGAAACAAACAAATAGCAACAACAAAAAAACATTGATAGAAAGAATGGACATTACAAATCTAATGCGTATGAGACGCTACCTCACACCTGTTAGGATGGCTATTATCAGGAAGTCAAGAGTGAGAGGGGAAAGAAGAGAAGAAAAAAAGTAAAAAGATAAATGTTGACTAGGTTGTGGAGAAAAGAGAACTCTTGTACTGTGTTAGTAGGAATGTAGATTGGTATACCGATTATGAATATAGTATGGAGGTTTCTAAGGAGATTAAAAGCAGAATTATCATATGACCCAGCAATCTTTCTTCTCCACATATACTCAAAGCAAATGAAATCACCACCTTGTAATGATATCTGCACACTCCCATGTTCATTGTGGCATTATTCACAATAACCAAGATAAACAGCCTATATGTCCATTGAGGAACAAATGGATAAAGAAACTGTGGTACCTATATTCAATGAAATATTATACAGCCCCCAGAAAACAATGAGATCTTGCCATTCTCACAACATGGATAAGGTTGGAGGACATTATTCTAAGTGAAATAAACCAGACACAGAAAGAAAAATATTACATGATCTCACTAATATGTGAAATCTAAAAAAAAAAAAAAAAAAAAAATCAAATATACATAGAAAACAAAACAATAGTTACTCCTGTGAGGGTGGGGAGAGCAGAATTGGAGATGTAGATAAGAGAATGTAAAGTAGCAGATATGTAGGATGAACAAGTCTAGAGATCCAAGGTACAACATGAGGACTATAGGTAATTAGATTGTAAATATGGGATTCATGCTAAATGAATAGACTTAGCTACTCTTGCCACACACACACACACACACACACACACACACAAATGGGTAACAATGTAAGATGATGGATATATCAATTTGCTTTACTATGGTAACTTTTTTGCTATCTATATGTATCCCATAATACCATGTTGTATACCTTACTTATACACAATAAAAATTATTTTTTTAAAACATATAAAAAAGAAACAATGGACATTTAACCAAGTTTAATAAGGTAAATAAATACCCTATTGTAATGTAAGGTAGTAAGGGAAACTGAATGAGGGATATAGGGGCACTCTTCATCGTACTTTTGTAATTTATTTGTAATAGCTCCACAGTCAGGGCTATAGCTAAGAACTGTAGGGCACAGATAATTTAGAATTCAGATTTTCTCTTTAAAGGATACCAAGGGAGCATAAGCAAGCCTCCCCATGGGAAGAAGACAATGTACAGGAAAATGGGAATACACTTAAGGCTCTGAGATCTCTGTAAGCATCTTTGGACACTCAGTGGAGGAAATGAAATCAGAAGACAATGTTTTCAAAGTCCTCATGATAGCACAGAGAAATACCCAAGCTAATGTTACAGGAAAACAAAAATAAAACATACAGTATATTGTAATAACTGTGTGAAAAACAAATTTACTCAGAGAAGGGGGGAAGATGAAAGCAACAACCACTGTTAACATTTCCTTATACATCTAGATGATGGGAACGGATGATTTATTTTCTTGTTTCAACTGTTCTGCATTTTATTTATTTACAATTTCACCTTGTTCAAAAAATAAAAGATTTAAGGCAGCTTGGTCTGAATTTTTCATTAATAAACATGCCATTTAAAAAATGCAAAAAACAGATTGAGGATTTTTGAGGGGCAGGAATGCATTTTAGACAAACAAAACCTCATCAACAAAGATATGAAAACACACACTGCATACTTGAGAAGTGGTAAACGGGTGTGATTGGAGCTCAGAGTGAAAACAGGGTAAATAATGATGCTCACAATGTGGGCTGACAAAAAATTGTGGCAAAATGCTTACAGACATATAGAAGAGCTCCTGGACAGATGCATTGGCATGAATTTCACAGAGGAGAAGTAGTAGAGTCTGTATATTAGAAAAGATAACCACCGTGAGGGAGGTAGGAAGTAAATGATGTCAGGTAGGGATATGACTTAGACTGAAACCAGGAAGGGGTCTAGTGGCTTTAGATTGCCCTCTGAGACCTAGGATTCCAGCTTGAGTGTGCCTCTGAACTTGGACTCATTAGTCTGAAACAAATCTCCCTTCAGACAAATCTACTCAGATGCCATGCTGGAAAATATCTGATACACAAATTCACATAAGGGCATTCATGCATTCATTATGGTGAAATTCAGTTACTACTTTCAATGACATTCTTCTAGGCTGACTTTAGTATCGGGATAACTTCACAAAATCTATTAAAAATATCTGAAAATATAAGTTGTTGATATCAACATCAGGACATTCGAAAATGTCATAATTATTCTTCATATAAAATGCAATAGAGTTACTATTTTTTTAAATTGGGAAATATGTAAGCTAGATGATTTATTTTGTGTACTCACCGTAATAATTTCTATTGCCTCTGGAATATTAACAGCATTTAATCTTAAAAAAATTAGGAAGAGGTTTTAAAAATAGGTTCTTATTTTAGGTTTTGTAGATTGCTTGAATTAAATGAAACTGTCATCACTGTGAATAAATATGGCTAATGTCAGGAAAGAAATATGACTCGTAAAAGGAATTAAGAAGTAGAATTAGCATGATTCTATGTTTTCTACATTAAAAACATACCAGTGATGAATTGAGGTCAGTGTCTTATGTATTATGTATTTGAAGTAGCTTATTTGCATAAATAAGAACCTCTCAGTCTCTGTATATGCTGGAAGAAAAATATACTTCACATCTATAAAAGATGAGTTGATATGCCATTTATGTACACAAGCGAGAATTATTTTCTCCTCTAAAGCCAACACATACTATTGCTAAACAGACAATCAAATGCCAGAAAAAGAAATAAAATGCAATTGAATCTAGCTCTAAGAAAGGGTCTAGATTTAGGAAAAATAAGTGCCATTACCTAACTACATTTTGCTAGGCTAGCTCTAGCTGTGGTTTTAAGAATAATCAGCACTGGTCTTGGGATGAGAGGGAGCTAGGCTGAAGAGTTAGAAGCTTTTCTAATAAGTCAGGTGAGAGCCAATGTAAGCTTGGATTAGACAGTCTGTCAGAGTGATTCTGAGAAGTAGTAAAAAGGTGAGGGATTTTTTTTTTTTTTAGATAAATATGGCTAGATTTTCTGATAGATTGTATGTGAAATGTGAAAGAAAATAATGAATCATTACTGAATGCAGCTGGTTAAATTAAGATACATAAATTTTGGGGGGGAATAATCTACAATAGAGAAACTAGATACAGGTGCTTTCCCTAGGGGTCAAAATTAATACAATTCTGTTCTAAAGAAGTGCATGAGATTAAAATAATAAGGAAACTTCCTATTAACAGGGACACAAAAGTTTGACATTTTCTGATTCAAAATTTGATTTATGTCTGGCTTGATCATAGATGATATAGATCTTGGATAATGAGCCAATAATAAACAAAAAAAAAAAATTCAAATATTCAATGTCCAAGAGTTGAAAATGTTAAAAACAGTTGTCTGTTATGACCTTAACTATAAACAGACATTTAAGTTATTATTATTATTGTGAGACAGAGCCCAGGTTGGAGTGCAGTGATGTGATCTCAGCTCACTGCAACCTCTGCCATCTGGGTTCAAGTCATTCTTGAGCCTCAGCCACCTGAGAAAGGATTACAGGCACCTACCACCACACCTGGCTAACTTTTTTGTATTTTTTAGTAGAGACAGGGTTTTGCCACGTTGGTCAGGCTGTTGGTGAATTCCTGGCCTCAACTGATCCACCCACTTTGGCCACCCAAAGTGCTGAGATTGCAGGCTCGAGCCACTGCACCCAACTGTTTAAGTTATTTTTCATGTTGATTTTAATGACCTATTTTTGTTAATTAATTATTTCTTAGATGTATCTTATTGTGATTTGTTATTATTTGCTAAGTTTAACCCTGAATCTTATTGCCTATTTTTTTTTTTTTTTTTAAATAAAGGTCTTGCCTGATTTCCAATTTTTCTATGTCCCGGACTTCTCCACCACCATAAATCTTTAAAAGAAGTAACTCCCAATCTGTGCTTCAGGCATAACTTACCTTGTTTTCTCTTAGTTCCTTTTTGCCTGAGAACTCAGAGCCGATTCACAGGTTTCCCCCTGGCCACCGTGCGGGTGTTGGAGCTCTGCCAGTCATTTGTGCTACATGTGATCCCTTTAAGTGTGAGCTCCTGCCTCTTTCCCCAGCCCATCCCTTAAGTTTTGTTCAAGTTTTTCCAAGATGCCTCTACTGAACTACCCTGAGAACAACACCTAAGACAAAGCAGATACCTCACAAATGACAGTCTCTCATTCCTCCTTTTGGCCTGCTGCCTTTGCAAAAGTACAGTCTTCCCATGAAAGGATGGATGTGGTAGAGGTTAAAGGTCGGCATTCTCCTTGAGCAGCCCCTTTAACCAAGCTGCAGCTTTCATGAGGTTTTCTTGAGAACAAGGGCTAGCTTTGTGCAAGGATTGCACTTTAGAAAACAAAAACAAGAACAAAACAAAACACAAGGACTTCCCTGAGCCGAAGTGTCTCTCGGCATTTATTTTCATTGAATCCAGCAATTGTTGAGCCTTTACTAGAGGTCGGATACCATGATATCCACTTAAAGTCTAAAAACATAAAAAGAGATAGCCCCTCCCCTCAACTCATTGTCTTCTAGTAGGGAAGAGAGTGATGCAAACAATTGCAATATAAAATATACTCTGATAAGTTCTGAAATATACAAGAACCATGAAAGTGTGCAGGAAAAAATGGGCTTCTTTTCATTGAGAAAATCTGTCATGAACTTTAACAAAGAGTAAGGAAAGGGAAGGTTGTGGTAAACAGAGGAAAGATAGCAGGGAAACAGCATTCCAAGAAGAGTGAAGAGTATAAATAGAAATACAAACACTGAAGTACATATTTGAGCAACAGAGAACAGTTCAAGTGGCTGATTTATGGAAGAAAATAAAGAGAAACGACTATGGGTCATTTGGCACCTAAAGGAAACTTGTCTTCTACACTCTACATGTCTTTTCCTTTCTCTTCATCCTATGGCATGGGCTCAAGTGTTTGGAAATGACTTTCAGAATTACTGTTTAAGTATGTTCTGTCTAGCTTTTGTTGAGGTGGGTGGCTCCCTATGAAGTGGCCCTGGCTAAGTGAATCCTGGAGTTTTTCTCATCTGAAGCTTAATTGATTATGTAAGGGCCATGGTAGGTAGAAAACAGTAAGACAATTTGCTTTCTTTATAATCAATACATTTTTTGAGGACGTTGTTGTTCTGCATTGCTTTCTTAGAAGAACTGAGGCAGATTTATAGTCAAAAGGTAAGTTTTCATCTATGCACTAACAATTGTATTAAACAATAATTTACCCCACAAATATTTAACTCTAAGTACCAGAAAATACACTAGGCAACAATGGTATACAAAATAATAAGACAGATCTCCTGCCCTGAGATGGCTTACATTGCATACTTCTTATAAGAAACAGAATGATTGTTAGGTATTAGTATGAGTTCACTAAAATGTTATTTTTATGTAACCTCCATCTGAAAATCTCTGAAGCTTAGCCTCTTGAATTGCAAAACTCTTGGAAGCTTAACCTCCTGAATTATAAAATGTATTTAATAAAGTTTGCTTAAAACATAAGGTTTTATTGAGTTTTATGTTCATTATATATACAAAATATTTTACATGCTGTAGAGTGTTATACAAATATAAGATATAATTAATAACAAGACTACTGTTTATTTTTATTTTTCAGAATTTTATAGCCTGACAAGTCATGGGTATATCATGTAAAGTGTATCTTAAATTCAGATAAGTAATTATTTTAATAAAAGAGACTTCATCTGTGCCATTGTGGAAGAGAAAAATCACAAATAACTGAAGTCAAAAGCATTTGAGTGAAAGTAGAGGCAGAGTATACACTGAAAAAAACGAAGAAGAATTTTCCAAAAAAAAAAAAAAAGAGTAGATTTCATGAAGTCAATTAATAGAGAACTGGCGAGAAAAAAAATTTAATTTGTATGTGTTTGGACTGATTCTTTACCAAAATGGTCATTTCCATGCCCACAAGTTCAGCAACAAAGTTTCCGTAAAATGGTTTCTCTTTCTGCATCCATTGCCTCAAGTTGTAAAACTTGCAAATCTCTCTTACTTCATCTCAGCTCTTCTTTGTAGCCACTTGTGCTCTCTTCCTTGGGTCCAGAGGCACCCAGCAATATGGATAATTTTCTATTTATCAAGGCTACCTCCTGTTAAATTGAATATTGTTTTGTCTATCACATGCTCCAAATCACCTTTTCTTTTTATATACAGCCCATGGTTCATTCTGAGGATTTTAGCCAGAATTACAGTGTCTAACTCCAAATTCCCTATCTTCTAGAAAGGGGAGATGGGCAACACTGCACTTTCTTACATTCAAATTAGTGCTTTCTCAGTGCTTCTGGAATAGACTTATGTGCCTAGAACCTTCATTAAGCTTAATTTCTTCCTCATATACCTACCCTGGGAATTTCAGATATGCTGGATTTTTCTAAGACCAGAGGCCAGATTTCAGCTCTAGTGTAGCTACTCACACCCTCTTCTGGCCTGCAGTGAGAAGCCCGCACATTGCCCCCTGTCCCCCCACCCCTCTGCCAACCAGGAACAAACACCATCATGTTTAAATGTGCCCAAATGGTCAGTACATAGCTCAGACCATCATTCATCTGGGACTGTGCTTTAGCTTAAGTGTGTAAGATGCTGTACATGTGGTCATTTTCTCCATGTCATGATAGGTATACACATTAATACGTGACATACATGTAGAATAACATGAGGCCTTGGAATCAGATCCGCTGGTCTGTTGCCCATCCCTGCCACTTACTAACCTGTGATCTTACATAAATGAACTCCCTCTCTGTATCCAATCCTGTGTCTTCTAAGGTGTGGCAGGGAAGAGCAGAAATTCAGCCAAAAATTTAGGTACCTCTAGATGAGTGAAAAGATAGGGAAGGAAATGAACTACAGGAAAGCATAGCATAGGCACAGTGCAGAAGAAAACCTGTGGTCAAGGGCTCACCTTAAACTCCTTGAAAACAGCGTATTGGCAGGAGGCAAATAGGTCATAATCCACCTGACCTCCTTAAAATCTGAAAGCTTTCTTGATACAGGCTGTGTTTGGAAGGGAGGGAGTGGAAAGGGTGACACCATGAGTGGCTGACATTGATTTCTCAGTAGGCTTTTGCAAAGCCCTAATTCTACCCACTCCAAACCTGGGATTTTGCTAATGACCTCTGTGTGGAAGAAGGGCCTGCACTGGTTCTTTTAAGGTAACCCCGGGAAGTGGTAAAAGCTGAACTTAATAATACATACAAAGCATTCTACTGTTTCCTCCAGACCTCACCTGCAGCCACCCACTACCTACCTCATCTCTAAAATACATACAAATTCAAGACAGCCATCAGTCTCTTTCCTTCCTTGCTTTCTTTTTCTTTCATTCTCTCTTTCTTTCTCTCTTTCTTTCTCTTTCTTTCTTTCTCTGTCTCTCTCCCCCCCTTCCTTCCTTCCCTTCTTCCTTCCTTCCTTCCTTCCTTCCTTCCTTCCTTCCTTCCTTCCTTTTTCTTTTCCTTTCTTTCATATAGTTCCTCAAATTCATACTTCTCTTTTTCTCTTTAGTTTTACTGGAATTGATTGTGGGAGGAGGAGCCAGCCACCTGTATGATTTCAATTTAACAAGAAATTGTCACTTGCTTTTCTAATTCCATGCACATGTTGCCCTGTCTATCTTATCTGACTCCTTTTTTTTTTTTTTTTTTTGGAAAATTGCTTCTGATTTCTGTATCAGTTTATTTGTGATGTAGTCTTGGAAAATTTTTTTCACTGCAGATAAGTAAGTCTGTTTCTTCCTCGTGCTACTCTAGCACTTGGTAGAAGACTGAATCACTGCCCTTTTGAATAGCATTGCCAGTTTTTCTTCATTTGTGTCTCACCAGGGTAAGGAACCATTCATGTTTATCTTAGTATCCTGAGTTAAGTACAGGAACTGACTCATGATATGTATTTAGTAAGTGTTTAAGTGAATTTGAGATGAAAAACTACACTAAAGTGTTCTGTGATGGAAAAGCTTGGACTAGAACCCAGGTCTCCTGCTTCTCCTGTCCATCCTCCTTCTCAGAATAATTTATAAAGTCTCCAAAATGCAATCTTGAAACAATGCCAGTTCAGCTGCAGGGGATAAAGCAATGCCACAAGAGCATTTGCATCTGAACACGCAAGCTGTGCCACACATTTTGATTTGACAGAGCATCTTTAATATAAACAAGTATCCCAAAGAACCTTAACAATTCAAGATAATGGAATTACAAGCATAAATAATTTACAACAGAAGAGATAAAGAAACTAAAAGGCTAGCAACCAATATGAAAGAGGCAGAGGTAATTGTCTTTAGAGTTTGAATTCAAAACATATTGGAGAGGTAGATGGGACCCAGGGTCATAGAGAGGCCATCACAGAGTACAAAGTCTTTAGAGGAAATGGCGGCTACTCTAAGTATGAAGAACATTTGTGGGCAGATGGAAAAGAGGCGAGTGCATAGCAAACAGACAAGACAAGAAATATCCTTGGGAGGCGAAACCAGTGAGCTAAATTCGGTCTGGTTTTAATCTCTTTCTATTTTAACATCAAGTTTAATATCAAGTATTTGGAAGGCAGTTTAAGCAGGAAAAAAAAAAAAAAAAAAAAAAAAAACCCTGTGTATAGTTTTCTTCAAGTTTGTTAGAGGATAGAATAATGTAGTCACAGTCATAAACTCAAGAAAACAGAGAATAGGCAATACATTTCTCTGACTCTCCTTCAGGGTAATGAGTGGCCTGCCTCCTCTGGGCCTGGATCACTCTGTTTATTATTAATCATTAAGAACTTGCATTCTATTCAGATTCAGTTTTATTAGTTCCCTGTAGGTTCTGCAATCAAGCTGGTCAGGAAAAGGTTACAGATCAATCCTTACTTTATAGGTGAGGATGCTGAGCTGTGGAGAGTATAAGGGTTTTAAATAATCTTGGACTTAGACATGATTTTGGTATGACTTGATTTGTTGGCATTCTGCTTTGTGTTCATTCATATAACATAAATCTATCTCTTAGCACATTTTGACATTGATGAAATAGTTGTTCAGTGGCCAAAACCTAAATCAATTAAGAGAAATTCAGGTGTATAAGTCATCCTAAGGTATAGCTGAACTTAAGTCATCAGTTAGAGATGAGAAAACTGAGGCCCCAAAAGGTTAAATGACTTAATTGCAATCTAATCAGAGTTGGTTCATGGTACAGTCAGGAGTAGAACTCAAATCTGCTGATATTCAGTTCTGTTTTCTTAGAAACAATACTACCTCCTGTGTCCTGATTAGAAAAGCGTTAGGTCATGCTCCAAAGTGACCCTCTAACATGACAAAGCTTACAATAATCTGCTTAGACTGCTGTGAAATAAGTGGTGCTAAAAGATCCATCAATAGAATGAAATAAATTATAAAATAAACTTTAAAAATAACTTGGCCTGCTTGGATTTTTGTTTAATTTTAAATAACTACTTCAAAATAGCCCTTTCAAGGGAAAGCACTTTTTTTTTCCTAGAAAAGGAACCCATTAATGACTTCGAAAAAATTAATTTATTGCATCTCAGTCATTGGCCCCAAAGAAGACTAAGGAGATGAGATTTAGCATTTGGAGGAGTGGAATCAAGAAAAGACAAAGAATATGAAACATTGTTGAAGAAGAACAAATATTTCACTGGTGGCAAAGGACTGTGACAGTTCTACCTATGTGATACATAGATCCAATATTCTGATTTTCTCCTATGTTTGAAATTTAACTGAACACCAATATTCTTGTTTTCTAGTAACATTAATATCTTGAATATCTTGCATTTAAAAATTATCTCATGAATCCTTAATCTTAGCCTCTGAAGAGAAAGATCATAATGTTGGGAGTTGTAGTAGTCAGCCTCCGAGATGGCCCCCAATAATGCTATCTTCTGCTTTCTCTAACCTTTTTTTTGAAACGGACTCTCACTCTTGTTGCCCAGGCTGGAGTGCAATGGCGCAATCTCGGCTCACTGCAACCTCTGCCTGCTGGATTCAAGCAATTCTCCTGCCCCAGCCTCCTAAGTAGCTGGGACTACAGGCACATGCCACCATGCCTGGCTAATTTTTTTGTATTTTTCGTCGAGGTGGCATTTTACCATACTGGCCAGGCTGATCTCGAGCTCCTGGCCTTGTGATTCGCCTGCCTCAGCCTCCCAAAGTGCTGGGATTACACTGTGCCCCACCTCTTTCTCTAATCTTGTATAGTCCTCTTCCAACTTGTACCCCACAGGGTTAGCCTGTGTGACCGATAGCATATGGCAGAAGTGAAGATACTTCTGAGATTAGGTTATAAAAGACCATGGCTTTTATCTTAGGCTGTTTCTCCTCTTCCTTCACTTCTTCTCCTCTTTCTTTCTTTCTGCTTCTTCTTTTTTTTGTTTCTTTGTTCTTTGTCTTCTTCTTCTCCTATCTATCCCTCTCCCCTTCACACATTCACTCTAAGAAAGCCAGCTTCCATGTCTTGAGGACACTCAGGAATCTCTGTGGAGAGGCTCATGTTGACAGGAACTGAGATTTCTAGCCACAGCCAGTAATGAACTGAGAACTCCAGCCAACTGCCATGCAAGTGTGTCAACCTAGAAGCATATGCTACCTGAGTAAAGGTTTTAGCAACCTCATGAGAAACCTGGAGTCAGAACCATCCAGTCTCTGAATTCCTGATGCTCGAAATTGCTAGTTAACAAACTTTGTTTTTTTAAGCCATAATGTCCCAGAGTGTCTTTTTAACTGCAGCAATAGATGACTATTACATAGGCATGGTGGGTTTGAAGAACTCATTATATCACTCTCTACATAAATAAACATATTGTAAGGACTACTTATTGGCCAAGGAATGCTTTCTACCTTAACCTATAGCAATAAATTTGTAGCCCGAAACATAACTGCCATGGACTAAATGTTTATGCCCCTCCCCCAAGTTCTGTGTTCAAATCTTAACCCTCATATGGTGATAATAGAGGGTGAGGTCTTTGAGAGTTAATTAGATCACATAGGTGGTACCCTCATGAATGGTATTAACACCCTTAAAGGAGACACTAGAGAGCTCTGTCATCCTCTTACCGCAAGTAAAGATCCAATGAGGAATCAGCAGCCTGAAACCCAAAAAAGGACTTTCACCAGAACTCAGCCATGCTCTTGGACTTTTAGCCTCCAGAATGGTAAGAAATAAATTTGTATTTTTTATAAGCCACTCAGTCTATGGTACTTTGTTATAGCTGCCTGAACTGACTAAGCCAAGGCCTTCTCAGAAAAATACAATATTTCTTTGACTTCCTTTGCATTTAGATTTAGTATTTGACTAAATGTCGGCCAATGGGATATAAGCCGATATACATATATATATGTATAAAACTTCTGACTCATCTTTAACTTTAAAGTTTTGAATGTGGCCTGGACTTTTCTTCTCTTTTCTTTCCCATAAGATGCAACATACTAGGGGATCACAGAATTTGTAAATTAATAGAAACTGAGTCCCAGGATGACAATTAGCATCAGGACCAACCTTGAGATTGTTTGTGAGAAGGGAATAAATTGTTTCTCTTTTTAAATTTGCTCACAGTATTGTGGGGTGCTTATTTACAGCAGGTTAGTCTTTCCCCCTTATTAATAGAAGGTATTGAAAAGTTACCCAGTGCATAGATCATTGTTAACTGTAGGTATGAAAATGATGGGGAGAGCAGATCTAACAGAGAAATGAGAAAACTGGTTAAGGTGGTCAACTGAGGAAGGGAAACTGAATATAAGAGT